>NC_073691.1:108966281-109281178 GCF_029784155.1 Uranotaenia lowii | reverse complement strand
GTTGGTGTTCACTTTGGTATACCAGTACCTGGGCAGCTCGTCATCGTCAAAAAAAAAGAAATCGCTCGCTGGAAGGACTTAAAATTCAAACCGACTGGAAGGACACTGCTGTACAACAATTCGTCCGGTAATTCGATCGGAACATCTCTAGTATTTATTCCGGGACATTGCGACCTTACGTCGGGAAGTGATACGAAGCAGGAGACGCCGATGAGCCGTTTTAGGTGCACCGAATCCAGAAGGTAAAAATAGGAAGTGATGAGTTTTCTAGGAAACCAAAGAAGGTATAAATAAGTTTATGTGTTGATTAAATTGTGATGTAAATAGAATGATAAAAAGATGTGGATTAATAAACGATAAATTGTAAAACCTGCGTGTTCTTTTTCCTGTTTGATCTTTTTGCGGCTAAATATAAACAAATTAAAATAAAATATATGGCAGCTTCAGATTGTTATGAAAGATTTCACTTGATTATTTAAGTATTTTAAAAATAATCATTCCATGTAATTGTTACATTAACACGAGCTGTGAAATGATTCCAGTTTTCTTCGAAGGGGGAGTCCCTGCCTGTTTCTCACTGAAGGCTATTGGTTCGGGTGAAGACGGAGGCCAATGATTATCGAATCTCTAAACACGGCTATCGTGGACTATGCTACAAAATTCCGTCTCCTTTGCCTTTCGAAACCGATTTTTCCGGAGGAATTGTTGTTGAATTTTTGTTTACCTTGCGGTCAACTGTCATTTTTTATGGTATTCTTTAAGGCTGTTTCTAGGCAGTATCTAGAATGAGGTTTTGAAATGGCTTTGTAGCGGACTTCAAAACCATCAATCTGTAAATTTAAATACAGTTTCATTTCGGTGTCAGAACGAGGCTCAGTAATTGATTTGAAGTGGCTTTCAAAACCATTGTATACATGGTTATAAAACATATTCCAGATCTTGATAGAGGACTGACTTATAATGAGGTCAGGTAGTGGTTGTGTAGCTATCCTAAAGATAGATTATATAATAATCTACCCAAAAGACTCTTCAAAACCATCAGCGCTTTTGCAATCCTGTTATAAAACCTGCCTTTTTTACTATAAAACCACAAGGGATTTAAATTGTTGCTTGGGACCATTACATGGCCACCACCGTGCTTAACTGTCGGTCACAAATTTTTCGGATCCAATTCAGTATTTGGATTACGCCATACTCTTACATGTCCGTCAGACCCAAAATATTAAATAAGCTTTCGTCAGTGAATATGACGCTCTGCCAGAACTCTTCCGGTTCCAGGACATACTTTTGAGCGTATTCCAGCCGCTTTTTCTTATTTTTAGCAGGTATTTTTTCTCATGAAGTATGTTCCGTACCATTTGAGGATTAACCTGTATGTTTTCAAAATTCTTCAGGCTGTCTGCTAGTTTCGGGGCACAGATTTTAGGATTCTGACTGATTTCCCTGACAATGATGCGATGGTGACGATCCGTAAGCTTCAGTTTGCGGCCTCTTCCTGGAGTGGTCTCCAGGGAGCTAGTCTTCTTAAAGTTCTGAAGGACATACTGAACCGACGATCGTGGCCGTTTTACTATACCTGCAATTTCTGACAAGCTTTTACCGTCATTTTTCAGGTCAACAATTAGTTTCCGGATGTCAACGGGTATTTTTTTATGAGGAGCAGACATTTTTTTTTCTTGTTATTTTTTGTGGATTTAATTAACAGGAAAATGTCTGCTTAATTTTACCGTATTTATCGCTCAGACCACTGGAAATTGTCTTTGCTGAGATTCAACTCACTTTTCTGCGTTTGACAGACTGACATATAACGTGATATAACTGTTTACTTGACTAATATTTGACAAAGGCCTCATTGTACGGACGTGTGGTACGGACAATTTTTTGATACAGTGTAGATATGTGTGGCATTGATTTGATTCTGAAAGCAACCTAAGAGTAGTGAGTGACTGGCTCATGTCCGAATTACTTATCGGGTTTAAAACAAAACTATTCCCGCAGCTAGGTTGGTAGGTACGCCGTTATTTCCTTCATACTAGGTATAGACCTACGTATTTAACGTTGCGAGAAAATGTGGAAGGAGTGGCAATGATTTTTTTCGCCAATCCAGTTTCCCACCTTTCAATTCACTGCTATAGGTGGTAGGCACCCCGAGGTAGATAGTTAGCTATACCTACTTGGGTATAGGTACAACGCCACTGACTGCATCCAGTCAACTATTTGGGTAAAATCGGTTGCACGAGTAGAAAGACTTAAACACTTGATTAAGAAACGATACCAAGTCCAGTCAACGTTCTAGCTAATCGAACCAGGACTTGAAATAACACAACAAGCAAAGTTTGACTTTGCTGTGATCTGACGATGTGCATTGATAATTGATTTTACTTGAACTCTGTAGGAAAACGAAATTGGTACACAATGAAACAGCAGGAATTCTTATGATGGATGTTTTTTTTTCAAATGACACTCATCAAACTGGCGAAAAATGATGATTTATTAACCAATTGCATGAATTGTTACATAAAAACGAACCCAGAAAAGTACAGAAAATCAAGCAAATTTTGTTAAATAACTATATCCTTTTTCTGCTCAGCGAGAATTAACGTCCTTCAAGTCCAGAGTATTTCAAGAATTTCTGATCCAAAATAGGTTTTCCTCTTGCAATCTTGCATTGGTAATAGAAGATATCATCTGATTTCGAAAACATTTGTTTATAACCACTTCGTTGCTAGACTAATCCTGAATCAAATAATGGACTTGAGTCATCGTCTTAAAGCCGATTATAAAAAGCGCGATCACAGCAAATATTTTCGGTCATCTGGCGGACGATGTTGTTGAAAATTATTAAGCTTGTCTTAACGATAATCTATTGATTAGATATTTAAAGGGTATTCAGTTCTGTACTTCAGGCTTGTGATATAGCTCATTTGGCAAGTCAGTTGCCTCCTGAGCCGATGTCCGCGATTTTGAGCCCAAGAGTAAACATCGAATCTAGTAGTACCGGATAAGTTTTTCAATAAATGTCCGCCAACTGCAACGTTGATATAAAAACGCGAATGTCATAAAAATGGTAAAACGACTGTAATCGAAACAACAAAAATGTAAGTTATGTACCTACTTCAAACGGGTACTGAATTTAGTCTTCCAGAAATATGAGAATGATCAATTGAAAACGGTGTTCCGAAAATCAATCAAAGCAAACACTCAGGATGCGATTCTTGTTGGAAACATTCCTGATTGTGTAATGGGATAGCGCCTCTCGCCACTGCTTCGCCTGGATGGTATGCAATCTCGATTAGCGCTCCACTCAGCAATGCAAACCGAGTTGCATCATTCAGAGTCATCGGTTTTGCATTCATTCCTGATCGAAGACCAACATTTTTTTTTTTTTTTTTTTTTAATATGTCTTTATTAGTCTATTAATCATTACATTTAAGTTACATTATTAAAGTTAAATTAAAGTGTTCAGATCAATTATGATCAGTTCAACTCTTTGATACAGTTAATTTTAAACATTGTTTATTTGATTTAAATTTGCTTTAGCAATAAATAATTTGATTTAAAGGAGAATATCCTGTTAAGCAAAAAAAAAAAAAGATGTATAAACTTAATCCTAAATCCTATAAACTAACTTAATTGTAAAGAGAACGAATCTCTGCGATGGAAGACTGCATCGATTTGCCTCTGAAGTTGGAGATGATTTTGTTGGCCATCTCTTCGATCGATTCTATGCCTGCAATCCGATGAAGATCTTCGGTGCTGTGCCAAGGTGGAAGCCGCAAAATCATTTTCAGAACCTTGTTCTGAATCCTCTGGATGGCTTTCTTCCTCGTCGCGCAGCAGCTAGACCAAATCGGAACTGCATACATTATCGCTGGTCGAAAGACCTGTTTGTAGATTAACATCTTGTTTCGCAGACACAACCTGGATTTCCTGTTGATGAGAGAATAAAGAGATTTAGTGTATTTATTGCATTTAGATTGAATATCTTCAATGTGATTTTTAAAAGTAAGATTCCGATCAAGTGTGAGTCCCAAGTACTTCACGTGATCAGACCATTCTAATGAAACCCCATTAAAAGTTATGGAATGATTTTCATTAGGTTTTAAAAAATTTGCTCTTGGCTTATGGGGAAATAAAATAAGTTGAGTTTTGGAAGCGTTAGGAGAAATTTTCCACATTTTCAAGTAATTCAAAAAGGAATTTAAATTTTGTTGCAATCTACTGCGTACCACCCGTAAATTTCGACCTTTGGCTGAAAGCAAAGTATCATCAGCAAATAATCTTCTACCTTTTCCTTCTGGTACATCAGGAAGATCAGAAGTAAAAATATTGTATAAAATTGGCCCAAGTATACTGCCCTGAGGGACCCCAGCTCTAATGGGAGTCCTTTCAGAGCATGAATTTTGATAGCTTACTTGTAAGGTTCGGCTAGTCAAATAATTTTGAATAATTTTGGTGAGATATACAGGAAAATCAAATCGAGCTAATTTAGCTACTAAACCTTTGTGCCAAACACTGTCAAAAGCTTTTTCAATATCAAGAAGAGCAACACCAGTTGAATAACCCTCAGATTTGCTAGCGTTAATCATATTAGTTACACTCAAAAGTTGATGTGTAGTAGAATGTCCATGACGGAAACCAAATTGTTCATCAGGGAAAATAGAATTCTGATTAATGTGAATCATCATTCTATTCAAAATAACTCTCTCAAATAGTTTACTTAAAGAAGGAAGCAAACTAATTGGTCGATAACTTGATGGCTCTGAAGCACTTTTTCCAGGTTTCAAAATTGGAGTTACTTTGGCATTTTTCCATTTATTGGGAAAATAAGCCAAGTAAAAACATTTGTTGAAGATTTTAACTAAAAAATTTAAAGTGCTTTCAGGCAACTTTTTAATAAGAATATAGAAAATCCCATCTTCCCCCGGAGCTTTCATATTTTTAAATTTTTTGAAAATCAATTTAAGTTCATCAATATTTGTCTCACAAGAACTTTCAAACACATTTTGCTTAGAAAGAATATCATCAAATTCTAGGGAAATTTGAGCATCAATTGGACTTACAACGTTCAAATTAAAATCATGAGCAGACTCAAATTGTTGGGCTAATTTTTGAGCCTTTTCTGAATTAGTTAAAAGAAGTTTATCCCCATCTTTCAAAGTAGGAATTGGCTTCTGGGGCTTTTTCAGAATTTTAGTTAATTTCCAAAATGGCTTTGAGTAGGGTTTTATGTCCTCTACTGCTTTAGCAAAATTTTCATTACGAATGAAATTTAAACGACGTTTGATCTCTTTTTGAAGGTCGCCATAAATAAATTTTAAATAAGGATCCCTAGTACGTTGATATTGGCGTCGACGAATGTTTTTCAGTCGTATCAAAAACTGAAGATCATCATCAATTAAAGGTTGATTAAACTTATGTTTAACTTTAGGTATTGAAGCGGCTTTAGCATTGACTATTGAAGTTGTCAACTTTTCTATAGCCAAATCAATATCTTCTATTGAATTCAGTGGAACGTTTACATCTAAATTACGTTCAATAAAATTCATATATCGCTCCCAGTTAGCCTTTTGAAAATTAAAAGTTGATTTTAAAGGGTTTTCAATGGGACTTTGGGATAAAGAGAAAGTTACTGGAAGGTGGTCTGAATCGAGGTCCGCATGAGTAACTAATTGACTACAATGCTCGCCTAAATCCGTTAGAACCAAATCAATTGTGGAGGGATTTCTAATTGAAGAAAAACAAGTATGCCCATTAGGATATTCAACAGTATAATAACCTGCAGAGCAATCATTAAACAAAATATTCCCATTAGAATTTGATGAAATATTATTCCAAGATCGGTGTTTTGCATTAAAGTCACCAATAATAAAAAATTTAGATTTATTTCTGGTGAGTTTTTGTAAATCTCCCTTCAAAAAATTTTTCTGTTCACCGCTGCATTGAAAAGGCAAGTATGCGGCAACAATTATAATTTTCCCCATAGAAGTTTCTAATTCAATTCCAATTGTTTCTAAGACTTTTGTATTGAAAGAAGGAAGAAGTCTAAATTTGAGACGACTATTGATGACAATAGCTACACCCCCACCTTGTCGATCAAGTCGATCATTCCGTAAAATTTTAAAGAAAGCATTGCTTTTCAAGTTATTGTCTGGCTTTAAAAAAGTTTCAGTGATGGCAGCAATATGTATGTTTTGAGTTTTCAAAAATAAAAAGAATTCATCTTGGTTAGCCAGCAAAGATCTAGCGTTCCAATTCATAATATTTAAACATCTATTTGGATCCATGAGGGAATCGTAAAGTCATAATAATTTTGTTAGCATAATTAAAAGAAGTTTGAAAAGCTTCAAACATTGAATTTGCTTTCAACATAAGTTGCATCATTTCCATTAAATTTTGATGCAAAAATTTTAATTTTTCCTCAGTAATCTCACCCAAATCAACAAAATTGTTAGGATCAGAAAATGAAGGAGAAGAACAAGTATTTGAATTTCGGGGATTTTCCCAAGCCTTCGCATGAACGTTGAGACTTGGTTTTTTCCCATTTTTATTAGTTAAACCTGAAGAGGGAATCCCGTTTTCAACCACCTCTGAGAACGATAAACAACGAGTCTGGGGCGCAGATTCAGCACAGGTAACATTAAAATCACTTCGGGTATTACCCAGCCGTGATTCCAATGTAGGCCGAGGCTGACTGCGAACAGGCAGGTTGTTTGCCGGCCCGACGTGTGAAGACGAAAAAGAGGAAGGAGGAGAAGAAACTTTTCTGGAAACTTTGGGATTTTTCCTAGAAGCAATAATTTTTGCCCTGATGGGACAGTCTAGAGAATTCGAGGAATGATTACCTGCGCAATTCGCACACTTAAAAAATTCTGTTTTTGGCTTATCACCACCAAAAAGGCATTTAGATTTTTCATGATCGAATGAGCCGCAAAACATGCATCTGGCATTCATTCTACAATTTTTAGTGCCGTGACAAAAAGCTTGACAACGACGACATTGCGTAATATTTTGTAAAAAATTGGTAGTAGATTTACGAAAAGGTTCAAATTTTACTCGACAATGAAACATAAGACGAGCCTTTTCCAGAATTTTTAAATTATTAACCTGATCCTTTTTAAAATGGATCAAATAAAGTTCAGGAGCAAAACCAACACTACTGGTATTATTCGTGTTGGTTCTTTTCCTCATTTGAATTACTTGAATTGGAGAAAAACCTAACAAAGAATTTAATTCAGCTGTGATCTCATCCGGTGTCTGATCGCCAGTGAGACCACGAAGTACAACTTTAAATGGACGATCACTTCTAGTGTCGTACGTAAAAAATTGGTGTTTTTTATTATTCAAATAATTTAAAACCTTTTGAAAATCATTAAAAGATTCCGCCAATATACGAGCAGTTCCCCTTCGACCGATCTGAAAAGAAATCTTCACATCCTTGACGGAAGTGACGATTTCTTTTCGAAAGGCATTGAAGTCAGGAATCGTGACCGTTATTGGTGGAATCTTTTCGTTTTTAAGAGTATAATAAGAAGAAGGTTTCTTAGTACTCTTATCAGAATTAAATATGAATATTTCCTCATCACCGATGTTATGAAGGACATCGAATGAATTGGAAATTTCAACTTTTTTGGGCGATGGACCTGAATTAGGTTCGGCAATCCGTTTTCTTCCGGCCCTTGACCCGGCCGATGACTTCCCCATGCTGGAAAGAAAAGAGAAAATATGAATAAAAGAAAATGAAAATAATTTTAGCACTGAAAAGTGCTGATTGAAATACAGGTAAGGAAAAAATAAATAATGTAAAATGTTCCTGCAGGTACACAGCAACGATACGATGCTCCGGCGTACGTGTTGACGGCTCAACGGTACAGATGGAAGTCCATCGAAGACCAACATGATTCGCCATATGCATCGCTCATTGGTGAGATTCCAATTTGATGATGGTGCTGCACTGTTTTGACAGCAAGCATCGTGCTAGGTGATCTGTATTTTAGCGATGAATTGCAATGCAGCGATGTAGCAATCAGTGCTGCAAATAATCAGTGTCAGCTTTCAATTTTCAATTGAATTTACTGCAGTGTAGGCTCAGTTCATTTCCATCTGAAATCATCCGATAATGAACAGAAAGCTCAGTCCCGAAAGCACTCTGCATACTCATTCACGAATCGGCAACATCGGTGGTCAGTATACATTCAGGCTCTTTGCAGGTTCATGAGATTATCCAATCTTCATTTTCAGTATCAAGCAAACATTGCTGAAAGTGAAAAAAGCACAATTCGATTATCATTAAGTTTAGTTGAATGGTGACAAAGCTTGTTCGATGCGCTAGACTTGCGGAAATTGAATAACTATACTGCTGAGATTTTTTAAGGATTTTGATAAAAAAAAAACGCGTTTTCCATATAGCGTGTAGTGGTGAGAAGGTTGAGAAATAAGTGTTCGGGTTGACAACAAAAAGTAATTATGACACAAATATGACAAAAATTTGGCATAACATGACAAAAAATGTCGAATATTGTAAAAGTATGACAAAATAATGATAAAAAAATAATACAAAAGTCTGACAAATAAGACTTAAATTTTACAATACACTAGAAAAATCAACACAACTCTGTCGAAAATATGACAAATGTGATAAAAATATGACATTTTTTTTTAGAAAAATGACAAAATTTTGCAAAAATATAACAACTATGGTAATAAACTGACAAAAATGTGAAAACTATAACAAAAATATGACGAAATATTGACAAAAAACCTTAAAAAAATAGACAAGCGTGGTTAAAATATGACGAATGACGAACAATAACATGACAATATCATGACATAAAATTGTGATAAAAATTTAAAAAAAATATGACATAAATATGACCAATTGATGATTAAAATATTTAAAAAATTTAAAATTGAAGGGACAAAAATGTCGTCAAACTATGTGAAATTATGACAAAGTGATAAAAATATGACAAATGTCAAATCTTTCAGATTGTTTTCATTTTTACCAAATTTATCATAAGTTTGCCATGTTTTTTTTTTTTCATTTTGATGTTAATTTTTTGTAATAACTTTGTCATATTTATCAGATTTATAACATAATTTTGTCTTATTTTTAACACATTTGTCATATTTTTGACTAAGGTTTATCGAATTTTCATCATTTTTTTGTTAAATCAATGTCATATTTCTGTCTTTATTTTGATATATTTTTGTCATATTTGCCAGATTTTTGTATTTTTTTTTGTCATGTTTTGTTATTGTATTGTCAAAATTTTGCTATATTTTTGTAATATTTCTGTTCTGTTTTGTTCATGTTTTTTTTGTCATGATTTTTGTCATGTTTTCGTTATATTTTGTCATTTTATAGTTAATTTTGATAAGTTTGTGAAAGTTTTTAAAATACCTTCGTTTGACGCCGTCTTTTTTCATGCGGTCTCGCTGTCAGTGTGTATTTTTATGCGCTGCGTGTTTTGAAAGCGTGTTTTCGAATAATCCACACTCGATAACCTGAACTTTCGTTTCGAATTTCTCGGCCGCATCATTCACTCGGCGTCAATTACCTCGTTCGGACGTGATTTTTTTCCGCTTTCAATCCGCTTACCTGCTTGTGCGACTTGTTTTCACTATCAGGGACATCCGATTGAAAGCTTTCTTCCTGGCTTTTTTTCCCGAGTGTTTTATTTCGAGTGCATCACAGACAGAAGTTTGAAAAGTGATTTTTCTGGATAAAAGTCCGTAAGGATGGTGGATCCCAATCCACCTTGGGCCGGAAGGAACCAATTGCCCAAACAAAACAACGGACGCACAATCTCCTCCTGGATGGACCCGAAAGGGCTGTACGGCGATGTACATTTCCTGATTTTACGAGCTGAAGACACTGAAAACAGCAAACTTCCCAACAACCCGTTCATCATCTCCAAATCCATCGACCGAGCCGTCGGACGGATTGATGGAGCCAATCCCATCAATAACGGCGAAGCTTATCTGCTCAAGATCAGGAGTACCGACCAAGCCAACCGATTGGAGAAACTCACCGAACTGATTGACGGGACAAAAGTTATTATCGGACCACACCCAACTCTAAATTCATGTCAACGTGTAGTCTCATGGTCACGAAGGTCTATCGGTTTGTGAAGAAAATCGACGGCAAACCTTTTCCTACAAACTCGATGGTCCTGACAATAAATAGGACAGTGGCTCCGGAATTCATATATTTCGGGTACATACGTACACCAACCCGCCCATACTACCCAAGACCTCTCTTCTGCCTGAAATGTGGGAAGTTCGGACACTCAAAGCTGAGGTGCCAACAACCCGAAAAATGTCTAAACTGTGGAGAATCCGCCGCCCACAAAGACTGCTCCAAAGAACCACATTGCTTGAACTGCGACGGGGCCCACTCTGCCATGAGCCGCTCCTGTCCAGTTCAGAAAGAGGAACAGGACATTGTTAAGATCCGTGTGGACTTGGGAATCTCACAAGGTGCCGCTGTCAAAGAACACCGGAACCGTCAAAAGTCAACCTCTACCATACAGAAACGTCTCACATCTATTCCGGAAATGGAAAACGCGAAGGACCTTCGAATCCGTCAGCTGGAACAGCAAGTAGCCCAACTCAGCGCTCAACTCCAACAACTATTAGCAATACCTGAACCGGAATCAACTACCGAAACAGAAACGGACAACTCGGAAACCTCGGAAACCACCACGATCACTGCCAGCAGCCACACAAGTCAAAATTCTAATAATTCCAAACGCCGCCGACGCAACCGTGGGTCAAAGGATGACAGATCAGCGAAAAGAAATACAACCCCTAATGAACAGCGCCCCGAAGCAAACAACAAACCAGGACCTTCCAAACCCTGTAACACACAATCCCCCACCCAACAACAGACCGGTAAGTCCATTCCAATTAAATCTAAATAAAAATGGCTCTCAACAATACCCTCAACATAAATCTGACAACAAACAACAACCCTCCCAACAACAATATACCGGTCAACCCTCCTACTCAAAAGAGAGGGTTGAGCCTCTCAGCCACCTCAGCTCTTGAGCCACCTCAGCCATCAACCGGGCCTTCAAGGCGCCGGACTCGCCGTCAAAATTGGATATCCTTTCGCTTCTCTGCCCATCAACTCATCACTAAACGTAATCGCAATTCGCCTTTACTCACCTTTTGAAATCTCCGTTGTTTCACTCTACATATCTCCAAAAGTATCATTTCAAGAGTTTAAGAACGAACTTGAGAATATAGTTAGCCAACTACCAACACCTGTCCTCATTATGGGAGACCTTAATGCACACTCCACGGAATGGGGTTGTTCCCACACAGACAGGAAGGGATCTTTCCTTGTAGATCATGCGCTCAATAAAAACTTAGTTGTACTTAACAACTGCCTCCCCACAAGAATCTGCCCAGCCACCGGTAACACATCCGCTATCGATCTTAGTCTTGTTTCCTGGAGTATAAGCTCCAAATTTAAGTGGAACGTGCTGGAAGACTGCCACGGTAGTGATCGTTTCCCCATTGCGATAACTCTGGAACACCACACGCCTGGGTCTATCATTAGACCTAGGTGGAAATATGATGACGCTGATTGGATCAGGTATCAAATCGATCTCGAGAGTGCTCTACATAGTGGACCCCAACATAATGTCGAAACTTTCTCTAAACTATTGTGACACTGCGAAAAAACACATTCCCAGAACGACCGGAACCCCTGGAAGACCCTCAGTTCCTTGGTGGAATACAGATGTTCGTGATGCCGTAAAACTCCGCCGAAAAAAGATGAGACTCCTTAAACGTCTCGATTGCGACGATCCCCGTATGGAAGCTGCTCTCATCGAATACAAGGCAGCACGTTCGACTGCTCGCTCTGTAGTTAAAAAGGCTAAACAAGACAGTTGGAAAAAAATCCTAGAGGAAATAAACCCTTCCACTCCCTCCTCCAAACTTTGGGAAAAAATGAAACGCCTCAATGGTGTCAACAGATCCAGCCGCTTCCACCTACTCCTAAATCAACAATAGACCAATGATCCCACCCTTCTAGCCGACTCCTTCTGCAAATTTTTCTCCTCCATCTCCTCCTATGAACACAGTTCTAACAATCCTACAATCGACTTTTCCACTGATCTGCAACTTGACTACAATGCTGATTTCAGCTTAAAAGAACTGGAAAAGCGCTTGAGAAAGGGAAAGGAAAATCCGCTGGAATGGACGAAATTGGCTACCCTTTGCTTAAATACCTTCCTCCACTGGGGAAAACTATTTTCCTTAACATACTGAATAGAATCTGGCAAAGTGGAAATATTTCCAGCCAATGGAAGGAAGGTCTCGTTATTCCCATCCCCAAACCACATCAAGACCTACACCAACTAAATAGCTATCGCCCTATAACGCTCCTAGACTGTTTAGGCAAGATCCTCGAACGTATGGTGAAGCGACGATTCGTTTCAATCCTCGAGTCAACCAATCGTCTTGACCACCGACAATTTGGCTTCCGCCCTGGTCTCACCACCGATGATCATCTGGCAACATTTGAGAATACACTGGATAATGCACTATCAAGAAACCAACACGTGGAATGTTTGTCCCTGGATCTCTCAAAGGCGTTTGATCGAGTCAGTCGCTACAAAATTCTCTCCTCGATTAAAGAATGGGGGATTGTGGGTAGAATGGGTAGTTATATTCAAAGCTTTTTAACTGATAGAACAGCCAGAGTATACATAGACGGCGCATACTCACCTCCAAATGTCATACATGACGGTCTACCACAGGGCTCGGCAATAGCCCCAACGCTCTTCCTGATTGGCCTCCAGTCCGTCTTTGAAGTTGTTCCTCAGGATACTGAAATATTGGCCTACGCCGACGACATCATCTTGATATCTTCCTCGCCCTATTCTCGCCTAGCCCGTAAAAAACTTCAATTCGCTGTTGATAAGATTTCAAACTGGGCCCCTACAGTCTGATTCTCGTTTGCACCGGAAAAATCAAAATTGTTGCATATGGGTCCCAATAGAAGGAGGTTACGAAAAATTCCTCCACTCGTAATGTTGAATATCTGACGTCGATATCTGGACTTATTATTTTCCAATTTGACTGATGATTTTTGCGTTGTAGAAGCTTCAGATCCAATTTGGAAAAACGAGGTGTTCCACACTGCTATCGAATTCTCAATCATATGTCCTGATCAAAAACGTTTACCAGATGATTATGAGTTTATAGAGACTTTTGACTTCTTCCATGCTAACTATAATATGATTAAAACAAAATTACAAGTTGTTGATTGGAAAACAATATTCCGAGCTGAGAACTCAACAGACAATCAAGTAGAGATTTTTTACAAAATTCTTGGTAATATTCTCAAAGAATTTGTTCCAACAAAATTAAAGCGACGAACAAATAATAACAAAAATCCGCCTTGGTTCACGAAAGAGCTTGTGCATTTAAGAAATAAAAAGCAGAAGGCACATAAAAACTGGAAAAAGAATCCATCATTAGTCACTAAGTTAGAACACCAAGAAGCCAGTAATCTACTAGCAATACGCTTAAGTACTTCTTTCCAAGACTATAATATAAAAATTGAGCAAAACATAAAATCGAACCCAAGAAACTTTTTTAGATATGTTAAAACAAAATTAAAAAACAATAGTTTTCCAACTCGCATGCACTTTGGCAGCATAGAAGGTCAAAATTCCGACGAAATTTGTAATCTATTCGCCGACTTTTTCCAAACTGTTTACACTAGTTTTTCCGAGCAAGATCGTGATACTTCCTTTTTTAGTTATCTCTCTGATTCAACGGCATTAACTGTAGTCGAATCAATTTCCTTTGAAGAAATATGTAAAGCCATTTCCTCCTTAGACAGCACTAAAGGGCCCGGGCCTGATGGAATTCCTCCACTTCTTTTAAAAAATCTAGTAAATGAACTGAGTATGCCATTATTTCTTCTATTTAACTCTTCATTGAAATCAGGTGTTTTTCCTCAAGTATGGAAAGAATCATTTCTTGTACCCATATTTAAGTCAGGAAAAAAATCTGACATAAAAAATTACAGGGGCATTGCCATTTTATCGTGCATACCAAAACTTTTCGAAGCTTTAGTGAATGAAAAAATATATAACCAAATTAAAACTCACATTACTGAAAAGCAACATGGATTTGTTAAAGGAAGATCTACAGCCACTAATTTACTGGAGTTTGTTACCTATAATATTAGCTGTATGGATCGCGGTAATTCTGTTCAGGCTTTATACACTGACTTCAGTAAAGCTTTTGACAGCATTGACATCCCCATGTTAATTTTTAAATTAAATAAACAAGGATTCAGTTCACACCTACTGAAATGGATAAGGTCCTATTTAACGACCCGCTCACAAGTCGTAAGATTTAATGGTTCACTTTCAAAAAGTATCTCCGTCACTTCTGGTGTACCTCAAGGCTCCCATCTCGGCCCCCTATTATTTATTTTATACGTAAATGATATAACTTGTCTTCTCAAGCAGTCAAATGTGCTAATTTATGCTGATGATATGAAGCTTTATATGAAAGTAAATAGCGAAGAAGACTTCAGAATCTTTCAAAACGAAGTTAATGTATTTAACGAATGGTGCATTAAAAGTCTGCTCAAACTTAACGTGGCAAAATGTTCAAATATTGTATTTACTAGAAGAAAATGTCAGTCATATGAAATTGTCAAATTGGGAGATGATCCTGTCGAGAGAGTCAACAAGATTAGAGACCTTGGAGTTATATTGGACTCAAAACTTACCTTTGTAGATCACTATAACTCAATAATTCAGAAATCGAACAGTATGTTAGCATTTATAAAACGTTTTAGTTATAATTTCAAAGACCCATACACAATAAAAACATTGTACACAGCTTATGTCAGATCCATTCTTGAGTATTGTAGCGTTGTGTGGTCGCCTTTTCAAATATCACATAAAAGCCGTTTAGAATCAGTCCAGAAACAATTTGTTCTATTCGCTTTACGAAATTTAGGATGGTCTCAGAGCCAATTACCTAGCTATGAATCACGTTGCCTGCTTATTAACATTGAAACATTAAGTGTAAGAAGAGAGTTTGCTGCAATCTGTTTTGTAAACGACATAATTAATCAACGCGTTCAGTCTGCTTATCTACTAAATCAATTAAACTTTTATTGTCCTTGCCGTCATTTAAGAACAAGAAATCTTTTCATTATAACCTCTACTCGAACTGATTATGGAAAATATAGTCCAATGAATTGTTTAATGTATAGTTACAATAAATATTATGAGAACATAGACTTTACTATGTCAAAACAGCAGCTGAAAAAAGGTTTTTACGGTAACAGGCACCGAAGAACCTGACTTTGAAAATGTAAACAAAAATCATTATTATTAAGCCTATTTGAAAATTGTAGTCCCTAGCTTTAAGTTATTATATATGTAGCCTACAATGTTTGGCGAAATAAATAAATAAATAAATAAATAAATAAATAAATAAATAAATAAATAAATAAAAACATCCCTCTGGTTCGTTCAGCTCGAATTCTTGGAGTTTGGATAGACGACCGGCTTAGTTTCACAAAGCACATTAACAACGTTCGAAACACCGCTAAGGGTAAATTTAATATCCTGAAAAAACTCTGCAACCCTAACGGGGCCGGATCCCGCTCATCGTTGCATCTATTCGTTCACGGTTGGCTGCTGCCAACGATGCTCCACGGAGTTGGATTGTTTAGTCGCGACCAAACAAAAACTTTGGAAAAATTAGAACCCATGTACAACCAAGCTATACGTTGCATCAGCGGCAGTTTTAAGAGTAGCCCTATCCCCTCACTGATGGCCGAAAGCGGCCAGCTACCGTTCAACTACATACTCACAAAAGCTGTGTCTATCAAGACCATTCGATGGTTGTCGCTGGATCGGGATCAGGATATTCCCATGGTTCGTCGTGCCCAAACATTCCTTAACAAAATCCACGCATCGATACCCCCCATCAGTCCACGATACGACCCGAGATTGCTCAAATGGAATGCAGGAACTCCTAAAGTAGACCTTTCCCTGCTTTCCAAAATAAGGGCTGGCACAAACCCAGCGACGGTGTTGCCACAATTCTACCATCTTACTGAAAGCAAATATAAGAACGTTCCAAGATTTTACACCGATGGTTCGAAGACACCCGATGGCAAAGTTGGGTGTGGTATAACTGGTGAAAATGTAAATTTGGCACTGTCCCTGCCATCTTTTTGCACCGTCTTCAGCTCCGAAGGACTAAACTGTTGTCCACCCACAGGATCCGTTATCTTTTCGGATTCTGCCAGCGCATTGAAAGCCGTATCTGCAGAAAATATAAAGCACCCTTGGATAGCTCAACTCTCAGAAGTCGCCATCCAAAAAAAGATAACCCTATGCTGGATTCCTGGACACTCTAAAATTCCTGGCAATGAGCAAGCTGATCACCTTGCCTCGGCTGGAAGTCAACCCAACCCTCCAATCCAACAAATACCCGCTCCTGACGCCGTTCAATGGGTAAAAAGACATATCAACATATCATGGTCCCAGGTGTGGAACAACTTATCTCAAAATAAACTTAGGGAGATAAAAAACACCACAGAAAGTTGAACTGATCGCCCAAATAGAATTGCACCATGAAAAAACAATGAATTTCATTTTCACAGACCATAAATTGTATGGTTGTCACAATGATTGTTATCGTCCACGATACCGTGAACACACATTGAAATTCATAGTTTTCGACCATACATTTCATCGTTTTGACGAAAATAACCATGAAAAAGGGGTATTGTTATGCAGCGTGACCATGAAAAAAATGGCGATTTCCCATACATTCGGAAGCTGAAAAATATGAAGTTCATGGTGAAAATAGCTTCCATTTTTTCATAGTAGAACCATGAACATCCGTTTATTAACATTGTTGTAACGAAGATGGAAATCAAGGTTTTTCTATGGTACTAACTATGGTTTTAACCGTAAAATTTCATGGTTTACCATGAATAATTTATGTTTTTATTGCTTGGAACAATTTGCTAAAGTTATTACTCATTTCAAAGAATTTTATTCATGATAAGTTGTGCTTTTGAATAAACTTGATAAATTTTTATTCGAAAGCACGACTAATCAGGAATATTATTCCTTGAAACGGAAAATAACTTTAGCAAATTGCTTGATTAGAAAAAAGGAATTCAAAATAACTTTATTTTAATTTATAGTTATATCCATAGTCCGATTATTTCAGGTAGGTTTTGCTGGAATATTCAGGTGTTTGGTTCGAGCAACTACAAATCTGTCGGTCAGTTCGTCGTTTTGGAGGTATATGACCATTGATCGAACTAATAATTCATAGTTCCTCGTTCTTAACAGGATCCAAATCAGAGACATATGGGTATAATCTATCCGTTTAGCCTGTGGATGTGAAAAGGCAACTTCCAGTTTGTCCATTGCCTCCAGCAGTTGACCGGTTGCAAAGCTTTCATTTCGTAAGTTCTCATACGATTCAGCTCTCGTTGGAAGGCAAACGCCGTGTTCCAAGTGACGATAGATTTGATCTTCCTCAAAGTTGTCACGGGCACGATAAGTGAAAAATTTCGGGAATTGACGCCTGAAAAATAGAACCAAGTTTATTAAAGCAAGTCCAAATACATAATCAAAATTCAATATACTTCTTCAAGTGATCTGACGAACTTGGAACTCATCAGCTCTCCAAGGTGATGTGCGCTGAATGAACCGAACACTTGTTCCATTTGAAGATCATCCATATCGCCCATGTCGCGGACCACAATGCTCAGCACATGAACCGCTTCCGATGGATGACCTTGAAAAATGAAACAATATTTCGTCAGTAAACAAATATGTTTTCTAGCCAGCAATAATAAACTCACTTGCATCTCCGTCGGTTTCCGCTGCCCACGAGATCGGATCTTAAATGGCAACGTTGATCGAGGTGCTCATGCGCCGATCGGAATCACCCGTACCGACAGTCTCCAGTATAGTTTGAGATAGACAAACGCAAACGGTGCCATCGGGAAGCAGCCTTTGTGGGAGAAATAAAAAAAATAGGTGAATAGTAATGGTTAATTGAATTTTTACTTACTTGTAACGATTGAGATGAGCAGTCGATAGCAGAAACTGTAAATGAACCGAGGGTACCTCCCCCGAGAGTCCCAGATGCTGTAAATTCGTTAGATCAAGTATGTTTATGTTCGTCGTCGATGGCAGCCCAGGAACCAGCACCATCGTGGCATTTTCCAAACACTCGGATCCGTTGAATCGGATTGAAGAAATTCTTTTCAATTTTTTGGCGCGCGTTCAAAATAAATCTATACACGAAAATTGGAAGTATGCGAAAAAAGCTAACAAAGCGTACACGCTCATTTTAAAGTGCCAGCTATCTAGGTAATTCATAAAACGAAAAAAAAACGAACACAAACACATACAGGATCTCAATGAAACTTAATGTTTCCTCGAAGAGATTCCTTTCACTTAACTCTAAGCGTACATCTTTCGAGGATATGATGGCTAGCATCTTACAAATGCTAAAACCACCAACCCACAGAAAGTGTACTATGTATGCCGTGACCGGGATTTGATCTCATGACCGTTGGCTTAGAAGACTGGAAGGCTACCCGCATAAATAAGGATTGTATCCAAACGATTTCTTAAATAGTCAAACGACTATTTAATGAAGCGTAAAATAACCTTTAGCAAACGATTATTCAAACTGTGAAATACTTTAGTTGAACCGTGAAATCCGAATTCACAGTATTTTTAATATGTCGTTAGGTTATGTAATTGTTAAAAACGGTTTAAACACTTATATGGAGGAACTGTTTCACAAACAGTTCAGATAACGTATAAAATTCACTTGTAGAAAAGTTTTTAGTGCATCAAACAGTTACTGCTAAAGTTTTCCTTAAAGTTATCTTGTACCTTAACATTTACAATAATAGTTATTACAAGATTTGACAAAACGTTCTTCCAACGTTACAAAAACGGTATTCAGAACCGTGCGTGAATAGATCACGTACACATACACAAATATGAGTGGAGTTATCGGATTCTTACTACTTCTTCAATACAGTTAATTGATGCGGGACAAAGAATTTAGCATGTGGTCAAGCTTCTATTTCAAATGCTCTTCGCTCTTTTCACCACCTTAGAATTTTCTTCTGTTCTTCTATCCGTCTTTCATTTCAACTCTTTAACCCTCACCGATAAAGCCGCAAATTCATATCATTAAACAAATTCACGGTGATTTCTCCTCTTAAAATAATAAAAATAATTCGGCTAGAAAAATCAATTACAAAACATCGTTCCGATAATCGAAAATAGTTAGGCCAAGATTTCTGACCGTTGACCGTATGCGACAACTCAATCCAGTTGGAACATCCGCACAAAACGAAAATAAGAAATCTACCTAGCCATCGATGGAACGATATCGCACAATAGAAGACTTAACAGAGCAACCACATGCAAAATTTTTTGTCCGTTCGGCACATGTGCACACTCACATGGCGGTCGAACCATCCATAATTAACTGTATTGAAAAATGTAGTGCCTTCTCTATTGGGTACTACTTCTTCAATACAGTTAATTGTTGCGGGACAAAGAATTTAGCATGTGGTCAAGCTTCTATTTCAAATGCTCTTCGCTCTTTTCACCACCTTAGAATTTTCTTCTGTTCTTCTATCCGTCTTTCATTTCAACTCTTTAACCCTCACCGATAAAGCCGCAAATTCATTTCATTAAACAAATTCACGGTGATTTCTCCTCTTAAAATAATAAAAATAATTCGGCTAGAAAAATCAATTACAAAACATCGTTCCGATAATCGAAAATAGTTAGGCCAAGATTTCTGACCGTTGACCGTATGCGACAACTCAATCCAGTTGGAACATCCGCACAAAACGAAAATAAGAAATCTACCTAGCCATCGATGGAACGATATCGCACAATAGAAGACTTAACAGAGCAACCACATGCAAAATTTTTTGTCCGTTCGGCACATGTGCACACTCACATGGCGGTCGAACCATCCATAATTAACTGTATCGAAAAATGTAGTGCCTTCTCTATTGGGTACTACTTCTTCAATACAGTTAATTGATGCGGGACAAAGAATTTAGCATGTGGTCAAGCTTCTATTTCAAATGCTCTTCGCTCTTTTCACCACCTTAGAATTTTCTTCTGTTCTTCTATCCGTCTTTCATTTCAACTCTTTAACCCTCACCGATAAAGCCGCAAATTCATTTCATTAAACAAATTCACGGTTATTTCTCCTCTTAAAATAATTAAATTTCAATCATGGCTGAAAATCTACCCCGTCAATGACAGTCAATTATTCATTGACCATCCGCGCTGCTCATACATCGTTGGCATTGAATACACTGTAAAATAATAAAGCTCTTTATTCGTTTCTTTTAATGCATTATAACATCTAACTGGGTAACGTATTATCCATGCATATTTCATTGAAATGGTTGTGAAAATTTTCTACAATGAGCAATAGGTTCTGGAATATTTCTAATGGTTATCTGCTGAATGAATACATGAACTTTATTTTCACAACACTGATCAAATTTCTAAAGTTTTTGATTGAATTTTCATTCTTTCATGTCAATATGTTTCTTCGTTAATGCTATTATATGATTGTCATCAATTAATGATATTTGTTTTAATTGGCAGATTATAAAAAAAAAGAAAAGTTTTACGTTAGCAAAAAAAAAAATTAAATTAAAAATAAAAAAAAATAAAATAAAAATTAAAATAAAAATGAAAAAGACATAAGTATGGCAATTAAGTAAAAATATAATGGAACAAAATGAAGAACGACATGAAAATATAGAATAGAATTAAGAAAAAAAAATGACATAAAAATTGAGACAAAACTCACAAAAAAAAAAAATTATTGATGATAAATTGAAAAAAATACTTGCTGTATTTTTTTTTAAATTTAACAAGTCGGTGTAATGCGGTGATGTTAAGAACGGAAAAGACAGTTCATCATTAAAAAAAAATATATCAGCACTTAAACTTAAAACTGAATATCTATTTAAAAAAAAACAGCACATCAGCCGAGTTCAGCTCATGGCAGTGCCGAAGATAAAAAAATAAATAAATAAGGAAAGAAAAATAGTTGTCGGGTTAAACCCATGACATACGCACATTAGCCGAGTATCAGCTCATGGCAGTGCCGGAATGGAAATATTAGTCGGGTTTAGCCCATGACATATGCACATTAGCCGAGTATCAGCTCATGGCAGTGCCGGAATGGAAATATTAGTCGGGTTTAGCCCATGACATATGCACATTAGCCGAGTATCAGCTCATGGCAGTGCCGGAATGGAAATATTAGTTGGGTTTAGCCCATGACATACGCACATTAGCCGAGTATCAGCTCATGGCAGTGCCGGAATGGAAATATTAGTCAGGTTTAGCCCATGACATACGCACATTAGCCGAGTATCAGCTCATGGCAGTGCCGGAATGGAAATATTAGTCAGGTTTAGCCCATGACATACGCATATTAGCCGAGTATCAGCTCATGGCAGTGCTGGAATGGAAATATTAGTCGGATTTAGCCCATGACAAACGGACTTGAGCCGAATATCAGCTAAGGTCGGTTTAGAAAAATTCTAATAAGTCAAATAAAGTCCACGACAAAAAGAAAGAAATAAACGTTCAAATATATATTAAGCTTGTAATAAAAATAAAATTATTTGTATTTCGAGAGTTTATATTTATATAAAAAAGTTTGTATTCAGTTGAAAGTCGGATTATAAATAATTTAAAAGTAAATTGATTCAAATTCTTAACATTTGGCAACAGTTCCTTTCCCGATATTTATCCACACTAATGTTCCTATAGTAAACAAAGAGACGAAATATCACGATTGGAATTTTAGATTTTCTGTCAGTGTCATTCCAATCGAGCAAAACCAAGCAGTCTTAAAGGCAGCCCTACAGCAGAGTTGCAAGTTCATTATTTTGAAAGGGATCATATGGTGCCTCTTTGTTTACTATAGTCTCTTTAATCCACACATACACGAGCATACACACATAAACGTACATATACACATAGCATGGAAACATCTCTCTATCAGAATATTTCTCCATTTACTTGACAACTCTTAACACTGAAAAAAAATAGCAATAAAAAAATCCTGCTCTGAAAATTTTGTATCTTATAAACATAAAAAGGAATAAAGAAAAGGCTAATGGGATTATATTTTTTTACATTTTGCCTTCATGAAAAAAAATCAAAATCAAGCTATCTATAATAACGTCTCATCACAACTTAAATATTTTTTTATTATTCTTTTAAGAAAGGGGAGAACATGGGATCGTACTGTCGATTGTGGATTAATTGTTTGCCAAAGAAGCAAGGCCATTTTGCGCAAGTAAATAACGGAAGAACGTCATCTGAAAAACTTTCGTTGGAGTTTGTAATTAATTTCATACATACGACAATAATGAAATAAGGACATTATAATGAATTTATTGAAAAGAAAATCTAAACTCAGACCTACAGTTTTGCAAATATTTAACAAGCGTTAATAAAGAAAATGAAAATTCTATATTTATGTAGTAAATCACAAATGTATTACCTGTATTGCTTGTTTTGAAATCTTGATTATGCAAGGGGAGGATGTGGCATCCTGAGTATTGACTCATAATATAGATGAAAGCAAGTGAAGTACAATATGAGTGAAGCTATGGGTTGAATTGAACCATCATGAGACTTTCGCAAGAGAAGCGTGCAACCCGCTCAAGGAGTCAGTATTCAATAGAACATTGCCCGGACCAGGCGACGATTTCACACTTGCCAGGTTCCCCTAAGCATAAAACACATAGTTTTATACTGCCCTTGTTACCTACAAGCCAGAAATGAATCTGGTATTGGAAGCAGCCTCAGACAGGTACTGTCCAACTGCCCCACCGAAGAGAAGAAAACTCTTCTCTTTTTGCAAAAAAGCAAATTGATAGATCAGATATAAATTACATCAAAAATGAGTAATCATATACACATCCAACCACAAAAATGTGTACCTATCATTCAAAACTACTGCCACGGAGGAGAAGGGGATGAATAACGCGAAAGTGTTCAAATCCCAGAAAAACGAAGAAAAAAAAACCTTCGTTTGAAGAACAAATTAAACATTCCCCGATGAGTTCCTTGCCGAAACAGATGACCTACCAACTAAGTTGCTATTTCACCGTGGATGACGAAATCTGGTGGACATTGACCCGGGATTATACAGCTATGCAAGATTAAGGAACCAGGTTAACGATTCCAGGGAGGAGTGTAAATGCTGTGCAACAACAACAATTTGGTGAGCTCTTTCCATTTTTAATTATCTGTGTTGTGTACATTTAAATAATTTTCACCCATCAATCCTAAAGGCCAAGTAGGATTTCCTTTCAACGCAAACTATCCCTCTACCTATCTGAAACAGCATCCTTGTATGTAGGGTCGCATGAGTTCTCTTGCACCTGAAAAGTTAATTTCGCTGTCCAGATTATCCCTATATTTTTTTTTATTAGTTGATCACCCAGGTGGTAAATCCTTTTTACGGATTGCATTCCAAGGCACGGCGAGCCACCGCGTTCCCCCAGTTTGCTACTCTGGGTCCATGGGTGCAATTGGACGACTCATGATACTATGTACCCCTACGCCATAAAATCCACCTGGGGCCTCTGGCCATAATTCCCATCCGGACCTGCAACGAAGGCTGTACCCAGGAATGGGAGACCATACTCGCGCAATGCGCTCCACGGCAACTACTCGTTTTATTCGTACTACACCAGCAATCTCAACCACTCTTTGTCACGATTCACGACTTACGGTTTGGCAGTCCGTTCGCCGCTACTCGTGACTCGAGTCCCACATGCGGCCTCTTGTCGCAATTCGTGACGTCATGACCCGCCTCTCCTCACGACTCGAGACCCTCTCACACTCATCCTCTTGACACGATTCGAGGCGACTCTACCCACCTCTCCTCGTGTCTCGAGAGCCCTCGATCATCACGTCTCTTGACCCAATTCGAGACCAGAACAACTCGCCTCTCCTCGGGTCCGGAGATAACCACACATCCTTTTTCTCCATCTCGACTCTTCGAGACTCATCCTGAGGCCCATCCACTGGGCGCCACATGTTACGGCACAAGGCCCCTCTGCCCGTCGTGAGTCGGTCATATCCGCGGATCAGGGCTAGGACCACCTGACACGCGAATTCGACCAACACCCGCTCGAACATTTGGTCGTCCCGCATATCGGGGTCGCGACTACCCGATACACGTTACGACCCCTCCCTCCTGCAACTGAGCACTGGTACCAAGGTGCCCAGTCGCACCACGTTTTTGTCCCACTCGGCACGCAGCCCGTCGGTAGCTGACTGTACCAAGTGTGACGTGTAGTTCTCTTGGCCGTACATCTACAGGTGACGAGTCTGTAGACACGTTTCCACTCTGCACCACGGGGAGGTGAAACTACGTCGCAGAGCAGATTATCCATATATGATTGCATTGACTTGTCACGGTGTGCATTATGGTATCACACTGATTCTCAATAATAACACTTGAAATGAGTATTGAACCCAGGTACTCATTTTGGCATCAAGTGTTAGGCTTGATTGTTAGATGTACCTCGTGTATCAGCCAATTCAAGATGTGTGTAGTCACCCAATGCTATGCTATGCTATGCTTTTGTCATTTTATAGTTAATTTTTTGTCATATTTAGGCCATAATTTTGCCATATTTGTTAGATTGCTGTCATTTTATAGTAAAATTATTGTCTTATCTGTCAGATTTTGGTCATACTAAATATCGTAATTTTGTCATGTTTTCACCATATTTATTACATTTTGTCATTTTTTACCCCAATTGTAAAACTTTTGTCATATTTGTCAGATATTCGCCATGTCGTCAACAAGAAATTTATATTCATCTCTCTTCCCGTCCTCTCTGAATAATCGTATAGTCTTAGCGAATTTCAAATCGTGTTTTCTTTTCGAATCCCATTTCACAATTTTTGAAAATGGCAAAAACAAATGCCTACTTAAATTATCAACAACTTTAGCTGACACTGATTGAATGCTAAAGCTGCATTCACTGATCGAATGCAGTGAGTGACAGAAACGCCTAAGCGAAAGACGCTTTCGTAGCAATCGAGTGAAACAAGTTAGTTCGGGTTTACGAGTGAGCTTTCTACTGACTGATAGACATACTCACAAAGCTTGCCGTGAGCACGAAGATGACCGAGCCGATCAGAGGCTTTTATATTTGTTGACTTTTCTGTTCAGTTCATTTCAGTTCAAGCTTTTTACACTGATAGAAAATCACAGTCAATATCATTTGTGCTTTCAGAAAATTTGCAGCACTGGTAGCAATCAAGAACAACCCCCGACCGCTGTACTTTCAGTTGCGAAGTGCAATCAGAAACATTCATTGAAAATGAGTGATTTTCGGAACACTGATTGAAAATTCATTTGAACAAAAGTCTGAGAAAATTTCAAAGTAATGACAAATTTGAATCTGAATTTTTGAACCAGTTTTCAAGCGTTGAAGTAAACTGTGTATTACCAGGTATTACTGCTTATTTGAAGTAGCCGGTTCAAACAAAATATCCTAATTTTTTTTGGTATCAAGTCAAAAAAACAAATGAGACCTAAGTTATAAGACAAAAGATATTATATCACGTTGTAATGAGTGATATCCGAATGGCGATGATCATTCGTGCCGCATCTTCTGTTAGTTAAATGCTTCATTTTTCAATCAGTGCCGGCAATTAAAATTGTCTTTATATCTTAATTCGCTATAACTTAAAACACACATTATCCAACATTGCCCACGCTACCTGATTTACGACTTTGTTTGTGTTTTCCCCACACACATCAATGATGGTGTAGTGTAGACTATAAAACAGACCTTGAAGGAAAAAAGCAGAGAAATTCAAATACCGCTCCCACAATAGTTAATGAATGAAAAGATGTTTCGAGCCACATGAAGTGTATCGTTCCTTTCCTTTTGTGCATTTTTTGCAAACGATTTTATTCACTCGTATCGTAATTACTTTTGAATTTCCTATAAACTGAGAGCCCAGCTAAGCTGCACTGCACTGTGTGAAAAACAAGGTCACTGAACGTAGCACACGTAGCATTAGTCTTATGGTAATTATTTAGCTTTTCTCGTTCATAATGCCAGCCTTTCAGTTGTACACCTCCCCCAAGTTTAAGGTTTCACTTGACCCTTTCACCTTTGTTTGATTTTCCAATCCAGCGAGCTTCAAACATCATCGGGTGGGAATTCATGCATTGCTTTGAATATGTTCGCACCTAACTAGCTCAGTTTCAATCACTTATTGAACATGCAGAATCTACCATTTTAAGGTATCGGATTCAACCAAATGTACGACTACTTAGTTTTAAAAATCGAGAAATTCAAGAACTATAGTTAAGAATTGGTTGGTTCTCAGAACCAGACGAGAAAAGGGGTTTAAAATTAATCTAGAGCAGGGATGAGCTGCAAGCGGCCCTGGAGACGCTCAAATTGAATTTATGACTTTTTAATCAGTTATAAAATATTGGAATCGAAGCAACCCTTTGTAGTGACTAGACGTAAACAAATTTACTCTTCGAAAAATTTTTTGAAGTTGGTCCAAGACTTGAAGAATCAAATCCACGATGAAATCATGAGGAATTCCGGTAATCTAACGATCTGTTTGAAAAAAGAATTTGTCCCAGCCGCTTTAATACAATGCTCAATCACATCAAGCTCACAGCAGAATATGTTTACCGGAATACCCTGGACTGATAGTTACGTTTCAAAAACAAGAAACGCAAGAAACTTCAAATGGATATTTGTTTATGTTTTGTCGTTTTGTTGTTTAGTTTTGATTAGGATGTTTTGTATTCCGTTTTGATTCGGAAGTTTTGTGCCTCCGATAGTTGCTCAGCAGCAGCAGTTTTCCAGCATCATCTCAGGTAGGAATCCAGCAACAGTCGACTGGGAAGACTCCTTTTGGTTTCTCCGGTCGATCTACTCCAACATGTCCAAACTATCAGATGTAACAAAGTAAGTTTATCTCAGTATCTTTACCATATTCATTTACTTATAATTTTTATTGCAGTAAATCGATATCAATCCGGCTGCGAGTATTAGGAGGGCTGCTGGTGCGCGGTACCTGACACGACGGGATAAAAACGCCAACTGGAAGAGGTCAACGAGCCGAAATTAAATAATTGCATAGATAGAAAAGAGGACAGCGAATCCTGCAATCAAAATGTAAAGGATACCTCAACCGTTGCATCATTTGCACTGGCCTTGTTCCGGAAAGTAACACCTTCTCCCATGAAGGAATCATTGAGCCAGCTCACAATCATCGTAGTTTTCTTTTGTAAGTGTTGAGAATTTCCATAAAACAGATAATAACCTAATACGAAATTAAAAATATATGTTTTGATTTATTGAGGATTATAATACCTATAATAACAAATTATTTTCCTTCTAGTACTCGCAATGGATTGCAATAATTCGGGATCTCGTGGCAGGAAGAGAAAAAAACTTATTCGCCTTCCACAAAAACGAGTTGTTTGGTCTCTGCTGCTAATCCGATGAAAGCTCACGGAATGACGCCAAAGGGGATGCCAGCGGAACGGAACAGAAAAAAAAACACATAGAACAAACAACAACATAGAGAATCAAGATTTCAATGGAATTCCGGAAGATTCAAGTCTTAAAAATAATTGTCTTTGGTACAAGTAAGCCCAATTAACATTTTGCGGCTTAAGAACGGCAATTTGATGAACAAAAGCTGAGCTAAAGCGTCATTGCTGCTTCAGCTTACTGGTTGAATAAAGACAAACTGTTATCAAGTCTCAGTGCAGCCAATGGGAGGAGTTGAAAGGTTGCTTCCATAACACTTTTTCAGCCTTTGTTCAACCATTCGCTACCATTAGAATTGAACAGACTGTGAACTGTGGTGAAACCACAGAGAACAGACATACAAGCTCGAACAAAAATCGTCAAAAAAGTGTGTAAAATTTCAAATGCTATCACAAAAAAATACGTTAGAAATTGACTACAAACAGTGCCATCTATTGCGCCGTTCAAAAGTTACAAATCAAATTTTCGTGTACCCAGTTTTTGAAAAGACGTAATCGTATATGAACTCACAAAAAATGAGTCCAATGTCTCAGTAAAATGGACGACTTTAATTTATTGCTAAATACATTAAATCAGAGTTACTTTTAACTGGGAGGAATTTCACTTTCTTTTTTTTTGCACTACTATGACAGTTAAGATAACTAACAGCTTTGGTATTAGATTTCTCACTTCTTGAACAGTAATTTATGTTAGAAAATGCACATATCCTATGTCCAGTCAAATACAAGAACATACAGCAGTACTGATTCTAGGCATCTCAAAGCGGGTTACTTTCACATATAACTTAAGCATCCAGCTGTTTGAACCTTTGTATTTCTAACAAATTTGATGGAAAAAGATAATAACTTTTATGATTATTTTTTTTATGCGACATGATGAACGTATTACGAAACTTCAATAGCGATTTTCTAGAAGCATGCAAGCAGCTCATACGACCTATAGAAAATTGACTTAAACTTATTCAGCTTTGCTTGACAGTTCTCTTTGATGTGTTTGGAGACATCTGGTGGCCCAACCAAAAATAAAAAATTGGTTCAAAAAGGGTGTTGGGATTTTTACACAAGTTTCGTGGGCTAGCTTGTATGTCTGTTCTCTGTGGTAAAACTGTCCTGCATGATGGCGGCTTGATTGTAAAGAGAGGGGAATTTTCGTTTTCCTTATTCAATGACATGTTTTATGATTTCAAATTTAGCAGACGAGAAGATTTTTTTAAATTTTATTTTTAGTGCCTGTTAACGCGTAAATTTAAGCCACATTAATCAGTCTCATAATGCTGAAGCATAACGAGAGAGAACGAACCAATTGAGAGCAAATTTATCAGCAGTTTTTAGCACAGCTGATCAACACCCGATCAGCTGACGATCAAGTCAGTCAAAAATTAACCACCGAAGAGACCGGATATAGCTCCACAATATAAAATAAAGATTAAGTCGAAAGCTCAAGTTAAGTGATTCTTTAAAGTTGTACAATAAAAAGGCATATCTTTGAAGACAATATAAAGTGTTTTGAAAGTCAATCCGCGCTTCTTAATTCATCCGAAAGTGTTAAAATAAGTCGATATAAACTGCAACAGTGCCTAAAACCGTAAAAAAAAAACATTTCTCTCACACAATACTTCGGTTGAGAGGCATTTTGGACGCTTAAGATCGACAAATTATCATCCCGCCGCAGACTTCATGATTGGTTCTGCGTACTGCGGCATGCTTAAGTTCGGGGTAATTGAAACGAAAAAAAACAACACAGAGGGGAAAAAGTGGGTGCGAAACATCTAACGGACATTGGCCTTTTTTTTAATTTTTTGGGTTGATCCGTCAATTGACGTTTAAAGACGTTTGCTGAATAACTTCTCCAGATCAAGATGATTAAAGGCTGAAGACACGTTAATTAATGAATTTTTGAGGCCTTCTTTCAGCCAGATTTCTGATTAAAAATTGAACCACAATATTTTTTCAGCGTTTATGCAGCAAAAAGTGTTTGTTGGATGTCCTTCGGGTATGGATTGAGTGGTTTTAGTGTAATTTTGTGAACGAGTGACTTTTATTCTCGTGATGTAAGCCATATATGTATCAGTACACAACAAAAAATTTCTAAAAGTATACGGAATCTAAAATGAGAGCGATCTATTTTTTTCCGAGTGTAATTGAAAAAAGATATAATTTTACACTCTTTTTAATTTATTTTTAATTGCTTTTTGAAAAAAAGTGTAAAATTAAGTTTTTTTGGTGTAACTTCCCGAATAGAAAAACATTGTGAAAAGACCATGAATTTCATTTTTACGCAACCATGAATTCTATGGTTGGCACTATGCGAATCATGGTATATAAAACCTTGAATGTATTGTCAAATTCATAGTTTTTGACAGTGAAATTTATGGTTTCGGCAAATTTTACCATGAAAAAAGGGGGTTGTTAAGCAACTTAACAATGAAAAAATCAACTTTTTCCCATACATTTTAGAACACGAATTTTATGGTTCATGGAATTTGTTTTTATCGACTTTTCGAAAAGACACAAAGGAAGAGCTATTTTTATAGGCTTGAAAATATTTATTAATTTTAGAAATGTTTTAAATACACATGTATAACATATATTCACTCACTTTATCACTTTTTCTTCTTTTCTTTGTATATCATTTAGTTCGGTGAGCCTCCTCCTGAGTAATTAGATCTTGGGGGGCCACATGTTTATGTCCCAGGCGAGATCCGGAACTTCGGACCTCTACTCAATTCAGCCATCGAATTCCATCCACGGCTCGAGCGGCATAACTCCATTTCCTGGAAAGACAATTTTCGATTAACTGATGGCTACTATTAAAGTTCAACAAATGTACTTACCACAACTACTGGGGTTTGTGTCATCGTCATCGTCTCCGCCGCAAAAATTCCGGTTCAGCCTAGAACTTATTGTCCAGATAATCTGGTTTTATCCGGGGAAAACGAGATAAAATCTTCCGGGAAAATGGCGCGCATCGAATGAAAATTTGTATCTGCACGAAAAATTATAAATATGCAAAGTAAGCAAAAATTTATCAATTTTCGCATGGTTTGGATTCTAGTGTTACCATGAAAAACACTGTTAAATTAAATATTACAAGAAAATCACTGTTAAACTGTGATTCCCATTTATTTGGCAACCTTGAAATATTATGTATCAACTGTATATTTCAAGGTCACCTAAAAAAATGTGGTAATGCTATGATCTTAAGTGGTTCATAAATACTGAGATTTAATGATGAAATTCATTGTTAAATAGAAAATCAATGTTCGGCCATATTATTATTATGATCTTTGCTAATCGGGTTTACACTTCCTGATCGAAAAATAAAGTTTTCGTCTAAAAATACATCTAAAGCAAGGGGCCGTTCACATACCACGTGGATAACTTAGGGGGAGGGGGGGGGGGTGTATTGAAGTGTCCACGCTTGTCCACGGAGAGGGGGGTAGGGGTTTGGGTCATGTCCACGTGGACATACTTACTGTTTGAATCTTAAAATTACAATGCTTTCCAGTTTAAGTTTAAACAATTAAAAACCACTTGAAAGCAAGTAATAAATTTGATAATTGAGAAATTTCAAAATTTTAAAATTATTTTATATCAGGTAATGCTATTTCTTTTTTTTTTTTAAATCAGCCATTCCAATAACAAATAGGCAAAAAGTAGTGTAAAATGAGTTAAAAAAAACAATTTCAAATCTGTCCACGTGGACATCCGGGGAGGGGGTAGGGGTTTGCCAAATGTCCACGCTTGTTCACGGAGGGGGAGGGGGTGTCAAAAATCTCATTTTTCTGTCCACGTGTTATCTGAACGGCCCCAATAAAAAAATAACAGATCGACTGTTTTCGCGGCAAAAGTTCAATCGTTTTGACTCAAGATAGCGTTGTTATTGTTCGAACAGCCAAAAAAGTAGTAGCAGTTCGCGGTAGTTTAATGGATGCAGAAGCCAGAGAAAATCGAATCCCAGGAAAGCAATTGTGTAGCCGATGATTGGCTTTGATACACACACTTTAACCCAAAGATCCCATCTCTCTCTCCTTGAGCTCTTGTCTATTTATACAAGTGGATGTGCCATCAGTCAGCCAACGACATTCATTGCGGCAGGACACGAGTCATCCATTCAGCCAGTAGAATACGAAGCAAAAGTTGCACAATGGCGAATCCCGCCAGGACATTTTTTTTAGAATCAGGCTGAACGGGGGGGCTCAATTTTTTTCTTTTGTATTTTTATAAGTGAGTTGTGAAACATAGTGTGTGTGATTTGGTGCCCCGATTGGAATGGTAAGTTTTAACATTTAATAAAATTTTGAAAGAAGCTGGAGATCGGATTGATGTGGCAGGAGTCATTTTAGCAGAAGGGTGGAATATGGCAGCTGGATGTTTGATTAAAAAAAACAAATTTCCCATACTGTTTGATTAACAGCTCGCTTGCTTGTACCTTCTAGTTTTAAATGGTAAAGAAAGAAACACACATATTCTTCTTCAATTTCTTTTTTCCGGTTCATCTTAGCCAATGGAAACCGTTCAGTTCGTTAGTCACAGTGCGATAATAGATTTCACACATACCTTGAACTTTTTTCTCACTAGCACTCATTCCACAAATTAGTGCCGGGTAGTTATGTGAGTGCCTTTCCATAAAAATATGTTCAAACTCGATTGAGAAATTGAGCAAACATTACCTCACGCCTCTCGCTCGTTTTTTGTTCCCTTGTCCCTATACGACTTTCAGCCTCCGCCCGTTGCGTTCTCTGAGAAATTTGTTTAGCTGCCGAACAAGTTGGCCATCGATTCGCAGATTTAACCGTTCACTGCTGTTCCCTCTCATTGATGTAAAATTCACTGAATTCAGCGAAAGCTAACATTTTTATGCTTTGCAAATTAAGCTCTTAATATTTACATTTCAAACTTGCTGTGATTGTTTATCGCAATCCTTTCGTTTAAATTTTACGTGGTGAAATTGTTCTGCCAGAATTGCAACACATACACAGTAAACGAAAATTACCGAGCTCGGAAATTATTTTACCGAATTCCTAACATGTGGAGTTCGTTAAACTGTTCGGTAATTTTTTCATGGCTGAAAAGTGACAGTTGTCAAATATTGCGGACCTTTTTCGGTAAAAAATACCGAAACTTGGCTGACCCTATCTGGGATGATCTGTCAAAAAATTGACAGCTCATTGTTTCACCGAACAATTGGTAGATAGTTACCGAACTGACTGTGTTCAACAACGGAGAACCGGTAATGTTTACCCGAAAAACTTTTAAAGTTCGGTGATATATACCAAATATAATTTCAGCTTATGATGCGCAGAGTATATCGCGAGAATCGAATCATCTCGCGATATATGTACACTGCGCATCATTATCTGAAATAGCCGAACGTTTTATGGTTTTCAGAAGAAATTACCAAAAATTTGACAGTTTTCGGTAAACATTACCGGCATTTGCAGAAGACGCTCAAGCGAAAAATAGAGTTAATTTAAAACCACTTTTTATTGCACTCTTTATAAAACGAGTCCCAGACTCTTCGTATTTTCATTTCGTCTTCATTTGACCTCGATTTTTTTAGATGTCCTGGAAGGCGAAGCTCGTATTGCCTCTGTGGAAATGAAAGAAAATCGTTACAATAAAATTTCGACACGGACAACAATGTAATAAATGTAAAATAAAAAAAATAAAAATTTTACCTCGTCCTATTCAGTAAGGAATTCGGTTCCTTGGAACTGCTGGTCGGAATTCTATGTAGGTAGTCCATTCTCCATGGTGTTCCGGAAGCTTCCTTATAGCGATCCACTTTCCCACCGGCGGAACAGCATTTTCCTGACCGTTTTATTGCCGTACTCCTCGGTGCTGCTGCTGCTGCTCTGCGAGCTATCGGCGTAGTTGTTCTTATTGAGACCTGCTGCTCTTTTGCTTCTGACAAAATGCGGGCCGTACTGAGCCGTTAAACAGGCCAAACTTCCCCCGCCTCAAGATAAGGCTCGATCCGGATCCAGATGAGAACGACATCATAACACGCGAAACCGAAACTTTAAAAAATGGCAACGAGTGCTTGCTCATTATTGTTTAGCATCTCACTCGAGCACACGATCAAAGTTGAGACCATTAATTCCGGCTGCAAGAGAGCGAAGGGAAATGTAAAAAATGCCAGAAAAGGACAAACGCATTTTGACGTTTGTCTTGACAGCGATAATTTTCAGTTTTACTTTACAGTTTTCGGTGTTTTTTTTACCGAAAACTAATTGCGAAGAAATTTGTTTATATACAAATAAACGAGTTTCGGTAGGTCGAACCCCGATTAACGAGGTTCGGTAAAAACAAGACGTCAAATTGATCAATTACCGAAAATTTTGGAATTACAGAACTGATTCTGTAAAAAAAATTACCGAATTCGGTAATTTTCATTTACTGTGTAGGATGTTATTGAAGAGATGCGTGGTTTCAACATGTCTGTTTGAAATGTGTACAATGAAGGGGGAGGTAAGAATAATTTATTCTTTTATGCTTTGTTTGTTTTATTTTGAAGAACGAGAATTTCGAATAGGGTACATCGGGGCAAGTGAAGATAGTTGTTTTACTGATTACGAATTATATAAATTTTAAATTGCAAATTGCATATTAAAGTTTGAACAACTGAAAAACATGATAATAACCTTAATTGATAAGTTTATGATCTTTGATGAAATTGTTTTAGATAAGTTTACAATCTTTTGATGATATTGCTCAATTCTTAAAAAAATAATTTAATTGGCTTTAACAAAAAACAAACCTATCATAGGACTTGGCGATTTGATGGGTTATCAGTATCGAAATTGATTTCATTCAGACAGAGCTGAGAATAGGAAGCTTTTCGTCAGCGCAGAACCTTCCAACTAATACCAAATGAATTGGAAATAATTTAATAAAACTGTGAGTCACATATTATTATTCAAAGTAATATTCGTACTTTCGATGAACTTATCTTTCAATTTCTGGCTAGAGTCTGTTGGATTAGGAGGACTGACATCAAGAGTGTTCTGAAGGTTCACTTTACGAATTTCGTTGGATCAGGAGGACCAACATGAAGAGTGTTCTGAAGGTTCACTTTACAAATTTCGTTGGATCAGGAGGACCAACATGAAGAGTGTTCGGAAGGTTCACTTTACGAATTTCGTTGGATCGGGAGGACCAACATGAAGAGTGTTCTGAAGGTTCACTTTACGAGGTTCGTTGGATCGGAAGGACCAACATGAAGAGTGCCCTGAAGGTTCACTTTACGAATTTTGTTGGATCGGGAGGACCAACATGAAGAGTGTTCTGAAGGTTCACTTTACGAATTTCGTTGGATCTGGAGGACCAACATGAAAAGTGTTCTGAAGGTTCACTTTACGAATTTCGTTGGATCAGGAGGACCAACATGAAGAGTGTTCTGAAGGTTCACTTAACGAATTTTGTTGGATCAGGAGGACCAACATGAAAAGTGTTCTGAAGGTTCACTTTACGAATTTCGTTGGATCGGGAGAACCAACATGAAGAGTGTTCTGAAGGTTCACTTTACGAATTTCGTTGGATCGGGAGAACCAACATGAAGAGTGTTCTGAAGGTTCACTTTACGAATTTCGTTGGATCAGGAGGACCAACATGAAGAGTGTTCTGAAGGTTCACTTAACGAATTTCTTCGGATCAGGAGGACCAACATGAAGAGTGTTCTGAAGGTTCACTTCATGAGTTTTCGTTGGATCAGGAGGACCAACATGAAGAGTGTTCTTAAGATTTACTTCATGAATATTTCTTGGATCGGGGGAACCAACAAAATGATTGTTTTAGAATGTTCACTTCACAAGCTTTCATTGGTTCTCGAGGACCAACGTGAAGAGTGCCCTGAAGGTTCATCTTACGAATTTTCGTTGGATCAGAAGGACGAACGTGAAGAGTGCTCTGAAGGTTCACTACGAATTTACGTTAGCTCGAGAAGGCCAACATGGTTAACCCAAGTAATACCGATAGTTTTATAAGACTCTTCGAGCCCCCTATGAAACCAAAACTTTATCTAGTAGCCTGCTATAAAACTTAAAATGTTACTTGGAAAGTTTTCTGATGGTATTTGAATATCCAGTTTTCTGGAGAAGAATTTCATGCAGGAAAAAGAAAATTTAAGTATGAGAAACGTTGGTTCCGAATCACCAGTTTTAAGATTAAGTACAACAGATTGGTTTGAATATTATCGAATGGGATCGAGATTAATATAAGTATGAACGGAGAGGGGAATATAGAAACAAACTATCGCATCCATAGAGAGGACCATTGAATTCGGTCTTCAGCGTCTTGTCTTGTATAAAATTGTTTGTTTGAGAACTTTTCTTGTCATTTGGATATGAAGGATCACAATTTATATCTGTCAAGTGCTGGATGTTCAGTATCTTCAAAAAGTCGGTTTAGGTAATATTCTCGTCGAAAAGACACCACAGAGTAAAATGTGCAAAAAAAAGAAACCTCCTCTGTTTGATCAGCTTGACTAACTTCAATAGTGTTCTGAAGGGTTCACATAAAGGATTCACAGAGTTGAGATAAACAGTGTACCTTGTGTTTGGAGCGAGATGTCTAATACCAGGAGGCAGTGTTCTGAATATCACTCATTTTCAATGAATGTTTCTGATTGCACCTCGCACCTGAACGTACAGCGGTCGGGTTTCGTTATTGATTGCTACTGGACCTACCCGATCATCGATCGTTCAATTCATCGCTAAAATACAGATCACCTCGCACGATGCTTGCTGTCAAAACAATGCAGCACCATCATCAAATTGGAATCTCACCAATGCGCAATACATATGGCGAATCATGTTGGTCTTCGATCAGGAGTTAATGGATCAGGCAGTGAGTGAGTGATACATGAAGCCGATCATTAGCGTATTTTGTTTGATTTGATACATAGCAAATTAATAAATTTATTTGTTGTTATAACGTTTTTTAACATCAGTATGATCAAAATCAAATTGTAGTTGTGTTTGTGAGGGAAAGATGTTCACTTTCGCCGTGTTTTTCAATTTTTACAAGTTCTCTTATTAAACTGTCGTCCGTCACGTTAAAACTACTGAGAATTTATGGTGTCCCGCACAACTGTTTGATTTTTTTCGTCCTGCAAAAAATAATTTTGAATTTCATATAAGTCAGGCAGATACTGAGTGAGCTACATTCAGAATGAATCAGTTTGCATCTCCCTCATCTCCGATATGCGATGTTTGCTAAACCGATGATTCTGAATGATGCGACTCGGTTTGCATAGCTGATAGGAGCGCTGATCGACATTGCATACCAGCCAGGCGAAGCAGTTGCGAGAGGCGCTATCCCATTATACAATCAGAATGTTTCCAACAGGAAACGCATCCTGAGTGTTTGTTTTGATTGATTTTCGGAACCCTGCCAGGAGGAAGGTTGATGGACCTTCGAGTATTTTTTTTTCTGAAATAACGAGCCGAGAAAGGTCATGTCGTCTAAACCAAACAAATTTTTTTGTGTGAAACCTCGTTATTTTTAAAATACATTTCTAAACTCCTAATTCTAGCATCGGTTTAGTAAAAAAAAAAATTGCCAAGTCTGTAGAGAGTGGTCTTTAGGTGATTAGAAATTGTAACGTTTTATGGTCGGAAAGAAGATGAATTTTTCGATGGCAAGGTCCAGAGCAAAATGTTGGCTTTCGCGCCAAATTCCGTGAGGAATTTGCCAACAATCCTTTCCTTGCCCGGCTGCTAGCGGGAAGTCATGGGTCTGCAGCATGTTCTTGATGGACACTTGCTCAGCATAAAACTTCTCACGAAAAAACTTAAGAAAATATCAAGATATAACAACGGTGTATTGCAAAACAAAACACTTATAACTAGCTGGCTAAATTGCCTCAACACCTTTCGTGAGCTTTTTCGGCATCAGCCCTTAACTTAACGGCACCGTTCTCTTCCATTCGAGTCCGAGTCCCAAACGACGAAATCCAGCGGGAAGAATAAAAGGCCGATGGTTTCCTGGAGATGATCGCGATCCACATTAACATCAACATCAACAACTTCAGCGAACTTACTCGGCCTTTCCGCAAGAACATCGTCTATATAGCTGAACGTTGTGCTGAAGATGATCGTGATCGCTTTCTTTCCGAGCTCTTTCTGATATATTCTGGTGGCTGTGAAAACAACCGATCCCGTTAAACGGTCTCATCTGGAATATCCAGCAATCACGATCACTATCGATGATCATTCTGCTGATTGTGGTGAACCTCCACTTCAAAATGAAGAGCTCGGCTTCGGTGCGTGTCCGCATCACCAACACGACGGTATAAAAAACCAAAACGTAATGATCACGCGCGGCCAATTGCGATCTCTTTTATGTCTTTTCATCTAGTGGATTCACAAATTTTATCCAATAGATAACGAGGGAATCTTTTGTTCTTCTCAACCTAGCTGAACACTCAGAGCTACAGTGGTGCTCAAACTGTAAATGCTACACTACCGCCTTTCCTTACAAAAAAAAATTAAATTACCATGACAAATCATCGATTTAATTTTTTTTTCTCCTAACTTTACAGATCAATAATAAATGCTCTTTCAGGAGACTTTAAAATTTTCACAATAGAGCTCCATCTCATTGATGGAGACTTTTCAGAAAAACCAAAAATCCTGCTTTCCTATCCTAGAAAAGACTTTACTTAAGAGTGGTGCTCCGATTTCGGCTTCGGTGCGTGTCCGCATCACCAACACGACGGTATAAAAAACCAAAACGTAATGATCACGCGCGGCCAATTGCGATCTCTTTTATGCCTTTTCATCTAGTGGATTCACAAATTTTATCCAATAGATAACGAGGGAATCTTTTGTTCTTCTCAACCTAGCTCTGAGTGTTCCTACAGTGGTGCTCAAACTGTAAATGCTACAAAATGCAAAGAACTAGAATTTGGAACAATAGTTTCCGTTTACGAAGGTCTAACTGAGATTCGAATGTGAAAAATAAAAAGGGTTGAGTTTGAGTCAGTTGATCTAGTTGAACATGACACAAAAGGAACAGAATGATTTGGTTAGAAACATGATTCAACAGACATTGAGCAGAACTACAAACAAGAAAAAGGAACTTGTCGATTCCAAAATCTGTCTACCGAAACGGTACAAAATAATAACCAGCATATTTGCTTTCAAGAGCAAAAGAAAGATGCATATTATACAGCACCTAGAGGAGAAAGGCCAATTTAAAAGAGAGCGTTTAAAAGAACTTTCATCAACATGTTTTTTTCTGTTTGGTGTAAAGGGGAGATGTGTAGCCGATGATTGGCTTTGATACACACACTTTAACCCAAAGATCCCATCTCTCTCTCCTTGAGCTCTTGTCTATTTATACAAGTGGATGTGCCATCAGTCAGCCAACGACATTCATTGCGGCAGGACACGAGTCATCCATTCAGCCAGTAGAATACGAAGCAAAAGTTGCACAGCAATTTACACGGAATCCTTAAAGGATGAAGATAAAGTAAATATATTAAGTGAAATTTCATAAAATAAACCAAAGATGTTGAAAATTATTCGTTTTTCTTTGTTTGTAGTTGAATCCGGAATAATGATTGTCCGGAATATTGTCATTGAAGTTGAAATCCGAAGTTTTCGCGCTGGTGATCGGCAACCTGGCCAACCAGCGACGTTGTGAAATATATAAAAATAATCTTACTGGCAACGCTTGTGTAAAGTAATAACCAGCGTGCCTATACAGCTACGGATGGTTGCATATTGAGCAAGGAGGCAAGGCAAGGAGTACCAAAAGTTTCTCATTGGTGGGAGGTGGAGACGGAGCGCTTTTTGACAGCGAATTGTTCGCCTACCATGCCTACGATTACGATTGCCTGTCACAAGATGGACGATTCCGTGTATTCACGCAGAGTAAACTTGAATTTTGGAACGAATTAAATCTGACTTTTATTCAAAACATTCATTTTTTTGAATTCAACTCCTGTTTTCTTTGAATCAATGAATTATAGTTTTGATTCAAAAGAATAATTTTTGAAAGAAAGAATAAATTTTTTGAATTGAATAATTTTGGACTTTGATTTCAAACAAATTCTTTGATTCAAAAGAAATTTGTTCAATTGCATATTTTTTTAGAAACAAAGTAAATTTTCTTTCAACCAAAGAAAAATGTTTTAAACGGAAAAGAATAATTTTTTGAAACAAAAACTTCAAACTTTGAAGATATTTTGGATTGACTTGCAAGAAAACCGAAAAATCGAATAAAGTTCGGCCGCTTGTTTTAAAAATCAAACCAGTGAATCGGTGTAAGCTATAAATAAGGAGGATTCAGGATGCAAAATGGTAAGTGTAAGTTAATAAATAGTGAATATTTAAGTGAATTTAAGATTTTCTAAAACGCTTGTATATTTACAGGACCACGGTCGACGGATAGATTTCCAAGTCTCTCGAACATGGTGAAAGCTGCGTAAAGTAACACCTCCCCAAATCCCGCGGTCGTATTTTTTCGGCCCAATCTTCAACGGCAATCACCAGTCGGACCCATCCAGCAGCTGGAGTGGCTTTCAGAAGTTTATTGACCGGCCCACGGAGAATGCGAAACTTTGTCAACGATATCAAGGACCCTACTCGGTTATATTGAACCAGTGTTTTCCCAACAAACATTTTTCGCTGAACAACCGCTGAAACATTGTTTAGTTCTAATTTTAAATCAGCTATCTTGCTGAAAGAAGGAAACCCAAATTCAGGGAGAAGCTGCTGTTCAGCCCTTAAACATCGGGATTTGGAGAAAATAATCAGCGAAGATGCCATGAAACGTCAATTGACGGATCAATAAAAAAAAAAACAAAAAGAATGATGACCGATGTATGCCCGATGTTGGCCAGCTACTTTTCCCCTCTCATGTTATTTTTTTCTTCATTTCTGCTTGTCTCGAACTTTGAATCTACGACTTGTTGGTCTCATGCCACAGAAGGCAGAGCCAATTATGCATTCTGCAAAGTATCAGAAAAGTGTCGTTCTTAAGCAACCGAAATATCTTTCAACAAATGTCAATTTCACATGAAGAAATTTAAATGTTTCGAAAATAAAATGCAAATTTACCGGCTAGGGCATTTTATCAAGCTAAGTGTGAAAAATTACGAATAATTAGACGATTAAAACAATTCTTATTTCGATCCATTTGCTGTCATGCATTGATTGATCTATGACTGAACAACAGAAAGTTCGATATAGCTGAAAGACGCTTTCGAATCTACCCTTTGTACAGCTGACGCCTGTCAAATTTGAATGGTGTCAAAAATGGTTGGACAAAGGCTGAACGAGTTATTCTTCAACCAATTTTCCCCTACTTTCTATTGGCTGAAATAAAACTTCCTTACATGCTGAAACAGCGCTAAAGTATTTCTTTTTTCAGCCAGAAGGCTGAAACAGCAATTAGCACCTTAACACGCAGCATACGATCAGAGAATTGGCGTTTTTATCAGCAAAAATGTTTGTTGGGTTATGTGTTTGTGAATAAAAAAGAATTTAAGAATTAAAATTGTATCTTTTTATTATTGAAACTCCTAATAGGAACTTCGAAACAACAGGGTAAAAATCTCCCAATTGGAATAAATGGAAAATGGTTCAATGAATAAATGCTTTTAAATCTATATCTAAATAACCTTTGAGCAAAGATAATAACTTTGAATCAAATGAAACTGGGTTTTGTATCAAAGAATTAATATTTTGAATCAAAGATTTTTTTTTTTGAAAAGATTTTTCAAAAGAAAAAATCTTTGAAACAAAGGAAAATGCATTTGAACCAAAGGATTTTTTATTTATACCAAAACCAAAGGAAAAAATCCTTTGTTTTTGCGGCACTTTCCTTTGAAATAAAAAATCTTTTTTCTGCTTGTTGGTATAAGAACACACCCGAAGCTGTACACGTCCTGATAATATGACTTGTCGCCAGTGAGTGTCGCCAGTAAATGTCGCCAGCGCTCATTGACGATAACTCCGGTTTGGGGATTCAGCGACAATAGAACCCTAAACAGCTTCAAACTGGTTACGCTGACCGGTAAAATATCACCAAGATGGTCATCTTCGAGTTTAACAATTTTCCAGCCTGGTGTTGTCCTTGGTGATTGTTTGTGAATTTCAATAAATTTTCTCTCAAGCTGTTTAATGAAAATAAATGTTTCATAAAAGTGTTGTAATGGCCTCATGACATCCAAAACCTGAATATTTAAAAAAAAATCTAAAAATTGTAAGCGCCAGATGACACTTCCAATGAAGTTTCATAGATTGTTCGCGTTAAATGTTAAATTTGTTTATTTGTATAGTTATATCGCAGTGAGTGTCATTTTTGTGTTAAGTTTTCTCCCAAATTCAGCCGCCACAAGACCTAGCCATCTACTGTCAGACACAACAACCGACCTAGCTTAGGAACTTGACCACCAGATGGCCACTAACCGGATCCATGGGTAGCTGAATGTTGGTAGCGACGCTGTACTAGCGACATTGGCGAAGCCTTTTGGTTGAGCAGCAAGGCGGGGGCAATGACCCGAACAATGAGTTCAAGGGCCGGTCAAATTACACTGGCTGATCCTCTTCCACTCTTCCAAAAACCATCAAGTCGCGCACATCAAAATTTGGACAACCAATTACAACCACGTTGCTCCAAAAATAAAAGAAGAGTTGTCAAGAGTGAGTCAGAAGTGAAGACATCAGGTAAGCCAGTGGACCACCGAACTCCTTCGCCTTGAAATGCACGCTCTCATCTTTGTCTGTCCTTGTAACAGGACCCCTTTGGTTTTGGCTAAAAGCCCCGAACGCCTGGGCCAGTACTATCGTCCTTTGCGGCATCGCCGCCATCGCTAACCGTTGCCAGCGCTGGCTACCGCCACCGCAAGCCGTGGGATTGTTCACCTCGGAGTCAGCCCTGGGACCATACGAATATATCGCCGGCTTCTGGACTCATCACCACCAGGAAGGCCGCAATAAAGGTCCTTTACCCCATTACTGAGGCCAGCCGACCACACCGGATGCAGAAGTGAGCCTCCAGTGAAGGGTCAGTTAGCCCACCAGGTCAGATTAGTTTTTAAGAAAGTGGGAGGTCAAAGCAGTGTAACTAAAGCTAATACATTGGATTGAGAAGCGCATATGTTTTAGGAGTTGTTTCTTTTCATGCAAACTGATATTCCCTGCGATTTTGTATTTGGATAAGAGTGCCGCCCTGAGGCCCAAAAAAAGGGAGTCTCTGAGACGCCGGCGGAAGTGGTAAGACGGTTCTTACAAAATATCCAAATTCAAAAATTTTACATCGTTGTTTATTTTTACACGACGATAAGCCGATCCATTTTCGTGCATCTGTTTCGATCTAAATTTACACTCCTCAATGTAATTTTATATCGAAAACGATGTTTCGTTTTCGTGCATCGTTCTCGATCTAAAATTACACGTTATTTTCTTGCTGTGTAGGACAGCGTCAACGACGAATATATTTGAGGCCCTTGGAGCCAAAGGGGTATAAGTGACAAAATTGAAAAAAAATGAGATAACCATCTAGAACGAATCATTGACCGCCACACATCATATGTTATTCAAATCATAATTTTATTCAACTATTTTCTTCTGTTTTGGTCTCTCTGAAAAAAACCCTACTAACTGAAAGCCACGTTTTTTTGGCGGCAAAGTGGTATGAATAAGTGGTATAAATCCTCACCAATTTTCTCATCAGAGGCTTTCAAAATACACGCTCTGAGGCCTCGCATAGCTATACAGGAGACGATACATATACATTCATTCAAACCTCCCCCCATGAGGAGGATCTGCTCTAAGAGACACTATTCGTTTGCTGCCCCGAACGAACTCTCTCAACGTTCGGTTGCTACATGATGCATGAAGAAGACGTGGCCCACATACCTACTCAATTACGTTCTTGAATTTGAATAACTCCAGCCGATAGCTGTCGTTGAGGAGAACATCTTCAACCTCGCCGCAAAGGTTGAGGCAACAACAAAAAAAACTGAACTTATTGCATTGCACAGGCCCGCAACGTATGGTGCATAGAGGGGGGAGGAAAAAGAAACGAAAAAACTAGCTGCCTGCGTGCGGTTGCTTTGCAATAATAGCAATAGCAGAAAAACCTCAAACATTCGATCAAGGCACAAACGAGGAGACTCGGGTTTGCTATGCCTTTGGAATTCGGTTTCCTCAAGGTTGTAACAGGAGATGAGTGAGAGCCATTCGTTTGGTTTTTTGGATTCGCTGCCTCGAATGCCTATTGCTTCGTGAAGGCGGGCCATGTTGAGAGCGTATACATCATCGGTTTTGTCGTTTTCGCTGCCTCAAAGCAACCTTTGCTTCCGAGTAAAGCGTTGAGCGAGAAATGGTTGATCAACTCATGCTCAGCTAAATTCAATCACTGCTGAAAATGAAGATTGGATAATCTCATGAACCTGCAAAGAGCCTGAATGTATACTGACCACTAGACTGGCCCAAATTTGTATGAGATTATTTTTACAACATTTTTTTCAACGCGGCACCCCCTAGATTGGTGCATTTAGGTGAAAAAATGACTTTCTGAAAGTTTCAGGTCATTTGGCAGAAGCACGAGCTGGCGCAAAGGACTAGAAATTTGTATGGAGATTTCCGACAAAATGTATGAAAAATCGACATACTTTCACTCTTTGTGTTCTAAAATATGTTTCCAGTAGGCTAGAAAGCTCAGAATTTCAGGAATTTTAGTTTAAACAATGACAAACAAGTTTGTAGAAGATTGTTACGCAATACGAATCGACTGTGATGAGTTATTTGCATTTGAATGTGTGATTTTTTTCGCATTTCATTGATATGTCGTGATTATTATGGATTATTAGTACTAACTTGTTCGCATAGTCACACAATGAGAATAAAAGATAGAAAATTTGTGTCTTCGGCAAATTTGTAGCTTATTTTATAACAAATATTTTCGCAAAAAGTTTTTTTGGCAAATTTTCCGAGTACATAAACTATTTGTCATTCTCATTGTGTAACGATGCTATCAAGTTAGTGCGATTATTAGCCCATACACCGTTCAAATGTCCGAAAATGACCGAAAAATGTCACACATTCAATTGCAAATATCTCATCACAGTCAACTCATATCGTATTACAATCTACTACAAACTTGTTTGTTATTGTTTGAACTACAATTCCTGAAATTCTGAGCTATCTAGCATACCGGAAACATATTTTAGAACACAAAGAGCGAAAGTATGTCGATTTTTCATACATTTTGTCGAAAATCTCCATACAAATTTCAAGTCCTTTGCGCCAGCTCGTGCTTCTGCCAAATGACCTGAAACTTTCAGAAAGTCATTTTTTCACTTGAATGCACCAACCTAGGGGGTGCCGCGTGGAATATGAGGATTTTTTTTTGTTATGGGCCAGTCTACTGACCACCGATGTTGCCGATTCGTGAATGAGTATGCAGAGTGCTTTCGGGACTGAGCTTTCTGTTCATTATCGGATGATTTCAGATGGAAATGAACTGAGCCTACACTGCAGTAAATTCAATTGAAAATTGAAAGCTGACACTGATTATTTGCAGCACTGGTCGGGCCCACCGTACCCTGGGGGAGGAAGACTGAATAAAAAAAGAAAAAAAAAATCTTTCAAACGTCAAATTTTCCTCATCAATCTACCGATCAGTGTGAAGGCTCAAAATTTTACTTTCTTATTAAGTGATTTTTAATAAAACTTGTTTGATGCTTAAAAGCACTTGTTTTGCATAAAACAATGATTTAATTAGGTTTTGTTTTGCTCTGACAAATTCTTGCATGATCAGGCGTATTGAGTCGCTAAAATTTCGTTAAAGTATTGAAGCTGATAAATAAAAATTGTTTGATTAATGGATGTTCTATAAATAGCTAAATCTAAACTTAGGACCTCAACAACTGAGTTACATTACTAGCTATCATCTAAAGTTAAAATTTGAACAATTACAAATCTTTTCAACAATTGCTGGCTTTTTGCCGAACAGTAAAAAAACGATACAGAAAACGATACAGCAAATTTCAGTCTTCCTCCCCCAGACCGTACCTTATCGGAGAGCAAACAAACACGTTTTGCTGGACGCGCTGCTTGTGGTTCTAGAAATTCAGGAATGATTTTACGTAATTTTCATATTTTTGTAAAATCTCACAGCGTGAATTGTTGCACCTCACTAGCATGGTTGGTCCACACTTCTCAAATCCGACAGTGCGCTGTGTAAATCGCACCGTTATGTTCTACGATTTTTAGAAGCACCACACTTCCTTCCGAAATGCTCTACACTCGTTTCCGAGTACAGCCGAAGCCAAGTGCCGAGCAAAACCGGTGCCTCAATAGAAACACTATTGTGTGAGATGGAGAAACCGAAACACACAACTGAAGTGCAACTTTTTCCTTCTCTTCCTACCACAGTAGGCAAAAAAACAGCACGAAACGATATTGCTTCTTCTTTTTCCTTTTCTTGTTGGGAAGGAACCGAACCTACTGAGTTGCTTAAGCGCTGCTCCCCTACACTTAATGTGATGATTTTTTTCTCTTGCTCTCACCCTGGCGAAGCCTTCTCTGCTCTTTGATTGGGTGTACGCCCGGCGTCTTAACAGAGCAGGGCAAGTGTTTCAGAACGAAAAGTTCACTGAGTTGTATTTTTCAAGCCACTCGGGGAGAAATGGACAACCATGCTCACTAGAATGTAGATCAAATGTGCTTTACAATGAATCTAGAGTTTGTTTTGATTACGTCGTATGAACCAATATAAACAAAATTGAGTTATTGACTGCAAACGATTTATAAACATGTATTCTATGTTATGTAAAAAATCGGTTTAATTACAACAATGAAAAAATTGTACAAATTGATTTGAATTTAGGACGTATGATGACTTTCTTATTTTTGAGTGCAATTTGGTTTTTGCGACGTTTTGCACTGTTCTGGATTGGCGTGCAAAACAAAGGTCGCAAAATACCTGTTTGGCGTGTTGGTTTTTGCGGCCTTATGCATTTTCTCAGGAAATGCATCGTTAAAAGCGTTAAAAGTTTAGAAATCCAAAAGAAATCGCCAACAAGAGTTATTCTAGCTACCTCAATTCAATAAAGGGCTTCAAATTTTTGCAAGGTAAGTTCAAAACCTTTAGTAAGACTGCGGGCAAAATCACGGAGAGTAAAGTATAGTTTTTCCAACAATATTCCGCCGGTATAGAACTATATTTCTGATTAATTCTCGGCTAACTATAAATATTAAAATTTGAACTATATATATAATAGATGATCTGGTTGATTTTTTGCGTTCAACTAAACATCCCGAATAGAAAAGTAAGGTGAAAAAACCATGTATTTCATTTTCACTCTACCGTGGGTTTTATGGTTGATAATATGAATATCATGGTATTGAAACCATGAATGCACTGTCAAATTCAATGTTTTTGACTATAATATTCATGGTTTCGGCATAAATTACCATGAAAAAAGGGGGTTGTTAAGCAACTTAACCATGAAAAAATCAACTTTTTTCCATACATTTGAAAACACAAAACTTTAAATTTGATGATTATTTGATCATCCAGTTTTTCTAATAGGAACTGTGAAATTCATTGTCCTCCAATGAATTTTCATTGTTATTTAATATGTGTTGACCGTATTATTTCATGGTTGACAATTATTCATATTTTGATATATAGGGGGGTTTTCGGATAATTTTTACAATTCAATAATTTTAATCGATACTTTTATTAAAACTAATTTACTTACATTTTAATTTTTAGTTCACTTTATCTCTTCCTGGAATAAATAAAATAGATTTTCCCCTGTTTTTTCCAAGCATGTTTGGTTGGAAGCCTGAGCATAAAATTGACTCCATCATCATCCGACCGTCGCAATACTCTCGTTCGAAGTATCCGGCTGGACCGACTTTGTATCAGCTCCTAGAACAAAAGAAACAAAAATTGTAATTAAAAAAAACGAAATGAGTTTTGCAAAGTACTCACCGAAGGAATTTTAGTTTTAAAATTGTCGACCACTAAAACTGTCCGGATAAATGGCGCGTAAACAAAATCTTAACACGAAAAAATTATTTTAGCCTTCAGGCCAAAAAACGATTACACGAAAAAGCAAAAGCTTACCAATATTTGTTTTGGTTTGGATTTTCTTTTTACCATGAAGTTCACTTTAATAATAAAAATCATAAGATAATTGCTGTGATACCATGCTTCTGAATAGATTCGATAACTGTTAAGCGTCATGAATTGACGATACATTTCACAGTTACTTTAAAAACCATGGAGGTTTCAAAATTTTAGAAGGTTGCTAAAGATTTTGAAATTAGGATGAAGTTTATTGTTAAATTGAATAATACCGTTTCTTTATGGTGTTGATCATGGTCTTTGCTATTCGGGAATACTCACGTAATCACTTATGGTTAATTTCATGAGCATAAGAAAGTTCACAACAACACTTCCACTGCAACACACAGGAAAGTCCGTCCCACTAAAATTGTGGCAAAACGTGAACAGGATTGCTTGGCTTTTCTAACCTGTGGAGATGATTTGGATTGCGAATGGATTGAAGAAGAGGAACTAGATTTGAATGGTTTCGACATCGTCGCTGATGCTGCAGAGTACTGCCTTGACTTTCCCGGTCATTGATATGGAAAGTCATCAACATGGATTATGGACTCATGATTGAAATGTTTTTTAAGCAATGATTAAAGGCTTGTTAAAAGTTGTTAACCTTTTTTCAATTCTTTGAATAAAACTGATGAATTTAAAAAAAAAGCAACATTTTTAATTAAATTCCTAAAGGATTTTACTCCAGAGGGGGGGGGGGGGGGGATTAGGAAAATGTGACGTAATACAAACAGGGGGGTTACGAAAGTTGTGACAATATGTGACAGAAGGGTGAGGGGGGGGTAATTTTTTCCAAATTTTGCGTGGCATCATTTATGGACAGCCCCTAAGCACAAGCCCCAACTATAGAATTGTGAATGATCTCCTGCAAAAAAAAAAAATCTTATCTATCACTGATTTAATAAAAATGGGACAAGACTCACGGAGTTATTTTGGCTTCCGGCAGACGGTGAATAAATTCTTCCACCATTTCATCTTCTCGGAACCGATCCCCACCGCCATCAAATGAGATGCACATCCAACAGATGAACCGGGTTGTCTTTAAACTGTCCGGGGATCCCGGCGATGGGAAACAAGAAAACAAAATGATGTTAAATTTTGGTGCTTCATTATAAAGCAAATAAATTTAAAAATCTCACCCGTCGTGCTGCTCAGGACACACTACTTGCCGTATTTGGTGCGACAACCTGCGCATCCGCTCCCTGGTGGCCAACGAGGACCATTTCGAGCCGGACAACGACAATCGATGCCACCCAGCCGGGATGTCCAACAATTCCTCCAGCGGCATCTAAACCTAAAGGGAGGAAAAAATTTGCCACAAGTTTATTTAAAAAAGCAAATGTATGCACCTTCGCTAATTACCTTTTGTTTTTGCCATTGGTAAACACCCAGCCACCTGCTGCTGAAGGCACACTGACTACACTTATGTAAATACATTTTTATTCAAGTATCACACAATCAATCATAACAATAGTTTTATTTATTATATTTATGCTTCAATATCTAGAATCAATCAAACATTTGTAGTTGAATCTATGATATTTACAGTTGAATCAATTATACCACTACAGTTGAATCTATTATATTTATAGTTGAATGGCTAAAATCAATGATACAATTGCAGTTGAATCTATCATATTGACAATTGAATCAATTATACCACTACAGTTGAATCTGTTATATTTATAGTTGAATGCCTAAAATCAAGTATACAATTGTAGTTGAATCAATTATACCATTACAATTGAATCAATTATACCATTACAATTGAATCTATTATATTTAAAGTTGATTGCATAAGGTCAATCAGCAGTTTGTAGTTGAATCTATTGTATTTATAGTTGAATGCATAAAATAAATCATACAGTTGAATGAATTATATTGATAATTGATTGCGTAAGGACAATTAGAAGCTTGTAGTTGAATCTACACAGAAAGAAAAATGTAATTTTACATTGCACTTTTTCGCCGCCTCGTCACAGAAAATATGAAAAAGAGTATAGCATCTTGACATTTGCGATGAAATTAACGTGCAATTTCATGTAAATCTCAGTATCGCAACCTTCGTCCGTATTTTGTTTTACCTGTTCGTGTGCTGTTTGTTTTTGTTCGAGTTGGAGCCTCCTCCCGGAGGTAGTGGGCACAGAGTTATTCAGTATGGTAAGTCAAAATAAATTCAAATATCGTTTTAAGAAGAAGTTACAATGTTGATTAACTTGTACCTTTTGTTTTTTTTTTTTTGCAGACGTTCAATAGTTGCCTTCGATCTCCTCCGGCACCTGTCGTCGTTTCCGTCGTTGAGGGAATCGAACAACATCAACCGGCGTTTTGAGAAAGTGAATAGTGTGCAATGTGTAGTGATCAATTCGAGTTATATGTTTGTTTGTTTTGTTAGATGTAGTTTTTGTTTTGAAAAATAAAAGTATTATAATAGAAAGCCCGATCTTTTTCTTATTGGATAAATAGCCATATATACCTAAGGATGAAACGGGAAACGTGAACCTACATTAAACAACGCAGTAGAATGCGATGGGAAGTTTACATGAAACAAGCAGTATTGATGCATGTAAATACCCGATTCCTTTCTACCCATGCTATTGCATGTAATGTTACGTGGATTTTTCTAAGTGTGTATTACGTAAGAATTTAAATGCGAAAAAATCAACTGCATTTCGAGTCCAGTCTAGTCAAGACATTACTAATATACCGTCAACTGGGGCAACATGCAACAATTTTCAACTTCAGCTTCTTAAAAACTTATGTTCACAGTTAATCGTATCCTTTATGCTTCAAAAGTTTTAAGGATGTTGGGACATCAAATTGGCGTAGTTAAAAAAATTATTGGTTTCTTCAGTTATTTTTAATTTTCTAAAAACATGCGATTTTCACCCTTCTTAGAAAATGGGGTAACTTGCAACAAACTTTGTTTTTAATGAAAAATCTTATGAACACGTACGAAAATTCATATTTTTAATATATTTGCGATGTCTTAAAGACCATTACGCATGACAACACCAATTGCAGTAGTTTTTGGGTCTGTAAAAACAAATTTTCACATTTTTTCTGAAATTAAGGATGCTGCATATATTTAGGGGTTAAATAATACTACGAAAAATTCTAAAAGCTGAAATCATAAAAATAAATGTTTGGATGAATGAAATTTAAATGTTTACAAACGCGTGATTCAAAACATTCATATTCCAACACTTGGAAACGAGATTTACAAGGTATTTCTTTGATTTGCATTTTGTTGCATTTAACCCTAGACACCTAACTGAATATTAAAAATATTCATTTAAAAAAATTGGGTGATTGTTCGAAAAATATTTTTACACCAACAATGTTGGTATAATATGAGGAAACCTGTAAAAAGTTTGTAGGTAATTTTATCAAGCCGATCCGTCATACTGGGTTAAGTTTTTTTCAGCATCAAAAAATGTTAAAATTTGTACATTTATTGCTCGATTTTTCAAATTTTACATAAAAATAAAAAACTTAAGACAACTAGCTTAAGATGCGAGAAATTATGTCATAATCATTTTGTTATCATTAAAAGATAACTTTATTACAATACATTAAATTAAAAATTGATTCAATGTAGTGTTATATAAATGTTGCATCGAACCCCGCTGTTGCATGATGCCCCGTTTGACGGTATAGTCCGCAGCAGCACCGATTCCAAGTATCATTGAATAGGTTCCTCTACATATCACCCCTGGTTCCAATTGCGTTTTACTTCAGTACTACATGCAATTCCGAACGGAATTATTGGAGTTTAAGGTAAATACAATCTTTTTTTATGATAAAATTTATGAGATTGCAAAACGACGTTAGCGCCAAGTAAAAAATGCGAAAGGTCGTAAGAACATTTTCAGTGAAAACAGTTAAACTGATGACTATATCCAATGCACTTGCATATTCTTAATGCATTTCGACTGCGTACTCCGAAATTTCAAACAATATTTGAAGATATTTAAAATACTAGAATTAAAAATGTGTTTGAAAACTTCATCGGCGAATTTCTCGAAACAGATCAGGTGGCTCATACGACCTAATCAAAACAAACTCTAGGAATATTTTTTTGGTTGGTCCAAACAAAGTAAAAGCACTGAAAATCCGGGTACAACCTGACGGTGGACCACAAAAACAGACGAAATTTTAATTTGTAAAAAAATCGCGCAATGTAGTGAAATTTGAAAAACTCCAGTAAATTCAATTTTTGTTGCATGGAAAATCTAAAGATTTTGCTGTCTTTAGATTTTCCATGCAACAAAAATTGAATTTACTGGAGTTTTTCAAATTTCACTACATTGCGCGATTTTTTAGAATTTTAGTAGATTTTGTAGTCATATTTTTTCAAAACCATCGTACCATCGCTCAAACAGTATTTACAAGCAATCGAATGAAAAGTAGGTTTTTCAGACCACTTTTTTGAACTTTTTGCGACCATTTCATTAAAAAAATTTAAAAAATATTTCTTGGCATTGTGATGTAGACGATAACTTCAGCTTTCATATGCATAAGACAAATATATTTTTGGACGTATAATGTATGAACTACAGCAGTTTTCCTGGGGCATGTTTTTCGGATTTTTTTTCATGCTGAATAAGGAGAAAACTAGAAGTTTTAGCTATATATAATGTTCTAAACATATTTTACTGACATTACAAGGTTTCTTTTGATGTAAGTTTTGTTTAAATCGGTTTAACACGCCAAAAGTTATAACGATTTTAGCTTGTAGTGTCAAATTGACACTCCTGGTGCTGATTAGGGTAATGAAATCTGATGCGGATGAGGGTTTAAACTGTAGCAGAAACGCTTAATAAACCCCAACATTTTTTTATTTCGATTATAGTCATTTGAACATCTTTATGTCATTCGCGACTTAAATACAGTACCGTTCATAATTGTATAGAAATTGGAAGCACGCACACTGTCACTTCGATTTAGATCTCCCATAACTTTTTACTCTGACGATATTTTTTGATCAAATTTTCTGCGTTAGATAGATCAACTATCACACTATTATATAACAAAATTTGAGCTTTCTGGAGTTTGTTTGGCCTGAGATACAATAATACTTCGAAAATTGGACTTTTTGGACTTTTACCATTCAAACTGCAATATCTCAGAAACTACGCTAATTTTTTTATTGCAATTTTGCAGAGTGATTGTCGAAATATTAAGTAAGCATGTCTGAAGTTTTTGAAAAGTTCTATAGATGGGATCAAAAGTTACGCGATGTAAAATATTTCATGCATGAACCTGCGATTTGCGATTTCTATAGCATTTTGGACGAATGTTTCCATAGGAAAGTCTCAGCTACCATGGAACAACGGATTTGAGCTCCCGCCTTACGAACAACGGGGCTTCTTACTAAATCTACCGACGCTGGAATCAGGGCGCGTTTTCCTACAACGCCTCTTCATTTTCGACATCATTCAGAATAACGTGGATTGCCCGGAATTGCTTTCGCTCCTGCCGTTTAATGCTCCTTTAAGAACGACCCGGTCGCAGGAATTGTTAAGACTTTCTCACCGACGAACCAAAAATTATCCATTACAAGATTCGGAACTCTTGCGGAAATCGACGGACAAAATCCAAACGCGCCACCATCAAATGCTGCGGCAGAAATGCAACTATTCAGTAAAACACGCTACACACTCATTTGGCGCAACACCTTAAACTTGTAAAATTGACCCATTATTGCGAACAGCCGAGATCTGTCAAAAAACGTGTCGTTTATTCGAGTCAATTTTACACATTATTTAGAAAAGCAGGCTTACTAAATAAAGGGTAGTTTTTTAACTTGTCATTCTATCCGAAGTGATGGTTTGCATTGTATGGATCAAGGAATAAGTTTCTAAGTTGTGTTTTAAGTTAAAAAAAAAGAATATAGCACTCTTTCTGCCGTAACCGATCTCGTTCGACGATTCAATGAATTTTTACCATTTCTATAACACCAACATGAAAATTATAACTTGCGCCGAATACAGAAACAAACTGATTTGTTTTTATTATTTTCTTTCCTTCCTTCTGACACTTTAAAGGGCTAACATCAAAGGGCTGACATCGCCATGCAGAGCGGCCTTATAAAATAATGTGTAGATTTTACATGTTTACATTGCTAATTTTCACCCCTGTTTGACGTACATGCTGTGTACACTATAAAGGGTACAAGGGCTTTACATGAAAAAGGAGTTAACCCAGTCTTTTCCGATAACGGGTCAAAACTACAATATAAGGGGTTGCGCCAGATGAGTGTGTAAGGAAAAAAAAACAATTTATATTACACGGTCGGAAATAACTAGCAGTTTGAGGGTTGATTTACACAACAAACACACTGAGGTCTTTCTCTACGTGATCTTGGCTCTCCAGAATTAGCACGGTTTTTCGGAATCAGAGTCGATATTCGCTATTCGAAGCTTTTTTTCCTTGGGGGCCCTTCAGATACCACGTGGACAGAAAAATTAAATTGTATACCCTCTGCTCCCCCTCCCCCGAAATAACATTTGCTGATATGAAATTATTTTAAAAATGTAAAATTACTAAATTTTGATATTTATCACTTGCTTTCAAGTGGCTACTAGTTGTTTAAACTTAAACTGGAAAGCTTTGCAATTTTCAGATTTTGAATTAAACATCTTAACCCTCCAAAGCTGTTCGGGTCAATATGACCCGAAGCGCACATTTCAAACATCTATATCATCATTCCAATATACTGAAGAACTGGGAATTTTGACAGACCAAGTATGTTCTATGAAAAAAATGATCAAATTGACGACAAAAAACTAAAATTTGAGTTTTGAAAATCGGTTCGTTAGGAAATGAAATACAGCTGAGCAAAGCCAAAATTGGATGTCGTTTTTTAAAAGTAAGATTTTTTTCTAACGGAACATTTGAGATAGCGGTCGAAACTTTCATTGAACCCCAACATATCTATACATTGTCAGAAAGATGGATTCTTGACGATTTCAAACATCATTGAAACACTGAAATACAGAAAAGCTGTCAGAAGTTATGAGTATTTTAAAAATAAAATTGATTTTTCGGACTTTTTACTTTCTGAACCAGTTTATGATAACCTGGTAATACATATCGACTTAGTTTTGAAATGGTGAGTAATAAGAATAAATAACCTACACAATGAATATAATATCATTAAAATCGGGTAACATTTACAGCCAGGAGAACGAAATCAAGCTACAACTAAAATTTCCCCGAATCGTATATTTAGCGAACGGCTTTGGAAGGTTAAAAAAACTAAAACCAAACTAAATTAAATTAAGACCTTGGTAAAAAAAAACTGTATTATAACAGAAATCAGGATCCCAATCAACATAAATACTTGGCCAAGTCATCAAAATCCTTAATCGCAGTATCCTCAGCACTGTTCCGTGGAATTTGGCTCAATGAGATATGCAATACAAATAAGTTATCTGTTTTAATTGAAGATATTTATTAATTGAGGAATTTGAATGCGTCAGGTTCTCAATTGAATTAAGTCAGTGGCATAGCTTTTCTCCAAAAATTGGTGAGAGTATGCCAGAGTGCATTTTGCAAATGTATTCCAAATTTGAACAAAAACATATTGTCATTGAAGTTGAAATCCGAAGTTTTCGCGCTGGTGATCGGCAACCTTGCCAACTAGCGACGTTGTGAAATATCATTACTGGCAACGCTTTTGTAAAGTAATAACCAGCGTGCCTATACACCCAAAATAATCCGCACGTCGGGGCTACGTGAAAAACTACATAGTTTTTATCCAATTGATTTTCACGTAGATGCTACGAAATCGATATGTGAAAGCGTCCCTATAAGAATTTGTGCTTCATGAGACGCACCTACATTTTACGTGAATTTTTTGTCAGTTCAACGCGGTTTGTTTATGAAAGCCACGAGGAATGTTTTTAATATCTGAATGAAAATAAGGGTGTTTTTTTTCTTCCTGTTTTTGTTTTTCTTTTTCATAATGATGTAAAAGAAACAATTTTTTTGGTGAATAAACTTTATTTTCACTATCTTTGCACATTTTAACACAACACTTTTAACAAATACTTATTTTTTGACATCCTTCAACGAGCTTTCTTTTTGAAATCCTGTAAAAATTGAAAAGTATACATTAATAAAACAAAAGTATTATGTGAAAAAAAAAAATTTTACCTTGTCTGTTGTTCCGTGGATGGTGTTCCGTGAATGATGTTCCGTTGAACACCTTACTCGGACAGTCCCACCAAAGAACGAGAGGTCATCAGTTCCAACGGAATAGAACTTGTATCGAAAGCCATATTGCTATGAGAAAAATGAAAAACAAAAATTAGCTGATTACAATCAAGAATTATTATCACTTACCAAAACGACAAATCCAAAATAGAAGAATATCCGATCATGATGACAACAGACACAACGGCTTAAAAAAATCATAACATGGAACAAACTAAGCTGACGGACCACAATTCCATATTCTAATTTGAATTTAACACCACACGCTGGAGAAAAATGCACAAAACGGATTGGAAATCATCCACTTAGACTTTACGTGAAATTCATGAGTCAGTTATGTGGAAGTAAAGTAGTTGCTACCGGGACGTTCTTGCTACACTGAGGTTACTACGAAATTCACGTAAAATCGATATGATGCATCAAAATCTTAGTTTACGTGAAAAATACCGTAGAAATAATTTCAAAATTATTTTGGGTGTACAGCTACGGGTGGTTGCATATTGAGCAACAGTAGGCAAGGAGCAGGGATGCCAGGTGTTGAGGATGAAAAATCTGGGCAATTTTGAAAAAAAGTCTGTGTGTGTCTGTGCATAAGGAAAATCACAAATTTGGTAGTAAACAAAAAATTAAATTTGGCGAATCGTGTGAGCGAGGGGGGGGGGGTGTTTGTGCTATGATGTTCGGGTTACTTTATAACAAACACTATTTCCTACCACGTTCCATGCCGATCTTATTTAAAAAAAAAAAAGTTTAATGATTGATTGGTCATACCAAACAATACAAGCCAGATTTTAGTCTAATCTGCCATCTTACATATCAAATCTGATACATTAATATTGATTTTATCTGTCAATTTTGAAAGTCTGTAAAATCTGGGCACTCTCAGTAAAAATCTGGGCAAAATCTGTGTCTGGCCAATATCTGGACGAAGGGTCAAAAGTCTTGGTTTTACAGACAAATCTGGGCACCTGGCAACCCAGGCAAGGAGTACCAAAAGTTTCTCATTGGTGGGGGGTGGAGACGGAGCGCTTTTTGACAGCGAATTGTTCGCCTACCATGCCTACGATTACGATTGCCTGTCACAAGATGGACGATTCCGTGTATTCACGCAGAGTAAACTTGAATTTTGGAACGAATTAAATCTGACTTTGATTCAAAACATTCATTTTTTTGAATCCAGCTCCTGTTTTCTTTGAATCAATGAATTAAAGTTTTGATTGAAAAGAATAATTTTTGAAAGAAAGAATAATTTTTTTGAATTGAATAACTTTGGACTTTGATTTCAAACAAATTCTTTGATTCAAAAGAAATTTGTTCAATTGCATATTTCCTTAGAAACAAAGTAAATTTTCTTTCAACCGAAGAAAAATGTTTTAAACTAAAAGAATAATTTTTTAAAACAAAAACTTCAAACTTAGAAGATATTTTGGATTGACTTGCAAGAAGAACAGAAAACCGAAAAATCGAATAAAGTTCGGCCGCTCGTTTTAAAAATCAAACCAGTGAATCGGAGTAAGCTATAAATAAGGAGGATTCAGGATGGAAAATGGTAAGTGTAAGTTAATAAATACTGAATATTTAAGTGAATTCAAGATTTTCTAAAACGCTTGTATAGTTACAGGACCTTGGCCGACGGATAGATTTCCAAGTCTCTCGAACATGGAGAAAGCTGCGCAAAGTAACACCTCCCCAAATCCCGCGGTCGTATTTTTTCGGCCCAATCTTCAACGGCAATCACCAGTCGGACCAGCCAGCAGCTGGAGTGGCTTTCGGAAGTTTATTGACCGGCCCACGGAGAATGCGAAACTTTGTCAACGATATCAAGGACCCTACTCGGTTATAGTGAACCAGTGTTTTATGTGTTTGTGAATAAAAAAGAATTTAAGAACTAAAATTGTATCTTTTTATTATTCAAACTCCTAATAAAAACAACAGGGTAAAAATCTTCCAATTGGAATAAATGGAAAATGGTTTAATGAATTAATGCTTTTAAATCTATATCTAAATTACCTTTGAGCAAAGATAATAACTTTAAATCAAATGAAACTGGTTTTTATATCAAAGCATTAATATTTTGAATCTAAGATTTTTCAAAAGAAAAAATCTTTGAAACAGAGGAAAATGCATTTGAACCAAAGGATTTTTTATTTATACCAAAACCAAAGGAAAAAATCCTTTGTTTTTGCGGCACTTTCCTTTGAAATAAAAAAATCTTTGGTATAAGAACACACCCGAAGTTGTACACGTCCTGATAATAACTTGTCGCCACACGCTAGAAATTATTAAACCATTTACGTTTCAAAAATAACCATTTTTGACCTTTTCCCGGGAAATGCCATTTTATGAGTTCTCCATGAGAAGTCATAAAATGACTTCTAGGGGAGAAGTTCGAATATGGTTATTTTTCAACCGAATGGGATTCAGGAGGAGAAGTTGAAAAATGGTTGTTTTTAAAACATAATGCAATTGAGGGAATGTTAACGAAGAAATAGAACAAATTGGAATGTTTTCGAAGAAAAAATAAAATTTAAAATTGTTTGTGTTTTTCACACCTTTTTATTTCTTTATTAATTTTTTAGGTGTTATGTTTGCTTGTTGATATTAAGTCACATAACTGGAAAAAATGTTTGTTTCAGAAGAAGAGTAAAAATACTAGGGTGGGCAATTCCGTTGCCAATGAGATCTTACAGCTGGCTCAGCGTAATCGAACCACAATTCAAAGGGTTCCAGGACATATCGAGCTTCCGGGGAACGATTATGCGGACCAGTTGTCGCGAGACGCTCTGGGGACGGATTTCATTCTTGAGAATAACATTTTCGTCAACGATGCTATTAGTTATTTCGAGGACGACTGGCTGACAAGGGAGTTTTTCCAAAAACGGCATTTCGTCAGGCTGAAAAAATGAAATAATTACATAAAAGAAAAACAAGAAACTGTTTGCAAAAATAAGTTACCGGTTCCTTTTTTCTGCTTTGTGTTAATGCATCTGGGAGGTTCCGGATGAAGCAACTGTAGCACAGACTCTTATGTTGAACGCAATTCCACTCCGGTGGGTGGAGTTTTTTGGACTGTCTACCCATCTCAGCTTCAACCGAATGTTATGGAGAATGGTCGGGAGGGCCAGTTTTTGAATCACTATATGTGCGCTCGTTCCGGAAGTAAGTTATAGCCCCGCTTTAGGTGCTGGAACTGGAACCGGACTGCCACAGATTCGTCCAATTGGTGCACTGCAATTAATTTTTGTTGTTGATTGATTTAGTTTTTAATTGGGAATTCATAATGATAAAATAATTACCTTAAGAATCTCTCCAGCCTTGTGCGAACAAATTAAATCCGAAACACTTTCGGTTCACTCCACGGTAGCTTCCAATATGGCGTAGAAAAAACGTAAAATTTTTCATCCATTTTGTGGTTTATACACCAGAACTTGATAAATGGTTGAATTTTGACATAGAAAAATTCTTGAAAAATAACCATATTCATAGTTTTGGAGCAAACACCATAAAATGGTTATTCTGTAACCATAATTGGTTAAATGAAAACGAGCGTGCAGTGAGTGTCGCCAGTAAATGTCGCCAGCGCTCATTGACGATAACTCCGGTTTGGGGATTCAGCGACAATATTAGAGAGCACTTTAAACCAGAGGACTGAACCAGCTGTCAAATCGCATACAAACGCACCGTACCAAATTTTTGGTACCAGAACGTCAGTGTGGTTCCCGAAATTAAACACTTCACCCCATACAGATTCGAAATAGGGTAACATTTTGGTTGCCAAACGCATCTGTTGTTGTCATACTGCAGATTTAGAATCAATTTTAACAAGGGTTATGCTGAAAACTCTGCATTTTGTGCCCAACCATAATTTATTAATGTTACCAAAGATCCCTTTGATTGACATTCCCGAGCCGCGGATATCATTTTAAGGATTATTAAAAAATTGCCTCTGGAGTGCCTCTGGTTGAAATTTTTGCAATGAGGACGCCATGTTGCTCCTATACGTTTTTCACTCGTTTCATTTTTCTTCCTCCTGCAGGTTTCTTGACTGAAAACTTGGTACGAGAATTTTTGTTTTCTTCAGCCCCTTGCTTTAAACACCCCGGAACGAGGGGTACAAGTGAAAAATTCAATTATCGAGAAATGTTGATCTTTTCTGTCAGTAGATGGTGTTTTGGTTTGTTAAAAGATTGTCCGTTGGCATTTATATGAAAAATTTTGAGACCTAGGTATCTTTGAATATATTATTTTTGGACGAACTCTATATGCCCGAATAGAAAAACATTATGAAAAAACCATGAATTTTATTTTCACTTTACCGAGGATTTCATGGTTGAGACCATGAATATTACGGTACATGAAACCATGATTTTACTGTTGAACTCATTGTTTTCGACCATGGTATTCATGGTTTTGGCCAAAATTACCATGAAAAAAGGGGGTTGTTAAGCAACTTAACAATGAAAAAATCAACTTTTTCCCATACATTTCAGAACACAAAACTATATAATTTATGGTTATTACTGTCGTAATCTGAGGGTTGGCCGTCTTCTTGAGGTCGCTTACTCCGGTTTCCTTACAGGGATGTTTACTTCCCAAAATTCGATTTAAGAATGACCCGTTTAGCACAGGTGCCGTTCTATTTATAGGAAAAAGTTATCGCGCAACAATGAACGCAATGAACATTATTTCCAATCGAAGTAGCCAGATTTTCTCTGATTCCACATGTTGTTCACTTGTCCATCAATAATTAGTACGTGTTGAGAAATTCTAAAGGATTAAATTAAACGTTCTTTTCTTTTAACATAAATTATTTTATTTTATATTTTCCATTATCGCATATCTATCCTACAATACTTCCCTTCTGTACTCTCCCAAGTATCGTGTCGTCAAATTAAAATGATTCATAAATTTAAATTCTCTTTCATATATTTAAATCATTTTTTTTGCGAATGTATTGAAATTTTATCAGATTGCTTCAATAGTGATTCAATAGTTTTTTTTTTCGCTTCTCAATCGCAGATTTTTTCGACTTTCAATCGTCTTCCTTACCATCGGAAACATGAATGATCTATTCACAAATGATTTTTTTTTATAGTTTCGACCATTTAGTTTTTCAGAACTATGATTCTAGTCTTCTGTTTTCTCATACGAGACACAGATAACCAATCTCTTGGTTAGTCTTAGTTTCTAATCTTTACATTCGAATTTAACTTTCTGTCTTCCGACTTCTCAACTTGGCACAAATCTGCCTTTTTGATCGTAATAATTTCTATTTCATGTAAGAGTTCAACATTCTCCATTACAATTCTATGTTGATCTTCTGTCTTCTCATCGGAGATGGAAATGAGCCTTCCTGCTCCTCATATTTTCGATTCCTTGTTAAAGTTTCTGTCTAATCCATCAGAACTCTATCTTGATCTTCCGCCTTCTCATCGGAGACACAATTGAGTCTTTTTTTTTTATCTTAATACTTACAATTCCATTTAAGAGTTTCTGCCTTCTCTATCACACACGCTAGAAATTATTAAACCATTTATCATTCAAAAATAACCATTTTTGACCTTTTCCCGGGAAATGTCATTTTATGAGTTCTCCATGAGAAGTCATAAAATGACTTCTACGGGAGAACTTCGAATATGGTTATTTTTCAACCGAACGGGGTTTTGGAGGAGAAGTTAAAAAATGGTTATTTTTCACCCGTTCTTTTCAGGGCAGTTTTTAGCATTTTTTTAAGTTATCGACATACTTAGGAAAAATACGGTTTTTCGTATTAGTTTCTTTATTTCTTGTGAGTAATAAATGCCATTTCAATAACAAGATATTTTTATCGAAGTAAATAAAAAAAAATCTGAATTTTTAAGCAGGAACAGAAAATTTCAGGCTAGGAACAGCAACAAATAGCCTTAACACCCGTGGTAACAGAAGTTCCCCCGTGGCGGAAGTGGTGATCTCGTGTACCTTGGTGACATTCTGTAAAGCCGTGTAGCTCTAGCGGATAGGCTATTCCAATCTGCTGTTATTCAAGGAGGTTCCGGCAGGTGATGGTTTTTGCTAAAGTGATGGCCCATTTAAGCTCCTTCCGGATAGTAAAAAAAGTTCGTATGACAAAAACTTTTCTTCCACCTGCTGCTGTTGGAGAAATGATCGAAGGATGAGTGCTGTTGGATTGCCCTAACGGAGGCGGCCTAGTTGGAGCGTTTTGATTGTGTCATTCCAGAAGACAATCATTAGTTTTTTTAGGTTGAAATTATCTGGCGCTACTGACGTGTTCTGAAATACAAAAAAAAAATCATGTAGTAACCAACCTTGTTAATCCTGTGGAAGGGCTATCACCTTTGCAAAAATAATGGGAATAGTTATCATCGGAAGTATCCTCCAGTCCTCGATTTCGTGAGGAACTTAAAATCTTTCACAATGAACGAGAAATATGATTTTTTTTTCTTCCGTCTGCTGCTGCTGTGGCCAGGTAACTTTAGTGAGCCCTCGCAATCTGGTTGTTTCGATGCTATCAGTTTTTTAATTGGACCTGAAGCGATGTCCATTCGGTGACCTGAAATTGTTTTTTTGTTGATTATAAAGATTATTGTTATGACAAAAACTTACAGCACATCACTTACTTTTCATGATCTCCTACGGATGCAATAAAATAAACTTGATAACTTAATTGAGTCCGGGAAAAATAGATTTCTAAAATGCGTTCGGCTGCACCATTGGACGCTTTCAAAATGGCGATGAAAAGACGTCAAATTATTCAACCATTTTATGGTTAATACTCGAGAACTTCCAAAATGGTTGAAATTTATCTTGGAAAAAATCATAAAAAACAACCATATTGGTAGTTTTGAGGCAAATGTCATAAAATGGTTATTTTTGAACCAAATATGGTTATATAAATATGAGCGTGCAACTCTTTCTTGATCTTCCGCCTTCTCATCGGAGACACAATTGAGTCTTTTTCTGCTCTTAATACTTTCAATTCAATTTAAGAGTTTCTGCCTTCTCTATCAGAACTCTATTGCAGTCTTCCGCCTTACTATCGGAGACATAAACATGGTTTTTTATGATTCATCAAAGAGTTTCTGCCTTTTCCATCAGAAATCTATCTTGGTCTTCCGCCTTCTCATCGGAGACACAAATGAGCCTCTTTCTTCCCAGAGTTTCTGCCTTTTCCATCAGAACTCACATACTCATAACTTCGTCTTTTCTACCGAAGTTATTCTTACAAGTATCGACAAAATAATTTCGTCTTTACTTTATGCAACTCGCTTTTAGTGGTTTTCACTCTAACTGAAAAGTTCAATACATAACCCTAGAAAAGATTTAAACTCTTTGTTTTTTATTCAAGTTGAGATTTCTTCCCAAAAAAACTTTATTTAAGTCTTCTAGTAAGAAACCTAATGGACGTAGATCCGTAGCTGCTGCCGACTGCGCCATTGTCGTAATCTGAGGGTTGGCCGTCTTCTTGAGGTCGCTTACTCCGGTTTCCTTACAGGGATGTTTACTTCCCAAAATTCGATTTAAGAATCACCCGTTTAGCACAGGTGCCGTTCTATTTATAGGAAAAAGTTATCGCGCAACAATGAACGCAATGAACATTATTTCCAATCGAAGTAGCCAGATTTTCTCTGATTCCACATGTTGTTCACTTGTCCATCAATAATTAGTACGTGTTGAGAAATTCTAAAGGATTAAATTAAACGTTCTTTTCTTTTAACATAAATTATTTTATTTTATATTTTCCATTATCGCATATCTATCCTACAATTACAGCTTCCAGTTTTCCTCAAGGGAACGATGAAATTCATTGTTTTTTCATTGAATTACATTGAATGTTCATTGTTGCAAGGAAGATGAAATTCTATGTAAATTCGTGATCTCAAAATAAAATGTCCGTGTTTATTTCTCATTAAAATTTATTTTTCTATCAACATTTTATTATTATTGAAAAACACTCATTTTAGAATCACTTGATGACTTTATTGGGATTCTGCCTAGGTCCGTTTCGCACCAGCTTGGTTGGTCTTAGATTCTACGGGACACCGGCTTTCCAATTTGTGGTGGCATTTTGTCGCTAGAAATGATAAATGAAAAGATTAATAATGGTTTTTTTTCTTTTAAGCTCCGATAGAACTTACCTTTGCGCTCATCTTTATGAATATTTTTCACTAAAAGCTTCCTAATTTTTTTTTCTGCCGATCGGAATTGTTTTGGGAATAAAAACAAAGTGCCTCGATCCGCCTCGACTGTCAGAACTTTCTCCTACACGATAAAATGTAAGTGCATAAATTTTTGAAATTTTTAAGCTGGGACGATGTCATTACGATGAATAACATGGTCACACTCAAAATCACTGGAAAATGAATGTAATACCATGGTTTTGGCTAATCGGGTGGTCAACAATCCTTTAGATGTATGTTGTGCAAAATTCAACGAAATTGCTAGTGAATTTGATTTTACTTTATCGAAAATCGAATCTGTGTTTAAATCTAGGATAAGTTAGTTTAATCTCTGTAAATAATTTGAAGCACCTGCAAAGATTGTTAAATAAATAAAGATTTTTAAGGCGAAAGTAATGCCGTTTACGTACAAGAATAAAAAAGTGGTCCTAAATGTGAGCCTTGTGGAACACCTGAAGTGACTTCGTTCCATTAAATTTTACTATTTGTTGTCTGTTTGTTAAATATGATTCAAGCCATTTCAGAAGTCCCAAACGAACTCCAATTATTAGCTTATTAAGAAGCATCGGTATATCTATACGATCAAATGTTTTGCTAAAGTCTGTATACAATGCCTCAACGTGATTTTCATTATCCATTGCATTTAATGAATAATCTAAGAATATTATGTTGGATTATGGTCGATGCCACAGAATGAATCAAAATGTATTTGCAAACAGAAATTGTGCAACTTTTATTGAAGGGTTGCTAAATTTTAAAACCCATTATTTCTCCCACCCTCACATGTTTCAAAAACAACTAACGTGCATGCTTCAGTCTTCAGCGTCACCGGTATCCTTTTGGCTGGCTTTGGGCGGCTCCCTGGCTGTTCGGCTTTCGCTTGGGGCTTGCACCTCACCTTACTGTGCACCGATCTCCAACGATGCGGGGGCGGCTGCCCTTTTGCCGACACACCTGCTATCGATCCGGACCACCACTTCGACTCGCATGCGCTGTCTGTTTTCAAGCGCCTACCGTCGATTCTGCTACTTGCAGGCGCATCCCACTTTTGATATCCGGAGCACAATGGCACCAGAATTTGATGTCGCTTCCGCTGGAACACGTGCGAAGTGGCTCGCTACTCGGCCATCTTTCGCGTCGATTTCACCTTCAATCCTGCTCAAAACCTGAGGCCTGTGCTGCTTCGCTCTTCGATGAATCCGTCCACTCCGTGGACTTCCGCTTGGCCACTGGTCGTTTGTCATCTGCTGGCCAAATAAGTGAAAGAGTGCCTCGACGATAATTGCACCACTCGTTGACTCGCACGCGGTGGGTACCGCGGGACAAAATGCTCGGTTTACTGTCTAGATGAGGAATGAAATGCTGATCGCTCGTTCGCTGGATAGCACCAGTGATAATGCTGGTAATATGGTGCCACAAGAAGTGCTGTGCTGGCGTAACCCGGACAGAATTGTCACTCAGAGGTTAAAAGGCTGGTCGACGGTAAAAGAGACTCGTCGCAGACGAAAAGAAAACTTGTCGTAGACGAGAAGAAGCATAAAGAAGAAGGGGGGGGGGAAGAAGAAGGGGCCCTGTTGAAGGGAAAAAGTGTCGGTAAATCGTGACGATTTTAAATGGTTTGTACCTACGATTTCCGACCCCTTCGTATGTGTTTTCTGTTTTGGCTGTCAACCTTCTGTGCTCGCGTGGCCGGCTTTTGTATTGGCCAATCGGTATGGCAAACCTGCGAACATGTGCGCCGTTTGGTTAAAGGCCATTCGTTAATGACTCAGCTTTTCGCTTACCTTTCTCCTTCGCTTCGATCGGAAGTTGAACGGAATGGTAGAAATTCTTTCCGGGCTTTCTTCGACCACGGATCAAACCTTTCGCCTCTTGTGAGAACACAAAAGCAATTTTTCCGGCTCGGAATGGCTTGTTCCGCAGGCCAATCGGTGGAGCGTCTAGAATTGGCACGCTATTAGTGACACTGCCTTAATTCGCAGAAGAATCAATCTGCTTACCTGTCGGTTCCTGCTCCCGCTGCACGGGAATCCTTTTTGCTCTTTGGCCGACAGCGTTGTTCCGACCGATTGCTCGCACACGACACTAATGCCTTCTTTCTGGCTTTATTCCGGAAACGCGAATGGCAAGGCGATGCTGCCAACTTTTCAAGCTTCTTTCGTTTGTTTTGGTTTTCAACTTACACGCCTGTGGTGAATTAATTCCTAGCACGTATTTCTCGCGATTTTCACTCAAAGTTGTTTCTTGTTTGACCTAGTTTTTGTTTCAGTGTTCTTCCTCTAAGCACTCAGAGAAATGTTTATTGCATTTGCGCTTTTGGTTTATCTGTGAGGGGAATGGGTAAAGTAAAATGTTTGCCAAATAAGCTCTTATCGTATCGTCAAATTAGAAAGAATAATTAATTGTAACACGAATTCAAGTAAATTTGTTGAAAATGATCGACCTTTGAAAAATCCTTGTTGTTTGGCTGTTATTCGGTTTTTTATTTGAAGGAAAAACTTTTCATTGATCATAAATAGCCTTAAGTAAGGATAGTTCTAAGCGTAGTTTAAGTAACCAGTCTGTATGATATTGAGTCATCGAAGACCGTGAACAATAAATTACTAACTGAAATCTTTCTTTTCAGATGCAGATGCAGATGCTTTTACTCCTATCCTATATAAAAGCGTATATCATCATAGCTACAGCATTGAATACTGACAAACAAGATAGTCCATTAATATTCACCTTTGAGAAGCCGTAAGTTATACATATATTACTTTTAGTTTGAAACGATAAGTTATTTCAGAAGAAAAATCGTCAGAATCCCTCGAATAAATCGAAGATACTGACATGATTTCCAATTCAAACTAAAACTTATGTTTGTACAGAACCGTTCATAGTTCTTTAGAAAAGAGTCACTTCAACTTTAAATTTCCATAACATTTTACTCTGACAATTTTTTATTGTTTAAATTTACTTCAAGTTCAGCTATTGAAATATTATCTCACGAAATTCCCAAATATTTGTGACCTGAGATATAGCAATTCAACAAATATCGGACTTTTTCTACTTTTACCATTCAATGTGCAAGTGCAATATCTTAGAAATAACACATAACACCACGATATTATCGAAATATTGCGGTATGATTTTTAAAATTTAAAATATTATGTGTGAAGTTTTTGTAAATTTCTATAGGTTGAATAAAAACTTACGATAGGTACATTATTTTAGGCTTAAACCTTAAGAACACGATCTCTATAGAATTTTCGACGGTTTTTATAGGAACAAAAAATGAAATGGATAATTCATTCGAGTTTTAGAATTAGAATCTCATGAGTTTTTTTGTTGTTTTTGATTAAAAATTGACATGGACATTGTTGAATAGAAAATATTAATTTCTTATACAAAAATTCGTCCAAAACTTAAAAGAAATAGCATTTTTTCAGCCCAAGCCCAAGCCCAATACAGATAGAATTGAAGCTATCACCCCTAATCTTCTCTAATCTTTTATCCATCTATAATCTTTTAATTCTTAAATATTCTTTCTCAAAGAATATAAAATTTCACCCATATAGCCGATAAAATAATTTCATAAAATAAATTTACGGTGATTAACTTTTCATTTAAAAAATTACCATATCTTTGAAAATACGGCATTATGAAGCTCACATCATTTTACGACGACTGATATATTGGAATAAACATTTTTCTTATACTTTTTAATGTCAAAAATCGTAAAAAAGTAAGAATCTGAGGAACAAATCTCTCAAGGGATCAAGTCTTACTTTTTAGTTTAACGCTTAACGTACCGGAGGAGGTGAAATGACAAATGAACTTCAAATGACTATAACTCCTATAATAATTGTTTTTTTTTCGCAAATTTTTCAACATGACTATTTTTGTTTTCAAAATGCACGAAAATTTTCATCAGAATTTTTTTAAAGCTTGTAGATTTCGAAAAAATTATGTGGTATTTATATCTATTTAGACCGCCGGGGGTCAAAAGACCCCTTACTTTTTTCCGCTAAAACTCTCTTGTTTCTCAGCAGATTTATACAAAATTTATAGTTTTGGAAAGCTTGTAACGTGACTCGAATATGATTCTCAGGCAATATTCAGCTACAATGATTTATTTTAAAAGCTTCCCAAAAGTATGAAATTTTGTAAAAATCGGTTGAGAAACGTGAGATTTTTAGCCGAAAAAGTGGTAGGGGTCATTTGACCCCCGACGGTATGTATATACAAAGTGCCGATATTGTTGCTTTGGAAAGCTCACTACAATTTTCGTTTAATTTCAGAACAAGGTCTGGTCATGCTAGAACCGTAGAAAGATTGATTGCTGGTCATATGTTCTCGAACTATAAAGATGTCAAAAGTACAGGATTTGATCTTAAAAATAGTAAAAGGAGCCGGATAACAAGCAGAGACAAACCCCTAAACAATAACAGTATCGATAATGATGTGGTCCTGCTAACGGCAAGTGCTGGTGGCGGCGATAAGAAGCAAGTTTCTTCCAATAGTAGCAAAAAGGATGAGAGCAAGAAGACATTATCTGATCAAGTAGCTGAGGGCAAGTATGGTTTGATTCACACGGAACTGTTTCAAACTAAACCTGTAAGACCCGGGGTGTTGAGCTATAAATCGAACTCTGAAGTCCCGAATGATAACTCTAAAAACTATGGCGGATTGAATGACAAAGATATATGGATATCGGAAGCACATCTTTTGGTGTTAAAAGGCGGCTCTGTGAATGAAAACGATAACAAGCCAGCGTGGAAAGCAATTGACGATTATGAGGCTCCAACGAGACAGGTTAAAATTCCACCCAATCCGAAAGTCCCACCTCCATTCCCAGTTCAGCTAACAGACAACGGACCGCTTCAATTCATTGGAAACAATCAACTGTCGGTTTACAATCCATTTACTAATCAATCAGTATTCCTATTTTCGAGTGATAGAATTCCAGATATCCAATCTGTTGATTTAAATCCGAAAAATAATTCTGGCAATGGATACCAGTACCCACCACCTGTTTCCTTACCAATCAATGCACCAAATCAGACGTTTTCAAATCCTTTTCTCAATTTACCTCCACTTCCCCCTCTTGAACCAGGATCAGGATCTTTTGACGAACAAAACAATACAGATATTGACAACGACGATCCATCACTTTTCTATCCACCTCCTTACAGTTTCGAGTATAAAAGTAACTATACAAATGTTGTGGCTCCCGGCCCTTTGGTACCGGGTATTGTTCTTCCGCCTCCACCTAATTTCTTTAGCCTATTAGAACCAGAAACTAAACCTATTAAAACTCCATTAGATGTCTTGTACAGAATCAACGATATGAAGTTACGAGAAAGACTAAAAATTAACACAACCACGATTAGAACAAATAACAATATTATGATGAAGAATACCACGCAAGTCTCCACAATTAAACCTTCCGTAAAACAGCCTCTCAAAATCGAAACACCCAATTATTACATCGAAATTGAAAAGGCCCAGGTGCAAGGTTTAAGCCCGCCAAAACCGAACGATACCACAATATTGAAAACAGTTAACGCCCCAGTAAAGAAACAGCCAACAGTTGTTTCCGCTATTCAACCAACTAAAAAACCTCTTAAAAACAAAACGAATGCTCCTCCAAGAACTCAGTTGCACAAAATTATTGATACTACAGTTCCACCTCTCATAACGTTTAATCAACAAAACTTGAACCACGGAAATCCTATCTACTTTGAATACTTTGATGCACGAACACCAGTAGTGAATTCTTACGATAACATTGTTCTGACTACTTCAGCCCCTACTCTAACAACCACCTCTGTTAACCTGCTTAACAATCACTACAGAACTAGTACCTTTAAACCACCTTTCCTAGAAAATTCTGGAAACAAGAAACCGTCGAAAACTTATCTACCAAGTAAGAATAAAGATTTCTTGTACACTCCACAAGATATAGAAAATTTGCGCCTGCAAACAATGCGGGAATTTAGTAGAGAAATTGAAACAATTCGACAAACATTAAGGTTGTATAAAAACTCTGTTCCTCTGATAAGTAATTATCGAACACCCAAAAGAAGACCGATACACATCGAATTTGACCGACAGCCCTTGGTACCGAGAGTTCCCACTTACACGACCACCGTTGCGGCACATGTCCCACCACACGTTCCTTACAATGCGCCCCAGATTCTACCAGAAGTAGCCATGAGAACAACCACGGCAAGCATAAGCGATTTTCAACGAGGAGTCAACTCATATGCTGTCTCTAATAGTCAATTTTCGAATAGCAATCCTCAGATATACGATAAGCACGCCGCATACAGTGTAAATAATTATAGAGATGATACTGTAAACGTAGGAATTACTAGCTTGAAACCTCAATTAGACTATCCATCTTTTACAACCGTTAGACCAATTTACTATAATCATCCGTCTTCTTGGTATGCCATCGAGAACTTTGGTGCACATCAAATACCGAAACCGCTTATCTACAACAACGGCGCGAGTGGATACAATCAGAGAGTTTACTTACCAGACAAGTTAAACTACCAACCAAATGTACCAGCAAACTCCATGAAGACAAAACAACAAACAAGTCAACAGTATGAAATGAAAAATCAAATGCAGCATCCAAACGGAGCGAAGCAGCAACTGCAACAAAATGTTAACGAACCTTATCTGGAGAAAGATATTTTAATTAACTATAAGAATCCGTTACCTGTTATTGACCCAGATAGCGAATATTTGCCATACAATGGGAAAAAATCACATCAAGTTATTCAATACCAATTGCCCAGGAACAAAGCTCGGGTTTATTTCATAGCCCCGCAAAATACGAAAGGTATTTGAAAAAAAAACATATAGGAAACTGACGAATTAGGTCTCATCAGAAGATTTTTATCGAATGCAATATTTTTTTAAATGAAATTATAATATCTTTTGACAGTTTATTTTTTCCAAAATGTGTATTACTTGTATTACTTTCAAAGAACAATATCCTTGACAATTTGAACACCAAATCATAATAAGGTTAAGTATTAAGCGTTGAGCCCTGCTCGTCTGGTGCCGACCGGATTCATAGCGAACACCTGTTTCGCAAGACAGTCGTCCGGCATTCTTGTCCTGCCCATCGTATCTGTTCAGCCTTCACAATCTTTTGGATACTACATAAGTTCGCCGTACAGTCGAACAGGCTCGTGGTTCATCCTTCGCCTACACACTGCGAATACTCCGAGTGGACGTATGTCACGACTGTACGTCGACACGTCTCATCTCAGCGTAAAATCATCTGCAGACTTATGACATGTCGAAATGCTGATATGTCATACAAATAATGTTCGAAAACAAATTAGGATAATAAAAATAATAATCATAGAAAGATAAAATATCAAAATCGAAAGTCATGTATTAAAAGTTAAGCGCCATTGTTGAGCCAAGAATTCCTTCTTATTCAGTTCTCTGAAATATAAAATTCACTTCGTGATCAAGTTAGGAACTTAGTCTTCTCCTAAGTAAGTTGCCAAAATATAACATTGGTGTACGAGCTAATTACAAAAAACCAGTGTTCGGCATCGCTAACTGAAAAAGTAGCGCCGCTAATTAAATCGCTAACTCATTCAAAGTTAGCGATCGCTAATTAAATATGCTAAATGTGAAATGTGAAAATTTTTATATTATTTAGACTTCATGTTGTGTGGATTTACAGTACATTTTTTTATATTATTTATTAACATGATATGCAGCTAGATCAGTCAACAGAACATTATCAATTGCCCAAGACAGTGATTTAATAGATGTCTACGTCAACACTTTGACACTTTACACCACAAAATTGAAATACAGTTAACCATAATTTCTAACACCAACAAAAAATGGTTGTATCACAATTTTTTTTTACTTAAATACTTTACAAACATTGGTCATATTGTTTATTAGGTCTGATTCCAAATCTTCAACGAGTTTTCACCATTTTCAAACCTTCAAGAGTATTGCCAAACGTGGACATTAATAGTCAAACTTAAAGGCAAAGCTATAATGAACCTTTGAAAACTTATTGGCCCTTATTCTGCGCCGCGCGTGACGTGATGATTGTCACCTCACCTCGGAGTCACCGTGAGATTTGTCACCTTATTCCCGAAGTCGTTGCGGGTAAAGTGACAGAGGTTCATCCTAGGTGAGTGACCGAATGAACACTTCTGTCAAAATGGAAGAATTTAGCTGGTGCTGTTTTGATTTTGCCCTCGGTTCGGATTTTCCGAATTATTTTTTTGTGTAACGGGTTAGAATGTCGGTTCGAAAATGGCCATCATCGGATTGTACGGTCACAGCAAGCTGCCTGAGGATGATAAATGGACGATTTGTGCGACGTAAGTGAAAATTTCGCTTATCAAAGCTGGGTTCGGATCTGGGTCATACTGCCGGAAAAACAAAAGCCGACGGCTGCTGCTCCAAAGAAACATTTCCAAAAGGTTTATCAGGTATGTAAAATAATTTGTGTTTTGTACCTGAAATTGTTCGAAACAGAATGGTTTTAATAAATTTTCATCATCCAAGAAAAAATAAGTTTTTTTTCGTTTTCAGTCATGGCGTATGCTGCCGGTTTATATATTTTCCCCAAACGAGGCTACCCCCGTGGCATGCCGGAAATTGTTCGCTTACCAGATAGAACATTATGGAATGCCGAGAACTTATCGAAACCAACAAAATAGCAGCAGCAGCATCAGATTCAAACTTCAGATTTCGGTTAAATAAATCTGAATCCGATTTTCAATTTACCTTAAAAATGGATTCCAGATTTGAATTCGAAAACTACACTTAAAATTGTGCTTCAGCTTTAGCGTCGAATCCATCATATTTCAATTTGATTTTCTAAAAGTACGTAAAGTAAAGCTACGGGCTGGTGGAGAACGCTTGGTGGCGTGCGTTTCCCTTCCAACGTGTTACGTCGGGCAAACTTCGAAGCCTCCCGTGGCTGGAAATGCGAGGTTCCGTAGGAATCGCTAAAAGCGTTGCGGTGTTGCTTTCCTATATAAGCAGATAGTACGGAAGATTCGTACGGCAAACATTAACTCACACACAGTGCAACACACAGAATTCGTTAGAATTTTTACCTTTTTTTTGTTGAAGGTCGACGCACATAGATTTTAACACACGCACAACACTATTGTCGTTACAGGGAAAAACTGTAAAATCAGTTGAGCGACAATGGATTTTTCTCGGAGTAGGTAAGTTAAACCTAACGTCGGAAGTAGTGCGCTGGATGGCGGGTCACCGTACGATTCCAGCGCACTACTTCCGACGTTAGGTTTAACTTACCTACTCTGAGAAAAATCCATTGTCGCTCAACTGATTTTACAGCGCTGGACTGGCGACACAATACTTCCTAGCTTTTCTAATCTAGCTAAAAGGGAAACGGAACAAGAACAATTAACATCTCAACATCGAAGACACTTCACGTGTTTTCTTACATTTGCGACTTCGCGATACAAATAAAAAAGAAACTCGCTACGGCCTAAACCACCGTCTGGATCAAAGTGATCAAGATCCGTTCCGTGGATCCTCAGTTGGGTCGCAAGTATGGAAAATCCTTTGACCTTTTTGAGGGGAAATCCGATGACCCACGAATGCGGTCATCGAACTTTCGAACCTTAGTTCGGGTACACCAGCCATACTCTCGGCATGACATTGGCAATCTCTTGTGTCTCCCCAAACAAGTCATCTTTCCCTTTCATCCCGGATCCTTCTCGGATCTCTGAGAGTTATCTCGAGCGGCGGCACCCTATCACCATAGTCATGGAAAGCGGATGTTGTATGGAGAAGTTGCATAAAAGCTTGAATGAAAGTTTGCATCGGAGCAGCATGATAATGGTTCGTTTCATTTGGACGGTACATGTGATAAATCTTTTTATTTTATTTCTTTTTATTTACAATAACATTGACGAATTAAATAACTAACAATAATATTTACAAAATGTCTTATTAAACTATCTTTACTCTATGATAATTGTAGGGAATAAGCTGGTAGAATAAAATAAATTGAATATCTGATAGAAAATAAATGAATATTTATTCCAGTGTGTTACATGCGTTTATCGGCAAACGCTCTGTGAGAACTTTATATTACGGTTACTGGGAAAATTTCTAATCGAGCGACGGTAGCCTTCCGTGCGGTAGGCTAGCCGGAGCAGTAAACACAGTTAAAAAATTCACTCTTACTCACTAATTTCATTGAAAAGTTAAGAAGTAAATTCTTGAATCAATCTTCAAATCATTATTTTGCAAGAGAGGACAAAACATGAAGTCATCGGAATGAAATATAATTATTCTTAGTATTCATTGAGATTGAATTAATTACGAGCGTTAAAATCCCAGACAAAATAAAAAATATTGAACACTATTGAAAACACATTTTTCCATAGCCTGAGAATTAACGAATTTGGCATGACGAAGATTTTTGATGCGATAAATGCGTCTTTGATACTTTATATGCTGGTCGAATTCAATTATGTTGTCGTTAAAATGTAACAAATCGTATATGAGAAGTTAAAAAAGGAGTTGTGTACGGATAATGATCTATTATAGGAAATAATACCATTCGCATCGCAAAAAATTGGACTGCGCACTCATAACTGCGAAACTTGTGCGATCTGTCAAATCAGTATAAAATCTGTCGGTTTTCTACACGCTAACCGCTTTTCAGTTAAACTTTATACGGATAACTCCGACTGCAAAACATAGCACGAAATCCAACATTCAATGATGATCGCTACCGTGTCGTCGAACTCTAAACTTATTTAATCAACTACAGCTTTTTTTTTTTCTTGAATTTGTCCGCTGATTGACCCCATCGCAAACAGTTTTTTTTATTATTCATTTTTCCGTGATTTTGACCGCTGATTGACCAAGCTCAAGGCAAACACAATTTTTTGTTTTATAAACAATAGATAATCCGATAATAATATTTGGTATACATGTTTGTTTGACAACTTTTTATTAAATCATCTTTAAATGTTTTCCGCTTGTTCATCCGATTTAATTTCAGTCGATAAATAATCCTTATGTAGAACAATGCTCATTTTTTTCTTGAATACTGTAATTTTTTTTACAGTGGTACCCCTACGGGAGCCCAAATCAGCTATCGCAGAAATAGAAAAAAAGAGTGGATCAGCAATACTGTCGAATAAAAGAGTGGAGTGGGGTCATCAAAGCAAGCTAGAGATAAAAAGTGAGAGAAAAATGACGAACTTGACGAACCGAGAGAATTGAAAGGATGCGATACGAACGATGCTGCTGCTACGCAGCGCATTGAAACCAGTTTTAGAAGTAACGTGTTTGAGAGATGTTGCGTTCTCAAGGCGGCTTGTACAGCGAGGAAACAGAAGTGGAAAGAAAAAAACACCACGTTTTAAGAACGTGGCTATACAGGAAATTTGAGGTTGTTGGATACGACAATAATATTGTTTGTATTGGAGAAGCAAATAGTAACCATGTTACAGATAAAGTAAAAAAGAGGAACTTCCACTGGTTTCGCCCTTGAACCCAAAAAAAATATTGTGGGCGTTTCATGCGATTTTTAGCGAATAACAGTATTTAACAGCTAAGCGGAAGCCGCCATAATGTATTTCAAGATGAAGTTTGGTAGCGAAATTTGCGTAGTAGCGTGGTAGTGCGTGGTAGCGAAAAAATCTCTTGGTTCCACCCCTTTACCAAATACTAATATTGTGGAGATTTAAAGTCATCTACAGCATTTTAAAGTTCAGCGGAAACCGCAATCTTCGCATTTAAGATGGCGTCAGATAGTTAAATTCGACTTCTACTCGTTGGTCACTTTGAAGTAATATCCATATTGTGGGGGTTTTATGCCGATATCAGTCATTTATTGTATTTTAAAGTTGAGCGGCAGCCACCATCTTGGCTTTCATGATGGCGTCGAACAACGATTTTCGACTTTCACTCAGAAATGAAAAAAATATAAATTAATTATTTTTCATGTATTTTCAAGCTTCACCGTGCCCACTCCCAGAATTATTTCTCGGCGTGTAATTACTGAAATATTTCTCATCGAGAAATATCTCGGTTATTAAAATTTATGCATTGAGAAATATCTACGACAGTGACATCTGGTGGTCGTAAACGGAACGAAATTTAAAACGGAGGTTTTACTAAACGAATTCTACGAATGATATTGAGTTTTCAGGAGTAAACAATTCACGATTTTATTATTAAAAATTTTATTTTCAAATAATGTATAATTCATTATTAAGTGAGACACCATGTCGCTGTTGCTTTACAACCTGAAAATAAAAAACATTCTTTAAAGCCTTTTTTTAAAATTTTCGAACGAATTAAGTAAACCCACCTTCACCACCCACGAGCAGCTTCGGTGTTGGTTCAATTAATCAGCATCACCTCCATGAATCCTTCAGGAGAGGCTGAATCCATTCCGGACAATCGACACCCCCACAAATACTCCACATTTCTGATGCCAGTCAGCCGAACTGATTTTTCGACCCGGTCATGGTGCTGCTACCGCTCCCAACGTTGCTGTTTTGTGCCATGTTTTCACTTTTGTAAGTTTTACAGGTTTCGAAACCTGGACTTCAACGTGGCATAACCTTCGAATTTGCTTCATGAATGGCTCCTCCGGATACAAACAGAGTTCAAATATCATGAACATCTTTTCGAATATCACCTGTAGATAATAAAACGGATTAATAATTTTCTGTTTAGAAAACAGCAAAAGGCAGGAATACTTACATCCGCAAACGATTTTTGCACGATTTGGTTAAAAAAAAACTACAACGAAAACGACTGCCATGCATGGCAAGAAGAAGAAAAAGAAATGACAGTTCGAAATATTTCGGTTCTAATTTTTATGCACTGGGACATTTCTCACTGAGAAATGTTTCAAGTGCATTAAAAATTAATAACCCGATACATATTTTTTATACACTGCGTCAATTACCCGCATATAAATAACGTGATGATTAAATAGAAATTATTTTTATATTTTATTCATTTCTGAGTGTTTATTTGTATAGCCCTTTCACCCAATACCCAATACCATCTTGGATTGATGATGGCGTCAGATAGCGAAATTCGACTTCTTCTAGTTGAGTCGTTCACTCAATACCCATAATGTGGTGATTTCATGCGGTTTTCAGTGATTTAAATCATTTTTAGGTTCAGGGGAAGTCGCCATACTGGATTTCAAGATGGCGTTTGATAGTAAATTTCGACTTCTACTCGTTTGGTCTTTTCACCCAATACCCATATTGTGGTAGTTTCATGCGATTTTCATTGATTAACAGCATTTTAAAGTTCAGTGGAAGCTACCATCTTGGATTCCAAGATGGCGTCAGAAAGAAAAAAAATCAACATCTTCTAGTTTAGCCTTTTCATTCAATACCCGTATAGTGGTGGTTTAATGCGACTTTTTGTCAGCATTAAAGCATTAAAAGTTGAGCGGATGCCGCCATCTTGGATTTCAAGATGGAGTCTGATAGCGAAATTCGACTTCTACTCTAGACTGGCCCATCTATATATATAAAAATGAATTTCTGTCTGTCTGTCTGTCTGTCTGTTCCCTATAGACTCGGAAACTACTGAACCGATTTGCGCGAAACTTGGCAGGTGGGGGTATTGGAGGCAGGGGAAGGTTCCTATTATGGTTTGAGACCCCTCCCTCTCTCAATAAGGGAGGGAGGGGCCTCCCAAACAAAAGACAATTTTTTGCATAACTCGAGCACCCATCAAGCAGATGGTATCAAAATGGGCATGGTGTGGTATTTGGGTACGAAGAATATTCCTATGAATTTTAGGTACCCCTCCCTCCTCTCAGTGGGGTGATAGGAAGGGGGGAGGGGGGCTACCTTACAATTTTTCATATAACTCGAAAACTAATCAAGATATTGGAACCAAATTTGGCACGGGAAGGTATTGCGATACGAAAAATATTTCAATGATTATTTATGACCCCTCCCCCATTTTTGTAGAAACGGGGAGGGGGCCTCTTTCATATTTCTTTACATATCTCAAAAACTAATAAAGCAAATGGAACCAAATTTGGCATGGGAGGGTATTTGGATACGAAAAATATTTCTATGATTATTTGAGACCCATCCCTCTTTCCAGTAGGGAGAAATAAAGGGGGGAGGGGCCTCTTTTATAATTTTTTACACAACTCAAAAACTAATTAAGCAAACGGAACCAAATTTGGCATGGGCGGGTATTTGGGAACGTGACATGTTCTAATGATTGTTTGAGAACCCTTCCTTCTTCCAGTGGGGAGAAAGGAAAGAGGGAGGGGAGTTTCATACAATTTTTATATCATAACTCAAAAACTACAACAGCAAATGCAACCAAATTTGGCATGGAACGATATTTGGGTACGAGAAATGCTTTTCTGAATATTTGGTACCCCTCACTCCTTCAAAGAGGTGGATGAAAAGGGGGAGGAAAGGTCTCCCTTACAATTTTCAGTATAACTGGAGAGTTGATCGAGCAAATTGAACCATATTTGGCATATGAGGGAACTTGGATTCGAGAAGAGGAGGCTTACATTTAACTTTTTTTTATAAAATCCGAGAAATGGACAAAACTTTACATGGAAAATCATTTTTGTATGATTCTATGATTATCTGACACACCATCCTCCTTTCAGTGAATACGTACATAGGAGGAGGGAGGTAAGCCAGTGTGTTAGCAAAAGTGTTAGCAAAAGTTCTCAATTTATGCTAACGAAGCCAACAAATGGAAACAAATATGGCATGGAAAGGTACTTGGTTACGAGATATCTTTCTACGATTGTTATAGATTCTTACGCTTTACAGTGTAGATAGGGGAAGAAAGGAGGAGGGTCCATATAAATTTTGTTGTAAAGCTTAAAAACTTATCAACCAATGGAACTATATTTGATATAAGAGGATTTTTGGGAACGAAAAAATTAGGTATGATTATTAAAAATCACGACCTCCGTTCAGCTGGGGTGAAGGTAAGGACAGACGAGGGGCTCTCTTATCAGTTTTTCAGCATAAATCCAGATTATATCAAGAAAAAACAACCATATTTTATAAGTTAGATTGTTTGCGTACGATTAATTTGAGACCGTCCAGACAGCTTCAAATTATCAGATCTTTAACACAAATTTATAGAGCAAGATTTAGAACCTTCGTTTAACTTATCTTTGTGTTGCAATTCGAAACTTCAGCTGCAGCTCTCATTTTATAGCGGTTACTTATAAATTATGTTATAATTAGAATTATAGTAATGCCAATAAAACAATAGAAATTTGAATAATTTTTGAAAATATCATTTGATTTTGAAAGGTGTAGCAAAGCACACCGGGTCAGCTAGTAACATATAAAATCTTTATATTCCACGCGGCACCCCCTAGGTTGGTGCATTTAGGTGGAAAAATGACTTTCTTAAAGTTTCAGGTCATTTGGAAGAAGCACAAGCTGGCGCAAAGGACTTGAAATTTGTATGGAGATTTTCGGCAAAATGTATGAAAAATCGACATACTTCCACTCTTTGTGTTCTAAAATATGTTTCCAGTATGCTAGAAAGCTCAGAATTTCAGGAATTGTAGTTCAAGTAATTACAAACAAGTTTGTAGAAGATTGTGACGCGATACGAGTTGACTGTGATGAGTTATCCGCAATTGAATGTGTGATTTTTTTCGCATTCCATCGATATATCGTGAAAGGTGTATTATTAGTACTAACTTGATCGCATTGTCACACAATGAGAATTACAGATAGAAAGTTTGTGTCTTCGGCAAAGTTGTAGCTTATTTTATAACATATATATTTGCGAAAAGTTTAAAGAATGGTTTGAAAAACTATAAACAGCTGCATTGTGCGACGACTCGATCAAGTTAGTGCGATTATTAGCCCATACACCGTTCACGATATATCAATGAAATGCGAAAAAAATCACACATTCAGTTGCGGATAACTCATCACACTCAACTCGTATCGCGTCACAATCTTTTACAAACTTGTTTGTAATTACTTGAACTACAATTCCTGAAATTCTGAGCTTTCTAGCATACTGTAAATATATTTTAGAACACAAAGAGTGAAAGTATGTCGATTTTTCATACATTTTGCCGAAAATCTCCATATTGCTGATCCACTCTTTTTTTCTATTTCTGAGATAGCTGATTTGGGCTCCCGTAGGGTACCACTGTAAAAAAAATTACAGTATTCAAGAAAAAAATGACCATTGTTCTACATAAGGATTATTTATCGACTGAAATTAAATCGGATGAACAAGCGGAAAACATTGAAAGATGATTTAATAAAAGTTGTCAAACAAACATGTATACCAAATATTTATAAAACAAAAAATTGTGTTTGCCTTGAGCTTGGTCAATCAGCGGTCAAAATCACGGAAAAATGAATAATAAAAAAACCTGTTTGCGATGGGTTCGATCAGCGGACAAATTCACGAAAAAAAATGAAAACCTGTAGTTGTTTAAATAAGTTTAGAGTTCGACGACACGGTAGCGATCATTCATTGAATGTTGGATATCGTGCTATGTTTTGCAGTCGGAGTTATCCGTATAAAGTTTAACTGAAAAGCGGTTAGCGTGTAGAAAACCGTCAGATTTTATACTGATTTGACAGATCGCACAAATTTCGCAGTTATGAGTGCGCAGTCCAATTTTTTGCGATGCGAATGGTATTATTTCCTATAATAGATTATTCACCGTACACAACTCCTTTTTTTAACTTCTCATATATGTACGATTTGTTACATTTTAACGACAACATAATTGAATTCGACCAGCATATAAAGTATCAAAGACGCATTTATCGCATCAAAAATCTTCGTCATGCCAAATTCGTTAATTTTCAGGCTATGGAAAAATGTGTTTTCAATAATGTAGATTGTTTTTTTGTTTTGTCTGGGATTTTAACGCTCGTAATTAATTCAATCTCAATGAATACTAAGAATAATAATATTTCATTCCGATGACTTCATGTTTTGTCCTCTCTTGCTAATTAAGAATTTGAATATTGATTCAAGAATTTACTTCTTAACTTTTCAATGAAATTAGTGAGTGAGAGTGATTTTTTTTAACTGTGTTTACTGCTCCGGCTAGCCTACCGCACGGAAGGCTACCGTCGCGCGATTAGAAATTTTCCCAGTAACCGCAATACAAATTTCAAATCCTTTGCGCCAGCTCGTGCTTCTTCCACAAGATCTGAAACTTTCAGAAAGTCATTTTTTCACCTAAATGCACCAATCTAGGGGGTGCCGCGTTGAAAAAAAATGTTGTAAAAATCATCCCATACAAAGTTGGGCCGGAATCTACTCGTTTAGCCCTTTCACCCGATACCCATTTTGTTGGGGTTTCATGCGATTTCAAGTCATTTACACCATTTTAAAGTTAAGCGAATGCCGCCATCTTGGATTTCAAGATGGCGTCCGACAACGAAATTTGATTTCAACTCATGATTGATTCCACGGGTCATTCACAACCAATCCCTTTTCATTCAAAAATTCAGTCCTCATTTACTGTACTAATGATTAACAACTCAGAAATGAGGAACTCATCCTTAGCGTGTAATTGGTTGACTTGCGAGAGAAACGTCAAATCGTAGCTTTTTTTGGGGTCATCATTAAACCGTAATGAAACTATGAATTGACTCACGCCATGTTGGTTGCAAAATCGAAGGACACAAAATGACGCCATGTTGATGGATTCACAATGCAAGCATTGGAAAATAATTTTTCAGGCCTTTTTTTCATCAATTCCATCATGATTGACCATCAGATTTGATGAGGCGCATTTATTTTAAGATACTATTTCATATACATTTTACCTAAAATCTTGACTGGCAGTAGAAAAGACGCTCATTATATGGTTAAAACATTGGTTTTTTAGCTATTAATTTTACCAGATCATATCTGAATAATGCAATCATCATTCATCAACCATTATGGTTGCTGGAAAAAATAAAATAAAAAACTCCGAGAACTCACAGAATCGAAAAAAACCAAAATTTCTAACATGTTTAATAATAGCTTTTTAAAAGCTTTGGTGATCAACATTGATGACCAACAATGATATGTCTTGGTGACGTTTCTAGGGTAGGGCCAAATAGCCTGATTTTGGCTTTATTAGAGTCCAGGTGATGTTATAGATTGCGCTTTAGCCTTTTATGAAGATTAATGCGATAGTCCAAACGAATTTTTGCTGACCATAATAAAGCTAAAATTGTTACTTGGGTATCGACGAGATCTGAGGAATTGGATAGCCTTCGTTAACCATTATACTGTTCAAATGTCTAGCATCAAGACAAACACGACAATTTCCATTCTTTTTCTTTACCGCGAACATTGCTTCTTCGATGACATCCAAGGCAATCATTCTGTCGATTTCTTTGTGAACCTCCGCAAGCACGTACTTGGACATCGGATAATTAGTGGTATGAATAAGGTTTAGCAATTGCTTCGGTAGCTTTTACTTAGCTCGAAATCAATCAAAGCAAAAGTCCAAAGCATTTGCTTAGTTTGGTATGAATAAACATTTGCTTAGCGGATGTGTACTAAAGTCTTAGAACATAGCTTTTGCTTCGAAAAATAGAGCTATCCAACCAGCAGAATCTGAAGTTTTCTAAAGTAAAATGAAAGAAGGCGATCAGAAAATTGAAAAGTACGGCTAAAGTAGCCTTGAAGTCGACGAAGCGGGTGGTGCGTGTAAGAACGACTGGATTTTTTTGTTAATGCGTGCTCGTATGTTGATGTTTAAAGAAAAATGAATACATATTCGAATATTGTCAAACAAAAAATGGCCTAACTTTAATATTTATCATAAGCTCTCCCACATGTATTCGGATCGGGATAATCCGATGTATAAAAAAAATTGGCAATAGGCGCACATTTTAATTTAGATTTTTTTTTAAATCTTTATAAAAAATTATATAAAAATGAGAGATCTGTATAATGTTTTAAATTATTACAATTTATTTCTTACTTTGAGCCAATTGGGACTTCTTCCACTATAGCCGGATTTTTTTAATATGAAATATTTACTAATTGATTTGTTTATTGTCATCTTAGACGAATGATTTTATACAACGACAGGAATATGAAAAAAGTTGGGTTATCACTTCGACTTTTCTTTATCCATGTTGAAAATACCCGTTTGAATTGTTTTGAAGTGAAATATTGCTAATTTGATAAGTTCATGACTTAATTAAAGATTTTTTTTATTGGAAAAGTCTGCTACCGAGCATGCTTAGAAAATAAAGCAATTGCTATGAGATTTGTCGAGCAATTGCTTCAGATTTGAGCTTTATTCATACAAAACTAGCTTGTTCTAAAAGTAAAAGCTCCTGACTGAGAAAACAGCTGTCAAGAAAAACTTTATTCATAACAACCGAAGCAATTGCTTTAAGCGACTGCTCGACTGCTCGATTCAGTTTAGCAAAAGCAATTACTAAGTTTTTTTCATACCACCCAATGTCTCTGCTTTTTCGGTGGTGCATTGCCATCGTTGATTCGATGTTCGTACAGTTGCGTTCTACCTATCCTGCCTTCACTTTTAGGAAACTGTTCTACGATGGAATCTAATTGCCTGCGTTGTTGACTCCAAATTTGTTCCAGAAATCCATTCCCATGATTACACAGTCTGGTATCGATGGAACCAGTAACACAGGAAGTAATTCGTTGCGGTCGTTGTAAGCGATGGGAAGACGAACGAAGTTTGAAATCATGTGACTCGTACCATCTGCTGTCTTTATTCCACCTTGCACCGTTCTTTTCCGTAATCCTAGATCGTCAACTATTCGTGTGTACTTGCCGCCTAGCAATGAGCAATTGGCTCCGCTGTCTAATACAGTGAGCGAAATAAGAATAGCACCACTATGTTTTTTGCTTGTTAAAATATGAATGATTGAAAATTACGAAAATTTTCTTCCACAGTTTGTTTTGAATTGCTTAATGGATAAATCAAGCATAAATTTACTTTTTTTGGACGTAGCAATTGGCGTTGAGGACCAAAAATGTGAAAAAAGGGTGCGAAATAAGAATAGAACCACTTGAGTTTTTTCAACAAAAACATGATTATTTTTAAAAATTTACTGTATAAAAGTGAATAATAATGCTTCTACGAATTATTTGAATAGATAACTGCATTTTTAGGAGTTTTCCAGAATTCCAAAGGTTTTCAAAGGTATTAAAAGGGAGTTTTAAGAGATGCTCCTCTAGCGTTAAGGAATTTGATATTTAAGCTGTAATTCTTTACCACACTACTTACTTTCTTCATTAAAATGACGTGAAATGATGAAACAAACATTCCCGATTAATTTTGAATCAGAAAAAAATAGGTTGGAAATCAAAAACTTTGATTTTGTACAGTAAACCACACTTTTTCCAGTTTCAAGTCGTAGATGGCAGCACTATCTTGCAGGTAAAACCAAATTTAGTCTCAATATTGATTTTGCAGGTTTATTTAGGCCCATATTCATCATTTTGAAGTATTTTCCCATCACAGTTTTGTGGAAGTTCACGCTGCAGAAAACTTTCCCGGATTTGCAAAAGAATCACCAGCACAAAAATGTAAAACTGCCAAAATTCCTGCTCATCTCAACTTCCGATTCAATTGCAAATCATACCAATAATACTGCTAGCCGTCTGGTCCATCAAGCTCCATCGCAAAGTATAACTTTTAACTGATGATCGGTCCAAAAAAATCACTTTTAGTGACCTTGATGCAATTCTATTTTTTTTGGATTTAGTGATCTTAAAATTTCCAAAGCGTTCACACGGTACATGTATTTATATCTTGATCAAAATCATCCAGCACTCCCTAATTAATCCCGGATATTCGAAAATGGGCATGAATTTGGTTTAATGGCAAGATAGTGCTGCCATCTATGACTTAAAATTAGAGAAATAGTGTTTGACTATTAAAAAAACATTAGTATTTTTGAATTACAACCTGCTTTTTGGATTCAAACTTAGTTTCAAATCTATGTTTCATCATTTTGCATCATACTTATGAATGTAAATGAATAAATCAAGCAGTTTGATGAAGTTTTATAGCTCAAATATCAAATTCCTTAATGCTAGAGGAGCATCTCTTAAAACCCCCTTTTAATACCTTTGGAGACCTTTGGAATTCTGGAAAACTCCTAAAAATGCAGTTATCTATTCAAATAATTCGTAGAAGCATTATTATTCACTTTTACTCAGTAAATTTTTAAAAATAAATATGTTTTTATTGAAAAACTCAAGTGGTTCTATTCTTATTTCGCACCATTTTTTCACATTTTTGGTCCTCAACGCCAATTGCTACGTCCAAAAAAAGTAAACTTATGCTGATTTATCCGTTAAGCAATTCAGAACAAACTGTGGAAGAAAATTTTCGTAATTTTCAATCATTCATATTTTAACAAGCAAAAAACATAGTGGTGCTATTCTTATTTCGCTCACTGTAGTGCTTCCATCCTTCTTTCTAATACTCTGATGATTGCATGTGACCTGTTGTCATGTCCGGGATTAATAATGATTGAATTCAAGTGTGTCAATATCAGGTTTTCTTTGAGAGTGTCGCTTGGGTTGGTTGAATCATCCCTCTCTACTGACGATTCCCCGCTTCGTAGTTTCCCGCGCTAGAACGACATGATGTGCAATTGCGCAGAGTGAATCCCTTTTTGCCGCAGCCATGACAGAAATAGAAAGTCTGCTTCTTTTCACAATCGACGAATCGGTGTCCTGTTTCTTCACAATTCCAACAAGTTGTCAGAGTTCTCCGCCTGTCCTGTGAGTACTGTTTGGGTTGCTGTACCTCTTGTGTTTGCCAGGGTTGTCTGTGCTGCTGAAATTGTTGTTGAGTAGTCAGGTACTGTTGATTTGGTTGGTGTAACAATGTCGCTTTCCGTTGAATCCGGGTTTTTCGGGTTTATAATAAAAACTCACTTTTAACTTTAAACCACTCTTTAATGTTCTTCAATGTTCTTAAATCTGCTCATCAGGGACATGTCGGTATAGCGCCGGTAAAGAAAATTCTTCGAGAATACTTCTGGTGGCCCAATATGAGCACTTCGGCAGAAGAATTCGTCAGAAATTGTGGGACGTGTCTTCTTCTTTCGCGCAAAAACCCTCCTATACCCCTTACTAGTAGAAGGCTACCTAATGGTCCTTGGGAAGTCTTACAAGTGGATTTTTTCACTGACCGGGACTTTGGAAAAGGAGAATTTCTCGTGCTTGTGGACACGTATTCACGTTACCTTTACGTCGTAGAAATGGGCAAAACGGATGCAGATAGCACTAATGCAGCTCTTATGAAAATTTTCGCAGAATGGGGTATCCCTCTTGGATAATGGACCTCCATTCCAGAGCGATAACTTTGTTTCAACATGGGAAGGAAAAGGTGTTAAAGTTTGGAAGTCTATTCCATTGAGCGCTCAGTCTAACGGCGCAGTTGAGCGCCAGAACAGTGGAATTAAAAATGCTCTCGCTGCTGCTAGACTCGACGGACAGGAGTGGAAGACTGCTTTACAAAAATATGTGCATGTGCATAACGAAATAAGACCCCTTTCACGTTTTGGCGTTACTCCTTTCGAATTGTTAGTCGGCTGGAAGTTCAGAGGAACCTTTCCTTGCTTATGGGAGCAGAAATCAGATACTTCATTAGATCGCCAAGCAGTTACAGAACAAGACAACTATTCAAAACTTCAAAGCAAGAAGTATGCTGACCACCGACGAGGGGCCAAATATTCTGATATCAACCCTGGAGATACTGTAGTTATCACTCAACAAAAGAAAAGGAAATCCGACCCTGTGTTTGGAACAGAGCGGTATACTGTTGTAACAACCCAAGCAACCAGAATTCCCTTAAAAAGGTTCCATAGAAGATTAATCAGCTCTCGTTTGTGTCTGAAGAGAATGCTAATCAGCCCAAAATTTAAGTTCTAAGTTCTAAGAGAATGTCAAGAAACTTCTACGCGCCGAAAAAAAATCCATTTGACAGATTGCTCTGACAACCACATGTCAGATTGCTAGGTTGCCGGTCTATCATGGTCTATCTCATTGATTTTAATTATATTGTTTTGATTACAAAAGCTGCTTACACGCCTAGAGAATTGAACCGCTGCTCTCTAGGTTGCAATGAAACTCACCAGCCTCTCGACCAATCCAGCAATAGCTAATTGCCACTGAAATAATTAGTATTTAAACTTAATGTCATTTGAGATGATTGAGTGGGTTGGTCAATAGAAGGTACCTTATTTCGTTCAAAGGACTTTCAGTACACAATATGAATCATAACAAAAATTTGCATCATCAAAAATTTATTCGAATATCTTATTTAACATTTATAAGAAAAATTCGAAAAAATCTTGAACTCCATTTGTAAATGTCAGTACAGATATAAACAAAACAAATACCATGACAAGAAATTGACAGACATTTTTGACATGTCGCTTAGACTTCCCATATAGGTTCTTTAAAACACCTTCAAGTATCTTAATGGTGCGCTTTAGAATGTTACGCGAACGTTATCGACCTTCTTGAAAAACATTTTTGACATAGCGCTTAGAATTTCCATATAGGTTCTTTAAAACACCTTCAAGTATCTTAATGGTGCGCTTTAGAATGTTACGCGAACGTTATCGACCTTCTTGAAAAACATTTTTGACATGTCGCTTAGATTTCCCATATAAGTTCTTTAAAACACCTTCAAGTATCTTAATGGTGCGTTTCGGAATGTTACGCGAACGTTATCGACCTTCTTGAAAGAAGTTCCATTAAAAGCGCTTAGAAGTTCCGTTATCGATAGTTTAACCTTTCAAAGGGCTATGGAAGTTCCTGAGTAACTTTTACGCGACAAGAGTCACCTGAAGTTCCCGTAATACATTTTGTCAGCCAAATGTGAACTTCGGAGTTCGGAGTTAAGTAAAAACGCGACTTTTGGTTGCTTGGGAAGGGAAAATGCAAAAATAGTAGTCAAAAGTATAGTAGAGGTGTACAGTAGACCGCTGCAAAAACTGACTTTTTACTCCCATGTGTTTTTTCGATTCCATTTTGCTCTCCAATCATCTCTGTTAAATATAAAATGATTTGGTTCATCCCTGAATTAGCGCAACGGGTTTTAAATTTGTATGGAAATTAGTATGGGGAAAGTTTTTTTTTCAGATTAAAATCGCTAGGGAAGCGATTTTGGGTTTTATGCAAAAAATAACTTCTTCAATTTTTACTAAGGTTACTGTATTCTTAAACTTCAATTTTTACTAAGGTTACTTTCAGCTAGATGCCACCAGAAAAAAGTTAAAGCAATCTGTAAAAAAAAATCATTCATAGTAGATCAACAGTCAAAACTGTCAGCAGCACTGGAAACCTGAACTTGCATGCAATATTTCTAGATGAATTCTTGAATACAAGCTAATGCGTGGCATACACAAAGGCGTTTTAAATCGGGTAACGCAGATAGAAAAAAACTGCAGCACTATGTAGAAAGCAAGGTGTGTATATATTTAGGAGGTGTATCGATAAATCGAATTCCCGATTCAGCCATTTTGGTTTGCGAACTGCGAACTTTCATGGAGTTTGTTTACCAACAAACCACTGAACAGCTGTGATCTAAGCAGCAGCAGCCGAGTCCGTTCGATTTTTCTTTCCGGGTCCCTCGAAATCACCGAAGTTGTAGTCACTCATGCCGCTGCCGGAGTCCTCCCGCGGGGTACAAGGTTCTCTGTGGTACAAGTTCGTTCGCCGGGTTATTTTTCACGCTAAAGAGTCCGTTGTTGTTAGGTACCGGGCGTAGGAGACATCCATCGGGTAGCAACCGTTCGCACCGCTTACCATCGGAAATTCTAACTTCATTTGTTTCTACATGTTTTCGCAGCCGAATTTGCCTGAATATTGAGGTAATGGCAGAATGTGCATTCCGGATCCCATCAGTCCCGCAGGACTGTAATTGCCAGGTGATGAGATTGAACAGTTTATGGACGAGGTTGCATTTCCTAGCTCGAGCAGTTTCATTTCAATGGAAGCCTTTGGAACTGCTGCCGATCGTTCCCATGTTGACTTTAAATGGTTGCTGCACGTTAGTTTTTCTTCTTCCGGAGACGGATTCGATCCTAAGTAAACACTTAAGCTGGGATTTGTTATGGTGGAGCTGGCTGCGATTGGAAACTGGAGTGGCAGTCAAAGCAGAGGTGCTAGTACAAATGCAAGGCACCCGTTACCCGCAGAGTATTCGTGTTAATTTTTTTCACACACCGCGCCGAGACACAAATCGACATGGATTTTGTTTACCAACAAAGCCCTAAGTTCCTGTGCCCCATTTTTCATCAGCTGTTCTGGTACAGGAAGACAATTTTCATCAAAGAAATTGCTGGTTACAACGTGAACAATGTGTTTTTGAAGTGGTCGACAGCAAAGTGTAGGATTTCAATTAGCTGCCTATCATCGCATGAAAATCTTCGTCGATTATCCTTATCGGGATAAAAGATCCACGGGCGATAGGTTGACAACGAATGCAAAACCAAACATTTTGAGTATGTTGAAGTTACGCTGTAAAGGTTGGTGCTGTGTTTTAATGATAGTATTGGATGCATCATATCATCTAATTCTCAATTAGGCCGGAACAAATTTCAAATCCTTCTTTTGTCACTCGGTGTTGGAACATCGCGAGGGGGGGGACAATAAAAAATAATGCGAAAAACAAAAAAATTGGAATAAATTGCACGGAAGCTTGTATGCAACAAAATTTCATAATATATTGTTGCACAAAACCCATAAATCAAGTAATTTTTTATCGAATAATTCAATGAAATCGAGAAAACAAAAGGTGAAATAACTCCCATCTTCTTAAATTTAATTTTTAGTCTTGTAAACTTTCAGATATTGGAATTTTTTATAGGAATTAACATAAATTACTTCAAACTTTATTTATTTCCCCCTTCGGGTTTTTGGAAATTTCGAAGGGGGGGGGGGGTGACAAAAGAAGAAATTGATATTTTTTCCAGCCTTACTTTTTCAAATGATTCTCTATTGAAATGCTTTCAGCTTTTTGACCATCAGCATGGAGTCCGAGGGCTCTCAAGCCAAATGGGAAATTAGTTACCAGATTAAAATATCGTTCAACGACCATTCCACCGACTATGTTCTGCTATGGACTATATCTCGAATTTCGATTTTCATCCGGGTGCGATGGTTACGGTGTCGGAAATGAAGGAAGAGGCTTGGAAGAAGCTTAGCTAAAGTGGGCTTTCCTTATCCGAGGAAAAAAAAATAAAAAGGGCGAGCAACAGGTTTGGCCAAATAACACGAAATGCAGATGAGATGAAAAAAGAAAAGGAGATTCAATGCTTGATTGCTTGGGAATAGAAAATAATTTGAAAAATAAAAATGTAGAAGATTTATTCTCGGATACCAACTTTTGTTATCTAGTCATTTTTTTTCGAGAGGTTTTAATTGTTTGCACGCTCTTATAAACAGATCCATTTTCAAAAGTATTTCGCCATTTTCCCTGTTCGAACATCTTCGTCATACCAAATATGCGACAATTCAAAGGTATGAAAGTCTGATACAAACACTTTCTGGTCCCGTTTGCCATAAGTAATATCCGTTAACAGGAGTATCTATTCCAAGCATCTCTTCAATGTCACATCGACGGACTTTCGATGAATCCTGCATTTTACTGACCAGGAGGTAACTGCAGCAACCAGCCAGCCCTGCATTTCGATTGCACTGCATTTTTCATTCGTTCGTCGGTCAAAAATATTTATTCCAAGGTGTTATTTTCGTTGACTGAAAGCTTCCGGAACATCTTGTCTGAATCTAGCCAGTCACGACGCTCCAGGATTTTTGTCTACAAATCAATCAAAGATATATTGAACGTTGTTTGCAAACTTTAGAAATTCGGAACCTACCTTGAATAAACACAAACACATACAGGATCTCAATGAAACATGATGTTTCCTCGAAGAGATTCCTTTTTTCTTAATTCTAAGCGTACATCTTTCGGGGATATGATGGCTAGCATCTTACAAATGCTAAAACCACCAACCCACCGAAAGTGTACTATGTATGCCGTGACCGGGATTCGATATCACTCACAGGATTTCTCCACTAAACAAAACCGCATTCTCAACTGGAAAGGAACTCGAAGCGAGGGCTCACGTAAATAAAAATTACAACAGGATTTTTACTGGAGAACAGAATTCAATCCACAAAACCAAAATGAAATTTTCTTTTGTTTATAAACAAACTCACTGAGCTCATCGCTCTCTAGAGGAGCTCCTCGCCTACTTACTAAGGGCTGTCCCAACGGTAGATGCAAAACACGGTTTTCGACCACGCTAAAACAGTCCGCCTGGCACCGGTGTCGTAAATTGCTGTTTTAGCACAGTTATCGATTTCAAAATTCCCAACAGTTATACGCCTTTGTTCCAAATTCATGCAAATTTGGAACAGGATTTCAAAATATACGACAGACCGATTTAGTTCACGGTGAGAAAATTGTAGCCAACAATGATTTCTTTCACACATGTTTGGGTAACATTGGGTGTGATAATAGTTTCTTTTTGAGATATTATTTGAATGTTTTTTTTTCGCTTCAACCTGCCTATACGTAACATAAATTGAGAATAGATGTTAATAAAAACCATATCAAGTATAAGCACATTATTCTCGATTTAATATAATTAAATAAAAAGCTTTTCATTTGGGCTCGACGAATTAGTGAATTCAGTCATCGTTCTAAAATTTGAAAAAAATAAACGAAAAGAAAATTTTAATACTTTTTAGATGAGGTAAAATAAATGTTTATTGTTTGTTCTATAATTTTTGTTTTATTTGAGATATTGAGAGATTTTTAGTTTCGTATAGATTGCTCGGAGTTTTCGTCAATAGCAGCATATTTTTCTGTATCCATACATAAATTTACAAAGTGAAACAAGTTTTTGATAAACAAAAATGTCGACAAATCAAAGGAAAATTTCCTTTGACTTTGGGATAAACATTTCTCATTTCCTATATCAATGTCAGCAATAACATGATAAAAAAATTGCTTTTTCATTTCATTTAAACAAAACCTTATTACATTGATTCAAAGCAATTTGATTGAATTAATTGAAGAATTGTTTCAATTGACCTTTTTTCCTCGTTGTGTAGTCATTTTTGCTTTAAAATTAATGTAGTCCTGGTAGAATAGTTGAAATCATTGTTCTGTCAAAAAGAATATTCGTAGAATTAATTTTAAGACAATTAACCGTTAAACTCAAAACTATCTCGGTACGCTAAGGTATCTCGAAAACAAGAACTGGTGAACTAAATTAATATTTGGAATCAGCACCCCAAAATGAACCAATTTTTAAAAGAAAAATGATTTTTTTTTGTTTCAATTAAGCTTTTTTTCTCGCTGCGTATAGTCATTTTGGCTTTTAAAGCTTCGTTCAATCATAGATAAAAATCGGTTTCAACTGCGGTTTTTGCCAACTGGTAGTTGTTCAATGAGCCAATGTTTTGGTCGAAACTAGTCAGGTCGTTGTCAATGAAGCAAGTTGAAACTAGTCAAAACGGTCAAAACCGATCCATCTCGACAGGGGGTTTCGTTACGGCCTGGAAGAAATCGATCGAAGTCAATTGGAAAAAGAAAGGTATTCAATCGTCAATTTATTTCGATCAAACTTCATTGAAAAGACTTTAAGTTAATGAAATCCTGGTAGAATAATTACGGTGTAAAACTCAAAACTTAGCAATTTTTCTATTGAAATGAGTTTTTTTCTTCTCAATTATTGAGTGTCTGCAATAAAAGTGTACCCGTTTTAAATTTGCTATCACACCGGTGGGGAGCGCATGTTTTAGCCGATTCCAAAATTTAAAATTTTGCTTAAACTGGTATACCTAAAACCAATATTTGGACCTGAACCGTTGCAGGTGCTCTAAACAAGTCAGAGAACCTAGTGTATCTATGAACCTTGGTAGAAAGTAAGATACAAACTTTTTGAGATTATTGGAGATACACGGTGATAGATGTGGTGAAACGATCCCGAAATTCGCAACCAAGTTGAAAAATAAGATTAAGTTACGCATGCGGTATACCTTTGCATACCGCGAGCGGTCAAATGACGGCAAACACTTTCCCCTAAAACTCTCTTGTTTCTCGACCGATTTCTACAAAGTTTATAATTTTGGAAAACTCGTAATGTGACTCAAATACGATTTTCAAACAAAATTTAGCTACAATTATTTTTCTCAAAGTTATTCAAAATCAAAGAAAAAAAATCGAAAAACAGGCTTCGGAAAAAGGCTATAAATCAGTTATTAAGTACTCGGAAAGAATTTCACTTAGTGCCTGAGAACGCTGCGCTCCAGTGCAAAGCCAAATCTAGGTGCTAGAGTAGTCTCAGAAAAGGCAGATTGATAAAAAGCAAAAAAAGAAACAGCTACCTTTGAAAAGTCGTCAAAAATTCTGTGTTTAAGAAATCTAAAGATGCCGAAATGTCAATTACGTCAAATTTCCAGTTCACTTTACAAGAATTTTCTACTGTAACGAGAACAGCTTTGATGGTTGATTTAATAAAAATTACGATTTTGACACCACTTTTTTACATTTTTATTGGCCATGATCTTAAGAAATTTTCAAAAAATATTTCCATATGTGTAACATATAGCTTCTAACTTCAGCGTTCTCAGACACTAAGTGAATTTTTTTTTCGAGTAGTTAATAACTGATTTATAGCCTTTTTCCCGAAGGCTGTTTTTTCGATTTTTTTTTCTTCAACTTTGAATAACCGTATTTGAGTCACATTACGAGCTTTCCAAAACTATAAACTTTGTAGAAATCGGTAAAGAAACAAGAGAGTTTTAGCGGAAAAAATATGACTACTCGCGGTATGAATAGGTATATAAAAAATGTCGGTATGTTTAGTGTTAAATTTGCAATTGATCATCTGAACTTCATTTTTGGGTAAATTTAACACAATACACACAGTATTTGTGAATTAATGATAGAAAACACGATAAATAACGCATTTTTTTTAGAAAAAATCAACTTTAGTTATGGTTTTGGACCTGATTTTAACATTTGAAAAAAAAATCATTTCCTGTGGATTCTGTGAATCAGTGAAAACAAATGATTCAAGAGGTTTTTTACCGAAATCGATTGAAAATTATGTAAGTTATGATTTTTTTCAGTGTAATAATGGTGCTTTTTCTCTAAATAATATTACCATAGTGTAAAGTAAAGTTACTAAACTAGTTAACCCTCATCCGCATTAGGGTGTCATTTTGACACCATTGCAAGTTTGAAGGCTTGTAACTTCTTTCAGAAGCTTCAAAATACAAAAATTTCTTCGGGGACCCTAAATAAATTCAAAAGTTCTTCAATATTGCATCTTTACTTTTTTTATGGACGAACCCTGGAAGCCTGGACAAAAAAACTCCCTTTTCCGACTTTTGGTGTCATTTTGACACCACAAAAGTAAAATCTATTTAAGTCGTTTGAATTATTATGAACTTCATATAAAACTTATATCAATCGAAACCTTGTAATGTCAGTAAAATATGTTTAGAACATTATATACAGCTAAAGTTACTAGTTTTCTCGTTATTCAGCATGAAAGAAAAAAAATCCGAAAAACATGCCTCACGAAAACTGCTGTAGTTCATATGTTACACGTCTAAAAAAATATTTGCCTTATGCATATGAAATTATTTCGTCTGTCGGCTTCGCTCTCTGACCAAATCACCACCCACCGTACCTACTCGGAGAGCAAACAAACATGTTTTGCTGGACGCGGTGCTTGTAGTTCTAGAAATTCAGGAATGATTTAGCGTTTATAATTTTCATATTTTTGTGAAATCTCACAGCGTGAATTGTAGCACCTCACTAGAATGTAGATTAAATGTGCTTTTCAATGAATATACTCTTGATTGGTCCAAACAAAGTAAAAGCACTGATAATCTGGGTACAACCTGACAGTGGACCACAAAAACAGATGAAATTTCAATTTGTAAAAAAATCGCGCAAAGTAGTGAACTTTGAAAAATTCCAGTTAATTAAATTTTTGTTGCATCAAAAATCTAAAGACAGCAAAATGTTGGAATTTTAATACATTTTGTAGTCATATTTTTTTCAAAACTCTACCATCGCTCAAACAGTATTTACTAGCAATCGAATGAAAAGTAGGTTTTTTAGACCACTTTTTTAAACTTTTTGTGACCATTTCATTAAAAAAAATTTTAAAAAATATTTCTTGTCTCCATGATGTAGGCACTAACTTCAGCTTTCATATGCATAAGGCAATTATTTTTTTGGACGTGTAACATATGAACTACAGCAGTTTTCGTGAGGCATGTTTTTTCGGATTTTTTTTCTTTCATGCTGAATAATGAGAAAACTTGTAACTTTAGCTGTACATAATGTTCTAAACATATTTTACTGACATTACAAGGTTTCTTTTGATGTAAGTTTTGTTTAAATCGGTCTAACACGCCAAAAGTTATAACGATTTGAGCTTATGGTGTCAAATTGACACCACAAGTGCTGATTAGGGTAATGAAATCTAATGCGGATGAGGGTTAATGAAGAATTCAACATTATAAATCTTCACATGTTAAACGGACTGACTTTGGACTAATTTCTGACCGATTTCGGGCCGATTCGGGACCGTTTCTTCGATCTGGGAAGGAATAATTTGCATGCAAGTTTTCAGCCAGCGATGCCATGAGTGAAGTAAACTCGTCTGAGTTTTTAATAAATATTTTCTAAATTCCAAATATCTTGGTTGTGTTACAACTAAGCATCATAGTACCTTCACATCATTTGTAGAGATTAATTCGAGGAATAGTATTCAGCCTCTTCTTTATTTTTCCGAAGTTTCTGTAAATCTGTAGCGATTTTTGAATAAAAAAAATTGATTCCCCATGTAATTCTCCATACAAAATTAAAACTCGTTGCGCTAAATCAGGACTCAATGTATCGCTTCCAAACTTTACGGAGATTTTTGTGTGTGAAAATCCCGTCAAAAAATGGTATGGGAGTTGTGATAACTTATAAATTTCAGATTTCCTATACAAAGCCTGCAGCGGTCTAGTGACCACTTGTACCCCTCCTCTTGTTGATAAGGGGGCCTGATCCCTCCTCTTACGACTCGAGACCCGACCTTTATCATAAAGACTCGGGGTTGACCACACAAACCTCTCCAACTGAAGGTTTGAGGCCTGACCTCTCCTCTAACGACTCGAGGCCCGACCTCTTATCTTAAGGGTTCGAGGTTTGCCACCTTGCCCGTCGTGTGCCTGATCGAGAGCAGCTTATCCTAGACTCGCGTCTGTCACGGCACGCGGGACTTAACGCAACGACTCGGATGATTCCCGACGAAGACGTCATCCTACTCCGGCTCGAATGGCTCGCCCGGCGCCGAGAGCCACTGTACCCGTGGGTATTCCCCGAACGTGGAATAACCCTTTCCCAACGATTTCCACTGCGAAGAAGGTCAAGTCTTATCCCCGCAGCTTCTGTCGTTAAGAACCGCCCTACTCAGATACTCCCCGAAGGTGGAGCATCCTACGCACGAACGCGGCGCACCCACGGCATCCGCTACGCGGAAGGTATTGTCTTATCTTGTAGCTTCAAACCGAGGGGTCGGACGCACTCTACTCGACAGCCCCCCGTCGATGGGGTCAGTCTACTTCGACCGATGTCCGGTCTTCTTTATCCCCCTTGGCTGGCAACCCTAGGATTTTTGGCCCGCGGATTTTCCTGCCCGTTGTGTGCCAGATCGAGAGCAGCTTGTCCTGGACTCGCGCCTGTCACGGCACACGTACGGGACTTGAAACGCTACGACTCGGATGTTTCCCGACGGTGACGACATCCTACACCGACTCGAGAGGCTCGCCCGGCATCGAGAGCCTCTCTACCCGTGGGTATCCCCCGACAGTGGTTAACCCTCTTCCCTCGAGATCCGCTACGAGAAAGGTAAAGTCTTATCCCCGCAGTTTCTCTCTTAGGAAGCGGCACTACTCGGATACCCCCCGACATTGGGGTATCCTACACACGTTTGCGGCGCACCCCGACCTCCGCTACGCAGAAGATGTTGCCTTATCTTTGTAGCTTCGATCAAGGGATCGGACGCACACTACTCAGATGATCCCCGTCGATGGAGTCATCCTACACCGTTCGCGGACTGCCGTTGGTTCCAGCTCCTCTGCAGGGCAGTCATGATCCGCATGAACCCATCGCTGACCGCATGCCAAGTGTTGGAATCCGCACACATCCTCCGTAAGACGTTATCTGCTGTCGTGTCGGGTCCACAGGCGGCAAATATAGAAGTACGTACCGCCGCAAACCTTGGACCAAGGATCCGAAATTGGATCATTTCTCCTTATCGTCAAGCGAGAGAATTCTCCGCCGAAACAAACATGGTGTATTTTCTCTCTGCTACAATCCCGCGTGACATTTTATCAGCCTAGAGAGAGTTCCTGCAAAGAATCTTGTTTCATTGTATCCTACGGGCAGACGAATGCAACAGATCACCTATCTACACCCACAATTCAGCCTCTGTGCCAATGACGGCATCATTGGTACAAGGCATCATTGGTACAAGAAGATAACGCGACCGGTGCTGATTTGATTTGCTCCCACCGGCATTAACCTCCCAAGTTAACTGAATTGCGTATGTCTGAAAGAAACAAAATAAAAACGAATTCACGTCCCTCCATATCGCATCACAAGACGAAGAAGGATAGAAATAAATACCGGCCAACACCAGGCAGCCAGCGAACCGAGCACTGTGCGTGTGAATGTAGCAAAAGCAACAACAAAAATATCCTTCTAATTCAATCCAACGGCACCGGCAAACCACGGCCAAGCTGTGCGTGTGTATGCAGTAAAAGCAACAACAACAACATTGCTTCAATTCAATCACCTTCAAACAACCACTGGCTAAGCTGCGCATGTGTAGCAAAAGCAACAACAGAAATATTTCTTCCACTGGCCAAGCTGCCCGGCTTTGGCAGCTGTGTATATGTAGCGTGTGTATGTAATAGCAGGCAGTAAGCAAAGCACAGTTCTCATTCAATGGGTTTCCCGTTCCTTCGCTCCCGTTCCCTTTCCCGTTCCCTGTCCCGTTTCCTTCACGAGACAAAGGAATGAATTGAAAGGAGACCAAACGCCGGGAAGCCGCCGTTGTGCGTTTTTTTTGTGATTGATCGGTGACATAAAGCCTATGACAAATATCCCTCGTCCTGCATGAAGTTCGAATAGTGCACTGGTTAAGGTGTCGGACTGGCATGACGATAGATTTGGTAACTTGAGTTCGATTCTCACTACGGCGCTGTGGTTTTAATTTTTATTTTCTTGTTTCTGGGATGAATTATCCAATAGGAAAGAAATCCCATAAAATAATTTTCTTGTTTTGCTTGAATGTAGTGGTCATTATTTTGGTTGGGAGCCGAGTCCTTGTGCCAGTTACGGTTTTTCAAACATACCGTCTTCGGCACAGTGCACATTTCAGCGCATTATCGGCACAGAGATATGCTAAATAGGCATTGGATTTTTGCAACCTCTTCTATGGGTGTATAATGAATCAACTCAACGATGATAAGCGACATTGAAAATACAAGTTGTCGCTTATCACCTCTGAATGCTATCTGTGTAGAGCGACTCAAGAGACAACTCTGAGCGATGTATTATCCTTCGTTTGTTTCCGAGCTGGTTTGGTTGTAGCGTTCAGCAGAAGGATGGAGCATTTTTCCTAACAGGAGAATCGGCGTATACAAATCGTATGCCTACACGTATTTTGACTTATTTGGAATTCGAAATTGTTCTGGAATTTTTAATATCCACCTACATAATTTTTGAATTACTTGTTTTTACTTAATGGAAAACATTAGCTTGCTCCTGGTGGTATCGTTCCAGTCGAATTTATTTGACTGAAAAATATACATTTCCCATCCAAATAACTACTTTTCTGCACTTTTCATGGTTGAATAGAAATAAATTTTGCTTTGATGTTAAATTTGAAAATTAAAACTCACCTCAGATATTTGGTTATGCAATGTATTTTTTTAAATAAAATGATAAATGATGCCTTCTGGAAAAAATGTTCTGATGAATAGTTAATTCTGGGGTTTGATTTTGGGAATTTGTCATTTTGGGCATTGCCGTGGAATGGGAGGAAGGGGGGGTTGGCTTTACCCCCCCCCCCCCTCTCCCATGAGGGTCTAGGAAAAGTGAGCGGATGCTTTACTCTAAACAAAACAAGATTAATTATTATTTATTGAATTTTGATAATTGAATGAGGTTATACAAGAGTGACAATCCTGAGTCAAAGCTGATGAAAAAAAAACCCCTAAATCTAATCCGAATCCTCAGAATGGGGGTAAGCTTCCGAATCCTGCTACAAATTTTAAAAATGATAGAAATTCATATCTGAATATTGAATTTGAAATCAGATTGAACTCATTTCAGAGGATCCCTATTATCAAAATGGAAATTGTATTTCTGTTTTCATATTTCAAATTCCGTATCTAGTTTAGTATTCTTGGTATTCTATTCACATCGTCAATAGAAAATAGAAATTAAATGGTGTTTCGAAATCGTTATCCAAATTTGGTTTTGTATTTCATTTAAAAAAATTTCCATAAATTTTTTCTTCAACTCATATTTTATGCATATGAGTTGAAACTTCAGGGAAAGGTGGATAATTATTATATGATTATGTTCATCATTTGGACTTCATATTTTAATTCAGATTTGCAAGTTGTATTGAAAATTAAAAAAAATAAATAATTCAGATTGAATAAAAAAAAAACCTTTAAATTAAAATACTATTAAATTAACGATTGAGGGCTCTGAAAGAAATTTCAATTCTGTGCAGTAAAGTCGCGAATGCCATAAAGATGGTAAAACGACTATAATCGCAGCAAAAAAATCTGTGCTGGTATTGGAAATCTGATTAGGAATCTAAATTTGGAAGTGCAGATCCCGTTCGTTTTTGGCAACATGCACAAACATTTTGTGTTGCCAAAATTGAACGGTTTTTTTTCTGAGGTTTTTTTCTTTTATTTTTACAAATTTATGATTTTTATTATCAATCACGTTATTTTAAGTCAATTTCCGACCATTTTAAGAATTTTTATATTTTTTTTTTCTTATGTTTTCGATACATTTTGCACTATTTGTTTTGTTTATAATCATTGTTTTTTTGTCATTTTTACTGTTTTTGTCATTTTTCATCATTTTTAAGTAGATTTCATCATTTTTAGTCAATTGTTTGTATTTATTTTTGATTTATTTTTTTTAATTTTTCATCTTTTTGTAATGTTTGAGTACTTAATTTTTTTTTTGATTTTGTTATTGTATTATGTCACCATTTCTGAACGTTAAAACATATTTTCGGTGTTTGTCTAAATTATATTGGTTCTGTTATAGAGGAAACTAAATGGTAATGTCGCTTCTAAAAACCGTTCAATTTTGGCACATGTGTCAAAATCGAATGTTGCCAAAATCGAACGGGGTCTGCAGTATTTTTTGTACACTTTATCAAAAGTATTGAAAATGTTTGAATGTCACTCTGAAAAACTGAAAAAAAACACTGAAGAAAGCTTCGAGTTCCTCGCAAGCCCGCAACTCAAATAAACTCCTTCTCAGATAACTTACCATTATCAACAATGCATCAAACTGAGAATAAATTGTGAATAACGAAACTAATAAAAATTAATGTAAAATGTTCATTAAGTGTAGGATAATGTTTGTGATCGATTAAGATTTAAAAGTTGTTTGAATCCTCAAACCTTTCGATGGAAAATTACTTTTTTTCTTAGAAATAATGATAACTAATTCAGCAATTTTTTCAATATCCTCACCAGTTTCTCACACTTTGCGGAACAAATAGTAACGAAAATGTCATAAGTAAGTTCCTTTTAATTCTTAGAATATTTTTTGTCAAAACATGACTCAAAAATATCCACGCGTTTTCGAGATATTTTGATTTTAGTTTATGTTATACATTATTCTGCCACCGCCCGACGTATGTGATAAACGTACGAGCGATCCATGTGATCCAACTCAGAGCCGAGTTTGTCACTGCTGATAAATGCTACGAACCTATCGCAAGCGAGTGCGACAAACTAAAATTTCCCCCCTGTCGTTTTGTTCTGCAGCTATACAAGGAACGGGGAATTATCTTGTTAGCGAACTTCCAATGGGTGTTGACGAGATAGAATTCCACTCCGCCGCGAACAAGACAAGCAACGTATGCTCTCCGATAATACAGGAATAAGTGTCGCGCAACATGTTCGTCTGCTCACTTAGTAATTGAAGGCGGTTTTCTCACTACCTGAGAGAGCTTTGGAAACAGCGTTCAGAGATCAGCTATCCTGAGCGAATGTCGGAAGCTTGCCTTGGACAAACAAACACCACATGCTCGGGTGTTTCCTCTTCGTCACCATAATCTGGGCAATATGGCGAATCCACATGTCCAAACCGGTAGTGGTACTTCATGAAGCATCCATGACCAGTCAGGAATTGCGTCATATAGTCCACTTCACCGTGCCTTCTTCCTATCCAGCTCCCGATGTGCGGGATCATACAATGGGTCCACCTTCCTTTCGTTGACCTGTCCCACAGCTGCTGCCAGTTGGACATCGAGTCCTCGTTGGCGAGATCTCGTACATTGGGCGTGTCCTTGTTGTCGTAGCCAGAGACATCCTCCTCAAGCAAAACCGAGATGGGCATGACACCCGCTACTACACAGGCGGCTTCGGACGACATGGTCCGGTATCCGCTGATAACCCGCAGGTTCATCAGCCGCTGAACGCTGCTTAGTCGCTGCAGGTTACAGTTTCTTCCCAGGGCCTGCCTCCAGGCCGCTGCTCCGTACCGCAAGATCGATGTGGTCACACTTGCCAGGATCCTCCTTTTGCTACTTTGGATGGCCGAGGAGTTCGACATTCTCCGTGTGAGTGCGGCCGTGGCCTTTGCCGCTCTCTTGCACACGTAGTCGGCATGGCTCGTAAAACTGAGCCTGTCGTCAATCATCACCCCTAGGTACTAGATTGCGCGTTTGGACACGATATTGCACGGTTCAACAGCAATGGTTCCTGTTTGGGGTGAGATAAGGTTGGTGATTAGTACCATCTCGGTTATGTGGTGGGCTAGACGCAGGCACTTGGAGTGCATCCAACACTGCCTGGATAGCTACCGTGGCCAGTAGCTCAACCTCCGCTGTTGAGGAGCCTCTCGCCAAGAGGACTACATCATCCGCAAATCCTACGAGTTCAGCTCCCGATGGGAGGCTCGTTCGTAGGAGTTCGTCGTAAGTGATATTCCACAGAACCGGGCCGAGTATTGACACCTGTGGAACACCCGCCGAGACCTCTTGTGTTCGCAAACCCTCGCCGGTCATATACTGCAGTTGGCGATTGTGGAAGTAACTTTCCACAAGCCTATACAGATATGCCGGGATCCTCATTTGGATGAGCGACGACGCAATCGCTGCCCAACTGACACTGTTGAAGGCGTTCTTAACATCCAGAGTGACCACCGCGCAAAAGCGGAGCCCTCTCCTCTTGGTTAGCCTGGCTTTGTCCGCTACCTCGATGACCGAGCGGATGGCATCTACAGTGCTGCGACCTCGGCGGAAACCAAACTGTTTCCCCGAGAGTCCCCCCTCGCTTTCAGTGTATCTCTGAAGTCGGTTCTGAATCACCTTTTCCAGGACCTTACCCGCTGTATCCAGTAGACAGATCGGCCGATACGCCGATGGGTCTCCTGGACGCTTACCCGGTTTTGGCAGAAGGACGAGTTTCTGCCGTTTCCACGTGTCAGGGAACACCCGTTCCGTCACGTATCGTTGCAACGATGTTCGGAACATATCGGGGAACTCCCTGATCGCGGCCTTCACCGCGACGTTCGGAATGCCGTCCGGTCCGGGGGCCTTCCTCGATTGGAGAGTCTTGGCGATCTCGCGAAGTTCTTCCACCGTTATCCACTCTTCGGCGCTGGTGTCCCAGTCATACGGGACTGTTGGCCAGCGGGTAACATCGTGCTGTGGGAACAGCTCATTGATAATGACTCTCAGTTTATCGGGGCACGTTTCAGGTGGTGCACCCCCACTTTTAGTTCTGCCCATGACTATCCGATAGGCATCACCCCATTGACAGTCGTTGGCGTCACGGCATAACTGCTTGAAACGTGCCCTCTTATTTGCGTTGATGGCCCTGCAGAGGGCCGATCTCGCGCTTGTGAAGAGTGGCCTACGCTCCGTTCGCTCTTCTTGGGTCCTTGCGTTCTGCATCCTGCGCCTTGCCCTATGGCAGTCGGCACGCAGACCCGCAATTTCCTCCGTCCACCAATAGACGGGTGGCCTAGTGATTTTATGCTTGGACCTTCTCGGCATCGCAGCATCGCAAGCGCGAGCTAGAACCCTCGTCATTTCTTCCGCGGACAGGTTGTCCAGGTTCCTCTCCCAGTGCAACGCTTCAACAAAGACGTCCTGGTCGAACTGCGTTGTCTTCCAGAGGCGTTCCCCTGTACAAGACTCGCGTCTACCTGTCTGCGAACTTGAGCCTAGCCGATAGCGAATCGCGAAGTGATCGCTATTCGTGTAAGCCTCGCTCACCATCCAATCGCATACCAACCCCGGGCTACCGAAGGTGACATCTATGGTTGACTCGCTCCCGTTCCAACCCCGGGAAGGTACTGGTGTTCCCTACGTTGGCCAGATCCACGTTAAGCCTTGCCAGGGCTTAAAAGTATTTGACCTCTGGGGTTTGTGAAGCGGCTACCCCATTCATCGGCCCACGCGTTAAAGTCGCCAGCAATAACGATGGGGTTTTTCCCCGTTAGCACCTCTACCATCTTGTCAACCATAGTGCCGAACCTCTCCAAGGACCATCTTGGGGGAGCATAGCAGCTACAGAAGTAGATCTCGTTAACTTTGGCCACCACCATGCCTTCGTTTTCCGTCGCCACCACTTCTTGTATGGGGAAACTACCTGTAACCCATATCGCGGCCAGTTTGGCATCATCGGTCGCCCAATTAATGCCATTCGCAGCTCTGCGATATGGGTCTGCCACTAGCGCGATGTCCAACTTTTCCTCAACTGTCATCTGCCGCAACAGCTGGTGTGCTGTGTAGCAGAAGTTGAGGTAAAGTTGGACGACCTCTATGCTCTTGGCGCCCGGGGTGGTACCGCCTGCGCCTTTTTGTAGGCGGGTACCTAGTGTTGCCAGCAGCGTGGTCTCCAACGCAGACAGGGAATTTTGCAGGCTTCTTGCAGTTAGCCGACTTGTGGCCGGTTTCGCTGCAGCGCCAGCATATGCCGCTTTTGTCTGGCCCAGTGCAGTCGAACGACTTGTGACCGTTCAACAAGCACTTGAAGCACATGTCCGATTGCTGGGGGATGGATACCTTACAGATAGACCATCCCACCTTTAGCCGCCCACACCTAAGTGCGGCGTTTGCTGATGCAACCGGGAGTTTGACCAGCCTAATCTGCATGCCAGATCTGGGGAGGCCATTTCGCAGACGAACCGACATCTGGTCAGAGCTGATTTTGCACTGCTCGACCAGTGCCAGTGCAAAAAAAAAACTATAATGTTGAATAAAGGTCAATGTAATGTTCCTTAACCGCTGCCCAGTTAATAAGAAATAATTTCGTTGTAACTCAACTTTATATCAATTTCAATGCTTTTCCACACCACCAAAAAGAAATTTTAAATGGTTAAAGAACAGTACTATCTTGATGCAAACGAAAGTCATTTTTATTTTCTTTTCGTTTTATGGAATGTCAAATATCTTACACGCTATTTTTTTTAACTCAAAATTAAGTAGTTTTGGTTCAAAACAGCACTTCGGTGGCAGCCCTCGACTTTGAGTTTGACTGGGCAATAGCAAAACTACGTTCTTATAGGCATACTCAATACTAAGTTCGGCAGCCGGACTCGAATTTATCCTTTTTTTTCGAGGGTAGCTTATTTTCAGGGAATTAAAGGATGATTAAAATTTGTTGTACCCGGATGTTGCTGTTCCGGTACATTGCATTGCAATTACAGAGCGGTGGAAAGTTTTGACACTCCCGGTCAAAGAAAACTTCCGGATGTTACTTCCCACGGGAAGTAAACAACATCCGGAAGTTTCCGGACATTCCAAGCCGCTCACCATATGACGACAATGACGGAAAGAATTTTACGCTGACACGGTGAACATGCATTCCATTATGAAGTTCCTTCATAGTCTTCCGGTAATTGTTCCGGAACGACCAAATTTTGCGACGTGTTCGTTGGTTGCTGTTCCGGTTCGAAATGAACTCGCTAAGTGTTTTCAGTCCAACAAAAAGAGTTCAATTTTTAGTTCATAAGGTCGAACTCAGCTTTGATCCCTCGCCGAAGGAAAAAAAGGGATCAATTTTGAGTTCGCAGTTTGAACTCCGTTTTGATCCAGCGCAAGGAGGAAAAAGGGTACTTAACTTTAAGTTCAAAGAATCTTCTTCTTCTTCTTCGTTTTGACGATATGGCCAGAGAATGGTACTCTATAACACCACTAACTAATAAGTTCATAGAATCGAACTACGTTTTGAACCTCGGTCATACTTAATTTTGAGTTAAAAAAAGAGCGTGTATGGCTGTGTGAGTGAATTCATTTAATGTTTTGATTTTGATGTGACGAATTCACGTTTATTTTATTTTACCCATGGATAACATCAATTACACGTGCGATATTCAAAAAATGGTTCGAAATTTAACCAAAAAAAAATTATAATGAAAAAATAACTTAACAACAGAACAGGAAAAGCTAAGCTATTCTTATTAAGCAGACTCGGATGATTGAGATTGTTCGTCAATAATCATCATTATGTCAACCAACGCACTTGTACTAAATTTGCAATAAAATGCATCATCTCGAAGCCAAATATATTGTTCACACAACTGCCTCTTCCAGTGGGCGGTAAAAGAGCTACCCGCATAGCTAGAAACCATACGATGCATCTTTCGAATTATTCGGTTCTGATTACATTAATAGTTACGATTTCTTTTGGGTCATTGCTAATGTGCCTTTGCTAGAAACGAAAAAAAACCATTTCTAAAAGATAAGATTAATCTTCCAAAAACTATTTGTGTAATTTGGCAACGCGACGATAAGATAAAAAAATATTCCTTAAAATACAACTAATACATAATCATGAAAAATATTCGATAATTTTAGCAACGCACCCCAAAATTTTCTGCTGTCACATCACACGTGGTTAAATTTGTGCAGAATATAAAATTTATTTCGCCGGAACGGGCTTGTGATATAGCTCAGTTGGCAACCCAAGCAACCAAAAGTCGCGTTTTTACTTAACTCCGAACTAAGAAGTTCACATTTGGCTGAAAAAATGTATTACGGGAACCTCAGGTGACTCTTGTCGCGTAAAAGTTACTCAGGAACTTCCATCGCCCTTTGAAAGGTTAAACTATCGATATCGGAACTTCTAAGCGCTTTTAATGGAACTTCTTTCAAGAAGGTCGATAACGTTCGCGTTACATTCCAAAACGCACCATTAAGATACTTGAAGGCGTTTTAAAGAACCTATATGGGAAATCTAAGCGACATGTCAAAAATGTTTTTCAAGAAGGTCGATAACGTTCGCGTAACATTCTAAAGCGCACCATTAAGATACTTGAAGGCGTTTTAAAGAACCTATATGGGAATTCTAAGCGACATGTCAAAAATGTTTTTCAAGAAGGTCGATAACGTTCGCGTAACATTCTAAAGCGCACCATTAAGATACTTGAAGGTGTTTTAAAGAACCTATATGGAAATTCTAAGCGACATGTCAAAAATGTCTTTCAATTTCTTGTCATGGTATTTGTTTTGTTTATATCTGTACTGATATTTACAAATGGAATTCAAGATTTTTTCGAATTTTTCTTATAAATGTTAAATAAGATATTCGAATAAATTTTTGATGATAAGAATTTTTGTTATGATTCATATTGTGTACTGAAAGTCCTTTGAACGAAATAAGGTACCTTCTATTGACCAACCCACTCAATCAACCTAAATGACATTAAGTTTAAATACTAATCATTGCAGGGGCAATTAGCTTTTGCTGGATTGGTCGAGAGGCAGGTGAGTTTAATTGCAATCTAGAGAGCAGCGGTTCAATTCTCTGGGCGTGTAAGCAGCTTTTGTAATCAAAACAATATAATTAAAATCAATGAGATAGACCATGATAGACCGGCAACCTAGCAATCTGACATGTGGTTGTCAGAGCAATCTGTCAATTGGATTTTTTTTTCGGCGCGTAGAAGTTTCTTGACATTCTCTTAGAAGCTGAATAGCGTTCTCTACAGCCCCCTAAACGAACTTGAAAGTAGCTTTAAGAACTTAAATTTTGGGCTGATTAGCATTCTCTTCAGACACAAACGAGAGCTGATTAAGCTTCTATGGAACCTTTTTAAGGGAATTCTGGTTGCTTGGGAAGTCTGTTGTCTCCTGAGCCGATGTCCGCAAGTTCGAGCCCAAGAGTAAACATCGAACCCAGTTGTACCGGATAAGTTTTTCAATAACGATCCGCCAACTGCAACGTTGATAAAGTCGCGAATGCCAAAAAGATGGTAAAACGACTATAATCGAAACAAAAAAAAAAAAATTTCGCCGGAACAGTTCGAGGAAATTCCACTTTTTCAGGATCATTCGGAACGCAACAGTAACGGTTCCGATGGTGCAAAGGATAGGTTGGCGACAGCGCCAGTTCTGGTTGTGCGAGGGTAAGTACTCTGATTTATTGGCAATTTTCAGTTTTACCAACAGAAAATTTTTTTTTTTCAGTCGCAGCTAGCCGGATGTCTTCAGATCAAAACGCAGACGCCAGAATTAACTTAAGGATCCCTTTCAACGGAAAAATTGTTATGTTAAGCCGGTCCGTTAGGCAATTGCACCGGTTCCAACGGTGGGAGGGTCGGTGGACGACAACAGCACTAATCAAATTAGCATCGGGAACAGCAGCACGACGACACTATTTGAAGTGTGAACAGTGTTTTTTTTGTATTTATGTGTATTTTAAATCAATTATATGTATGTGTTGTGAATAAAACGCTTTAATTTTTAAACTGATTTCCATTTCAATAATTTTTATTTTAATAATTGTATCAAAACTACACGATATGTTGTATCGTTATTCTTTTTATGGGAAAAGCATTAAGTGAAGATTCCACGTATCATACAACTCGCTCGGAGCGAGTAGAAAAAAGCAAAAAAATTGAATCGTTACTCTACTTAACGACCCGTTAGCTGTATCGTAAAGTGCGTCCATACACACAAAATTTCTGGGCCTGTACTTAGCAAAAATAGTCGGTTACTTTCGATTAGCAATAAGGCTCGTTTTACAAACACGTTAGCAAAAAGCGTATTTTGCTTAATTTTAGTAAAAACGAAGTTTTTTGGCCGCCTATTTTTTTTTGGCGGCAGCCGAATTTGCCGCCGCAAAGAAGAAAAACAGTGTTAATGAAATTTGATGTCGCCCGTGTCTTTATATAAATAGTGACCAAGTGGACGACGAAATGTTGGCCGAATCGCAACTGCGAGCATACAGGTAAGAACATATCTGAAAGCAGACACATTTTCTGATTTTGATGTGTTGAATTCTTCTTTTTATCAGGTTTTCGCTGCCAGTGGAGGAAAGTCATCAATGTCAGAGAATGGACGGGGAAGTTGCGAAGTCCAGGCAGGATAAAAACTTTAAATGGTTTCTGTTGGCCGTCGATGTAAATATCCGGAAACCAGCTGTACAAATTCCATTTACCGTCATCCGGAACATCCTAGATCAGGGGCCGGAAGAAATAATCATATTCAAAGTAAGAATAAGTGTTGTGAAATAAAGTGAAGTTCCAAATAAAAGTGCAATAAAATTATGAATGTGAAATTATTCGTGTATTTTATATCCCCTCTCATACCCTCCCTGCGTTTCCTGAGAAAAAATAATAAATTTTGTTAATTGAATTTTTTTCCGTTTTTTTTTCTCCGGGTTTTGCTAAAATTTTAGCAAAATATTTCGGCGGCTTATTTTTTCCTTGTTTGCTAATTTTAAAGTAGAAAAAAATAGCTAAATTGATTGCTAAATTTCTAGCTGGTCAAATTTGAGCAAAATTTTGCTAAATTTCGGCCTCAGAAATTTTGTGTGTACGATTCCATTTCATGAAAAAATGATAAGCCTTATCTTACATTAATAATCCAAAACTATAGAAGTAATCTTTCGTGTGTCTCGGGAAGAAGATAATGAGAATAGTCATTGTATAATACTGCTCCATGCGGGTAGTTTGATATCCAAGTTTAGTTATATATTTTGAAAAGAAGACATTTCTCGAATATGACTAAATTTTTCATAGAAAGGGAAGTTTTAGGATTTATTGAAAAAAAAGTAAATAAAAATCTGACACCGGTTTTTTTGTTGTAGATGGTGACTTAATGGTACTTTTCATTGTTGCGATTTTCATTAAGCTTCTTCTGTTAACAAAAACTTGCTTTACAAATTTTGTAAATATTACCTCTTCTTTTGTTTTATTCAGTTTTTGTAAACCTCTATAAATGCGATAATTCGGCAAGGAGTAAGGGTTTTGAAAAACTATAACTGAAACAGATTGTTCAACAAAATTTTGTTGGAATCTCGTCCATTCAACTGATTTAACAGTTCTAAACAGTAATATAATTTAAAGCCACATTCAATATACTGTAGCCACTGACCACACTGACTTAACTCTTAGAACAAAAATTCAACCATTTTCTGTCTAATTTTTTGTTGTCAGCTTTTGCAGGTTCGCAATACCGACGGCAGGTGGCGAACCTGAAAAATTTGACAAAAAATGCCCTGTAGGAAAAATGGTCCTGTTTAGCCCTATTTTGTCTTAGAAATTGCGTGTTTTATTTTTAAAGTTGGGTGGCATTTCCTAACTGGGATAGCATTTCTTCAAATCGATCGATGCGCACTCTGGAATCGACATTGCGTACTGTTGGAAAAATGATTTTTTTTTGTTTTTTTTTTCTGGAAAAATTATCCAGAAAACGAAATCGAGTGTCCAGTCAGTATGGTCAGTGCTGTAGCTTTGCAATATACAATCAGTGGAATGTTTATCGTGTTATTTTTTTTCTTCAGGAGTAGGTAATCAAAAACGACCGTGTTCATCGCTAGATGTAAAAAAACAAATAGCACAATGCAAATGTGTGTGTGTGATACATCGATATTTTTCCTTTTGTGTATGTGGCCGTTAGTTTCACGATAAACCGTAGATAGCGCTGCGGAACAAGCGCAAAAATCAGCCTTCAGTGGTCAGCCTGGGTATCTGGTGTCTGCGGTATAGCCCTATCTTTGGAATTTTGTCATCCGTTTTCACATGAAATAATAATAAATGAAAACGAACATCGAACGCATCTACATTGCACGAAACACCTAACGTCTCCACCACGCACACCACCAGTGAAGTTTTGAGAGAGAAGGAAAAGCTTAGGCCTAACACGCTACAAATGTAAATAAACACAGGATAAAATGAAATGTTTTCGCACAAATGAAATTCGGCTCCGATAAGTCTCGAAGAAAACATGAATTTAAAATGCACAGTTGATTAAGGTATTAGGAAAGGGGGTTACAAGTTGTTCCTTTTTTATTCACGTTTTCCACTTTAGATTTTTTACTGCGGAGACTGATAGTTTATCCACTGGTCATACTGACTGGACAGTCGATTTCGTTTTTTGGATAGTTTACGCACTCTGGAATCGATAGTACGCAATATCGATTCCAGAGTGCGCATCGATCGATTTGAAGAAATGCTATCCCAGTTAGAAAGTGTCACCCGACTTTGGCAAAAAAAACAGGCAATTCAGACGATAATATCGTGCAAAACAGGTACATTTTTCCTACAGGGTATTTCTACTGGAAAAATTATAGGTTCGCCATCTGCCGTCGGTATTGCGAACCTGCTAAATTTGACGAAAAAAGTTAGCCAGAAAATGATCGAATTTTTGTTCTAAGTGTCTTGTCAGTATGATCAGTGGTTTATCTTTGGGCCGAACAACAGCTAACTCCCCTTTCCACGAACTTCTGCAGGGTTTCGTCTCGTCTTCGGGGCGGCCACAAAAGGCCCGAAGTACGAATCCCTTTTCAGAGACCCTTCCGCTTCTTTCCCAAAATAGGGAATCGAAAGGAACTCGCGACCGAGTCTCATCAGTTGGGCAAATCAAGACAGGGTAGGTGGTCTTCCATCCAGAAGTGGCGGTTAAGCCACCCTTTTAAAAACGGAAGTGTGTCGGGTATCTCGTTATAAACTCCCTCAAAAACAAAAAATGCAGTGATCATGATAAAGTTTCAGCTTCTCTTCTTAATGATAATTGTTAAGATTTTGCTAGGATCCTTTGCCAATATTTCATCAAAATAATAGATACAGGACGGTATCCTGATACCTCAAAAGTAGCCATAGTAGGTAGTACCTATTTTCAAATTAGGAAACAGCTTCGATGTTAATAACTATTGTCCAGTTTCCACGTGAAGTGCGTTTTATAAGGTTTTCGAGAAAATGCTGATCATTTATTCTATATTTAATTATCTTATTCCATTATACGGACGAGCATCGATTTCTCTACTTGCACGCCTTCAAACATTGCAAAATCGTTGCCTGAAAATCATTTTTGGTCTTCCTTTAGTATTTTCAACAAACCGGCTTCATTCTAATTTATCGCATAATATTCTACCATTAAATAAAATGTGTGATCTACAAACCCTATTGTTTGTTTTTGAAGATTTACATTCAGAAACGAATAGAAATATTAGCTTTACCATCGGAGAACGATTGCATAATACTCGTCAATCACGTAACCTCCAACGCAGTATTTCAACAACAACTCTAGGTCGATGTAGAATATCGTTTATTGAACCTTCCAAATACAATACACTGCCAAACCATATAACAATTATAAACAATCGACTTGCCTTCAAATCCAAATTAATACTCTATCTCAAAGAAACTCAAGTTTGATAACCATCAACCATCATATTAGTTTTTGTTATTTTTATCATTTTTTTGTTATAACCTGTATCTATTTTTAAGACAGCCTTAGTTTAATTTAGTATAACCTTTTTTTATACTTTTTTAATCTAGTAAATATTTGTTTTTTTTTGTGGATCTCTTAAAAGGATATTTTATCCACTGAGATTCACATGTAACGTTATTATCGTATTTATTCTCGTCCATTCTCTCGCAACAAGTTTTAAAAAAATCATTGGTTCCCAGCAGGAGTAGAGTTTTGTTTGCGTTTGTTATTATTTTTGTGCTGTCGACATGCTGGGAACAGAAGCGTCCATTTCCAGGGAACTCAAATGAGTTTTTTGGTGTGGGGGAGTGTGGCAGGCAATTTAAAGAAGAAAAAAAGAAAATGACTGTGATACCATGTTTCTGAAATTTTCGTCAACAATGATAAATCATGAAAAAGCCGTACACACTTAATCTTTTCTCCTGTGGTCGGGAGGATTTCGTCCTGTATTTTCAACAGCTGAAATTACAGGACGATTTCAGGACAACAAAACAGCTCAGGAAAACACCTGTCAAATTGTCCTGTAGGTTCGCAACGGCTTTCTCCTGTGATTTGCAGATCGTTTTCGGACTATCCTGTAGGCTCAGGTTTGTTTTCTTTCGATGTTTAGGAATTGAATTATGCAGAAAATAAAAAAAATATAATATTTTCCAAATCAATAAACTTTTATTTTTTATTCATATATTATTCTTTATGAGAAGCAGCATAATATTAGAAAAAGTTGTATTCATAAAATAACGACGTCGCTGCTGGTCTCATTGGCACGTTCATAAGAATTCATATATTTCGCCTGCAAACAAAGAATGAAAGAATGTCAATTCTCAGTCATTCAGGGTTAATTTTGGAAAACTTACCAGCTCAACCATATGTTTGATGGTGAAAAACTGGGCTGCGAGTTGAACGTCGCAGAACCATTCGGCGAGCAGTTGATTTTGTAACTGCGCCGGAGGATCCTCCGGGGAGAACTTTTCCTCCAGCACGGTTTCCAGAAACTCCGCTTTTTCGAGTAGAGGCCTAAACACATGTCGCACGTTGTATTTAGAAGAAATGAATCATTGTTAGATGTACAGAAATATTTTAAATTAAAGTCACATACTTCCACTTCCACGATGAAACCGACAGCAAGCAAATGAAAGCGCAAAAAAAACATTTCGAAACCACAACTGTTATTTTAGCAACGTCGTGAGATACAGGAGATTTCTATTCTGATTTTTTTCGTTTTCCTGAACCCTCGAAAGGAAATCCTTTCGTATTTCTGGATTCAGGGTTTGTCACGTGATTCGGTTAGCTATCTACCCGTGGCGCGGGAAATTGCTTGTTTTTGACAGTTCCAAGTGTCATTTTGAGCTGTTTTCCTGAAATTCAGAGGATCATGGTCCCGAGCGGAATAATTGCAATCTTAGTGTGTACATTTCACAGTTACTATAAAAATTATGGTGATTTCAAAATGTCAATGGGTCATAAAGATTTACATAGTATGATAAAGTTCAAAGTTCAATTGAAAATCATTGTTCAGTTATATTTATACCACTGACCATTAGACCGCTGCAGGCTTTGTATAGGAAATCTGAAATTTATAAGTTATCACAACTCCCATACCATTTTTTGACGGGATTTTCACACACAAAAATCTCCGTAAAGTTTGGAAGCGATACATTGAGTCCTGATTTAGCGCAACGAGTTTTAATTTTGTATGGAGAATTACATGGGGAATCATTTTTTTGTATTCAAAAATCGCTACAGATTTACAGAAACTTCGGAAAAATAAAGAAGAGGCTGAATACTTTTCCTCGAATTAATCTCTACAAATGATGTGAAGGTACTATGATGCTTAGTTGTAACACAACAAAGATATTTGGAATTTAGAAAATATTTATTAAAAACTCAGACGAGTTTACTTCACTTATGGCATCGCTGGCTGAAAACTTGCATGCAAATTATTCCTTCCCAGATCGAAGAAACGGTCCCGAATCGGCCCGAAATCGGTCAGAAATTAGTCCAAAGTCAGTCCGTTTAACATGTGAAGATTTATAATGTTGAATTCTTCATAAACTAGTTTAGTAACTTTACTTTACACTATGGTGGTATTATTTAGAGAAAAAGCACCATTATTACACTGAAAAAAATCATAACTTATATAATTTTCAATCGATTTCGGTAAAAAACCTCTTGAATCATTTGTTTTCACTGATTCACAGAATCCACAGGAAATGATTTTTTTTCAAATGTTAAAATCAGGTCCAAAACCATAACTAAAGTTGATTTTTTCAAAAAAAAAATGCGTTATTTATCGTGTTTTCTATCATTAATTCACAAATACTGTGTGTATTGTGTTAAATTTACCCAAAAATGAAGTTCAGATGATCAATTGCAAATTTAACACTAAACATACCGACATTTTTTATATACCTATTCATACCGCGAGTAGTCATTTTTTTCCGCTAAAACTCTCTTGTTTCTTTACCGATTTCTACAAAGTTTATAGTTTTGGAAAGCTCGTAATGTGACTCAAATACGGTTATTCAAAGTTGAAGAAAAAAAAAACGAAAAAACAGCCTTCGGGAAAAAGGCTATAAATCAGTTATTCACTACTCGAAAAAAAAAATTCAAGAAGCTATATGTTACACATATGGAAATATTTTTTGAAAAAATTTCTTAAGATCATGGCCATTAAAAATGTAAAAAAGTGGTGTAAAAATCGTAATTTTTATTAAATCAACCACCAAAGCTGTTCTCGTTACAGTAGAAAATTCTTGTAAAGTGAACTGGAAATTTGACATAATTGACATTTTGGCATCTTTAGATTTCTTAAACACAGAATTTTTGACGACTTTTCAAAGGTAGCTGTTTCTTTTTTTGCTTTTTATCAATCTGCCTTTTCTGAGACTACTCTAGCACCTAGATTTGGCTTTGCACTGGAGCGCAGCGTTCTCAGGCACTAAATGAAATTCTTTCCGAGTACTTAATAACTGATTTATAGCCTTTTTCCGAAGCCTGTTTTTCGAAATTTTTTTCTTTGATTTTGAATAACTTTGAGAAAAATAATTGTAGCTAAATTTTGTTTGAAAATCGTATTTGAGTCACATTACGAGTTTTCCAAAACTATAAACTTTGTAGAAATCGGTCGAGAAACAAGAGAGTTTTAGGGGAAAGTGTTTGCCGTCATTTGACCGCTCGCGGTATGCAAAGGTATACCACATGCGTAACTTAATCTTATTTTTCAACTTGGTTGTGAATTTCGGGATCGTTTCACCACATCTATCACCGTGTATCTCCAATAATCTCAAAAAGTTTGTATCTTACTTTCTACATAGTGCTGCAGTTTTTTTTCTATCTGCGTTACCCGATTAAAAACGCCTTTCTGTATGCCACGCATTAGCTTGTATTCAAGAATTCATCTAGAAATATTGCATGCAAGTTCAGGTTTCCAGTGCTGCTGACAGTTTTGACTGTTGATCTACTATGAATGATTTTTTTTTTGACAGATTGCTTTAACTTTTTTCTGGTGGCATCTAGCTGAAAGTAACCTTAGTAAAAATTGAAGTTTAAGAATACAGAAACCCATTGAAGAAGTTATTTTTTGCATAAAACCCAAAATCGCTTCCCTAGCGATTTTAATCTGAAAAAAAAACTTTCCTCATACTAATTTCCATACAAATTTAAAACCCGTTGCGCTAATTCAGGGATGAACCAAATCATTTTATATTTAACAGAGATGATTGGAGAGCAAAGTGGAATCGAAAAAACACATGGGAGTAAAAAGTCAGTTTTTGCAGCGGTCTACTGACCATACTGACTGGACACTCGATTTCGTTTTCTGGATAATTTTTCCAGAAAAAAAACAAAAAAAAAATCATTTTTCCAACAGTACGCAATGTCGATTCCAGAGTGCGCATCGATCGATTTGAAGAAATGCTATCCCAGTTAGGAAATGCCACCCAACTTTTAAAATAAAACACTCAATTTCTACGATAAAATCGGGCTAAACAGGACCATTTTTCCTACAGGGCATTTTTTGTCAAATTTTTCAGGTTCGCCACCTGCCGTCGGTATTGCGAACCTGCAAAAGCTGACAACAAAAATTTGACAGAAAATGGTTGAAATTTTGTTTTAAGAGTCAAGTTAGTGTGGTCAGTGTTTATACCATGGTCTTGGCTATTCGGGAATTTTGCAGCTGAAATTTTGGCCACTTTGCTGAATAGTCTTTCATATCTTCTTCTTCTTCGTTTTCGTTGGACATTGGATATCAGCTCTGCGTCAGACCCGATGTCAGGGATGGCACAGCAGTGTTGCTATATTGCCAGCAATTTTGTTTATAGTCAAGGAGACTTTTCGACCATAGAAGTTGCTATTGCAGCAACTGAAGTATAGATTTTTGGAAACGCTGACGCAGTATTTGTTTTGGTTGTGGGTGTTTGTTTATTTAAATTCCTTAATCGTTCGTATGGAGCTCTCAATTTCTCGTAAGTATTTTACTATTTCTTGTAGGAGAGAAATATCTTTTTTGTTGTAAACTTGGTAGATATTGCCATATTGTTCGAAGTTGTATTTTTGTCGAGTTGAGGTGTATTTTACACAGAAAAATAAGACGTGCTCAGAGGTGTCAAGAACATTGCATGTTTCTCACAGTGCTTCGTCTACGATTTCTATTTTGCTTAGCCAGTAATTGGAAAAATCGTGTCCTGCAAGCAATCGATTTAGGGTGTGGACTTCAATGTTGTTTAAATCAAGTTTATAGTGCCAGGGTTTGGGAGAGATTGTATTACTTATTTGAAAAAATTTTCGACCTTTACCGAACTCAAAGGTGTAGTTTAGATACCACTGTTGTGTATCATTTTCGCTCAACGAATCAAAATAATTAACGGCATCATAAATTAGCATTTTGTTATTGCAGATCCTATCGGTGTTAATTCCAGCCTTGGCCAGCTGATCAGCCGTCTCGTTACCATGGATTCCGGTATGCCCAGGAATCCATTGGATTATTGTTCCAGATGCCGCTGCCATTTCCAGAATCTGGTGGATAACTCGCTAAATTTGAAATACTCAGAGCCCGGCTACCTTTTACTCAGACGTCGCCACATGTATGAAACAGCCGACGGCTGATCTTAATTAACTCAAATATCAGCGGAAAATTTACTCAGACGTCAGAAAATTCGGCACTCAGAGAACTCGAGTGCTGGAAGGCGACAACTGAGTAAATGATGATCAGTTTGTGCGAGGCGGTCGGACTTGGTTGTTTTCGTGCAGCGAAAACTAAAAAATGTACATTGTGAATATTCATTCTAAAGGTAATTTCTAGCTATTAATCCGTTATTATTTTTATTACAGGGTTTGGTGACGAAGGTGGTCCAAATACAATTGGCATAACGGCATAATATTACGGCATAATGGGTCCCGGGAGACGAAACCCGACGGGCGAAAAAAAAATATTTTTTTTTAAAATAAAATATGTATGCACAACATTTGGACTTTTTATTCAGCAAATCAACAAATCCATCATTTGTCTAAAAAATAATATAGGTTTTAACTATTCTAGCATGGAAAAAGCGGCCAAAAACCGCTTCAGAATTATTCGCGCATTCTGAGTAACCATGGATCAGTTGTCGCGAAAAGGGCTGTTAGTCAGTTCTGAGTAAAAGCCGTTTAGTCAGAACTGAGTAGGTGCGGTTTTGGCGACAACTGAGTAGCCGTCACTCTGAACTGAGTAGCTGAAAGTTAGCGAGAACCTTGTCTCGCTGCCCCTTGATGATGTTGTTCCTGATTAGTTCGCATCCGGATCTTGAATATGTCATGATAACAACGTGCGTAAGTGAGCTTCTGATGATGTATTGCAGCGCTGCGTATATAGCTTCCAATTCCGCGGACATAATGCACACGGAATTTCTCAGGCGTAGACATATTCTTATGTTTCTTTCTGGATGATATATACCAATTCCACATGCTTCACCATCGCTAGAGGCGTCAGTGTAGATTATTTGTTTATGTGCATATTTGCCATGTATTAGAGACAAGGTGAGTTGTTTTAGTATTCTCACATCTGTTGTTTTTTTAGGCCACAACTCCTGGTTTAACGTTGTGCATATTTGCACATAGTCAAACTGCTGTCTGCTACTAATAAGCTCAGACATATGATTCAGAACATGGGTGTTGTTGAGATATATTTCTTCCATCAGCGAAGGCTTATCGGTATTCCTGCTCAATTGGCAAAGTTGCTCCCAGATTGGTGTTTTTCTATAGCAATGTTTTGCAAGTTGTCCAACAACCTTGAGCCTTCTTAAACGCAATGGTGGTTGGGCAGCTAATGCTTGCAGCGTGTTCAGGGGAGTTGTTCTTGTACAACCGGTAATTTTTCTCAAGCAATTATTGTTAATTCTATCTAGTTTAGCTAAGTTTGTAGCACAAGCCGATCCATAAACGCTTGCTCCATATTCGATGAAGCTTCTAAAAATAGCATTGTAAACCAGACCTAGAGTTCCTGGGTGACTCCCGTGTTTCAATCCACTTATTACTTTTATCATGTTTAGACGATCTGTCACTTTGTTTTGAAGCTCACGGATATGAGGACCAAATCTTAATGTTTTGTCGAGCAATACACCGAGATACATGTGTGTTCTGACAGTTTCAATCTTGTCGCCTTGAATAAAAATATTAAGTTTTTTGCTGCTTCTGTTGAATATCACGGCCTTCGTCTTCTGTGCATTGATGACAAAGTTCAAAACTCTTGCTTTTTCGGCAAATATATTCATGTATTGCTGTCCTCGCTTATCGATTTCTTCTATATTTTGTCCCTCGATAAGTACCGCGAAATCATCCGCATATTGTACCAAAGTTACACCTTCAATCTGTATGCTATGGAGTGGGGCCGTGTAGATATTGAATATAGTGGGCGAAAGCACGTCTCCCTGAGGTAGACCTTGACTGACGCGTCGTGTCAGGTTGTTATTTCCAACTCGGAGTTGAATGGTTCTGTTGGCTAGAAATGCTATCATCCAATTAGAGAACTCTGGGGGAATACCTTTGGATATTAGAGTCCGTTCCAGTACCTCTATCTTAACTGCATTAAATGCATTTGATAGGTCTATAAAAACAGCCGCAGCGATTTGGTTGCACCGCTTTGTCTGAGAGATCTTATTTACGACGTACTCCAAGCAGCTGACAGTAGATCTACGCTTTCGGAAACCAAATGAGAGTTTAGGAATGACATTCAAATGATCTATGTGCTGTTGTAGCTTTTGCAAAACTGCCGCGTTGAGCATCTTAAGCCCGCAAGTTAATTAAGGAGATGGGTCTAGTCCCCTTTACGGTTTCGGGGTTCTTATTGGGTTTGGGAATAGCGACAACTTTTATCATCTTCATTTGGTTAGGTATCGAAACGGTTCTCCACATCATATTCATATCCCTGATAATGCTATTCCTGACTTCAGAGTTCAATACTTTTAATAAGTTATACTGAATGCCGTCTGGACCTGGAGACGAGTTACTTTTCCCTGCCAGGAAAGTCACCCAGAATTCTGAGTTGATAATGTCATATGGCGTTGGGGAGTAAGATGTTAAGTTGTAAATATCTTCTTGTGGGAAGTGTTTGTCAAGGAAAGCATTTGCCATTATTGGATCATCATGAACTAGAATATTCTCAGTTTTTTTCTTTTTTCCATTTAATCGTCCTATTATTTTCCATAGTTCTTTAGATGATGTGCGTGGGTCTATACTACACAGCAAAAAATTTCTAAAAGTACACGGAATCTAAAAAACGAGTGATCTATTTTTTCTTGAGTGTAATTGCAAAAAGATGTAATTTTAAACTCCTTTTGATGTAATATCAGACTTTTTTCAAAAATAGGATAGAAATAAACTATTTTGATGTAATTTTACATTGCGTCATGCAAAAATCAACCGGTCAATGAAATTTATTTCACAAACAGTGTAAAATTAGATCTGTTTGATTTAAAATTGAATGCAAATATTTAACTTCTGCCTTTTTATATTTCGTTAGTTTGCACAGAAAGTAAACAAGTCGAAAAATTACTCGGAAACGGGTCGATCAAAGGCGTAGCTACCGACAGCAGCACTTCTAGAGTCTTTTAAAGTTATAGGTATACGTGAAATGAAGAAGAAATGCGGTTGAAACTGACAAGTTTTTTCTCCATTACAGCAAGGTCAGATTTTTGCGCAGAGGCTGATATCCGGGCAGTTATTATCCGGAGAAACTTTTGTTATTGAAGTGTCCAAGTGCTGACCGAAAGATCATGATGTTCCGGAACCATTTGAAGATACTGACGCTGATCTGTAAAAACATCCCCGTGCTGGGAATCATCGGATGCAACAACAATTCCAGCTTGACGCTTTCCGTAATGGTGTTTTAATTTTCAGTTTTGTAAATAAATGTGAATTAAAAATAATACATGTGGGCGTATTCATTCAAAGACAAAAGCAAAAACCTGAAAATTTAGCAAAAATATCAATATTTACGATAATAAATTTAAAAATTTACATCCCTGTGTATTTTTACACGACGGCTTTTGTAATCCGATCTCGTGCATTGATTTCAATCTAAATTTACACGCCGCAAAAATTAAATCCTTGAAAAAAATAAACCGTGATAGAATTTTACATCAAAATCGATGTTCCGTTTTCGTGCATCGTTTTCGATCTAAATTAACACGAATTTTTCTTGCTGTGTAGCTACAAATTCTTCAAACCGTTTTTTGGATGCTTCGTTTTTCTTTTTAATAAAAATAGCTTCTGTTTTCTTGAGTTCTGTCAACTCTCTCATCCCTCCATTTCTATTAAATGCAATTCTAGCTTCTCGCTTAGCTTGCCAAGCTTTTTCAACATTATCGTCCCACCAAAATTTCGGAGTGTGTTTGTTTTTTTGCCTTGCATGTTTGTGTATGCTAGTTGATGCTACTTGCAATTCTAAAAAACTTGAAGCTTGGCCTGATTAATGAAAGGTTTTGGTTTTTTAGATTCGAATGTGTCAAGTTTAATTTCGATGGCTAGATGCCTGCTGCCTATGCCATAGTCTAATACTTTCATTGATGATATTTGAGTTAAAGAAGGTGTAACTAGAACCAAGTCAATAGTAGTCGGTCTTTTTCCAAGTTCAGCTGGAACGAAGGTCGGTTGGCCGTCGTTTATTAATATAAGATTTTCATCATTAATCATTTCGTACAAAATTTTCCCCTTACTGTCCTCGTGCGCCGGATCCCATGAGTTGTGGTGGGAGTTAAAGTCACCACCCACAATCACCTTTGTGAACTTCGTTAAAATTCGGAAAACAATCTGAAGGCTTTCTTTGAAGTCGATATCAGATGTGTTTGGAGCAACATATATAGACGCTAGAACGAGATCAATCTTGACTAAACTTCTCGCAACTACTTGTATTTTGGGAAATTTGGGAATCACAATCTCACTTGTTCGAAGCATTTTATTAACGATCAATCCTGCTCCTCCATACCCATCATCTCTCGAGTCTAGAAAAGTAAAGTACCCTGGCACCTTGTATTTTTGTTTTTCCAATTCTTTCTTTGACCAACTCTCTGATATAAATGCTACGTCATATTCATTTTTAATCAACGTTCTCGACAACTCATCTTTATTCTTCTCCAAACTTTGAATGTTCAATTGAAATAAATCTTCTTGAGTTCTCTTTCTGCGTTCTCCTCTGCATGGTCATGTTCTGCTGGCTTGCACTGCTGGTTCCGCTTTCTGTTAACGCTGTGCCATCCCCAATTCGGCTGATATTATGGATTATCTGCTGCTCATTACTCAGTTTGCGCTGGTTCTCTAATGCATGGGCTCATTTTTCAAACTCGTTGACACGAAACTTATTAAACAAAGCCACGCCGTTATTTTGCTCCTCTTGTCCTTCCTTTTATCTGCGTACATTTGTACCTGATCAGCTATTACAACCTCCTGGATCTGTCTTTTTGATTTCTGTGGCTTATATTGGTATGTTGCTGCTGGTTTGTAGAAACCTCTCGTCATTTTGGCATAGCTCTCTGGAATCGTTGGGTAGTCCTCGACACTTTCCAAGAGGTCATAACGATTCTGCGTCAAAGTTGGGTTTTGTTCCTTAGCTTCTAGATAAGTGAGTGTTGATTTGGCCATGATGTTCTTGATGTTCTTTTGTCGGACCAGTTCCGGACAATTAACGTCAGATGTTTTGTGTTCCACCTTGCAGTAAAGACATCTTGGTTTGTTTTCACATTCTCCTTTCTCCGTTTCGTCGTGTTGTAGTGTACAGTTTTCACATCTTTTCTTCGAGCGACAGTTTTGGGTTCGGTGATTACACCTCAAGCAGTTGAGGCATAAAATAGGCTTACTCACAAATGGTCTTACTGTGTTGATGCAGCAAAACAATCTCACTTCTTTAGGCAGCCTGCTTGCCCGAAAAACAATACTGATCCTATTGGTGGGTATCGGTTCTTCTTCCTCGTACCGGTGTAGTCTGTGTATGGATAAGATAGGATATTCACTCTGGATGTTTTCATATAACTCTTCAGGTTCCATGTCAGTGGGTACTCCTGCCACGACTCCGGATACTGAAACGAAGCTCCGTGGAATGTACGCCTTATAGTTGTTCTGTTTGAGTATTGGATCCACTTGCATGTTATTCGCCGTTTGATACTCTTTCAAGAAAACAAGGATCTTGTTGCTTCCTAATGGCCGTATATTTTCGATGTTGTTCCTGTAGTCCACTCGTTTACTCAACAATCGTCCCAGGGATAGCTTGTTGATTTTTAGTTCTCCCTTTTTATGGTCTAGAAGCTGAACAATAACTCTGTAAGGAGCTGTATCTTGTTGCGCATATTCGTACACCGTGTAGACCTTAGTTGGCTTCGCCGCATTTTCGTCGGGAGGGTCCGCCATTTTCTCCAACCTATGGCTCCGCTCCTTTTCTTTCACAGTTTTCCAACTTTTATCCTCTTTCCACTCTTCGTTTTTAACTTAATTTATTATATCACTCCAATATTTAATAATCAACTGTATAACAAAACTTTCTTCGCGTCCAAGTTTTTTTTTCCGAAAATTCAAAATGGCGTTCGATATTGGTACGAGTTCAATTAACACGTCCGATTCACTCGAGATCTACCTTCCGAATGAGTCTTTCATATCAACGCTTCAATAAAAAATAGAATTCAAAAGGGAAAAGTGTAGAAAATAATAAACAATCTATTAATTTTAAATAAATTATTCTGACAAACAACTTCACAGTTTAAACCGAAAACCAGTCAGCTCAGAACCATTCCAGGCGGATTCAGGTTTACCCCATCTTCTAGGTGCTTAAACTTGTTAAGCATATTGTAATAAAAAATATTAAAACTTCTTACCAATCATAATGACGCCAAGGGATGCGGTTGTGTGTAGCGAGCACGAGTTAAGCCGTTCTCATTCGCGTTGGGTAAACGTGTGATCATATTACAAATGTCGATCGTTTACAAACTATAAATTAATGAATAAATGTAAACTCTGTTTAATGAGAATAACATTACAAATAGTTTTACACAAGTTTGTGTATTCTTTTCAGTAGGTACAACGTAGTTTTTAACTAAACGTACGCCAATTCACCTTTGTTTATTGTAACGAATTTTACGGACAGAGATCTTTTAAACGTAAATTTTTGTATTCGCTCATTGCACATGGTACTGCTAATTTTTCATTATTTTTGTTTCAAATTTTCAGCCGCTCTTTGGTGTTGTGTTAAATATTGCGTTACTTGGCACATTACCGGTTTCCGTAGCTGAATCCAGAATTTCTGTACAGCTATTAAACATTTCTATTGAAGTGTTCAATCCTACAAAACGATTAATATAAGTATTTAATCAAACTAGAAAAGTTTAAAGACTTCATTACAAACCTGAATAATTTCGAAATCTGCTGATTAAAATGTTTAATAATTTCATATTTCCTTCCAGTTCACCAACAACTGCCGAAGAAAAACTTTCAAGAAAATCAATTTTTTCTGCTTGCCTGCAGTTAACTTCTTCTAAATTCAATACATTGTCAATAAGTTTCACTGTGATAGACTCCTGAAAAAATAGAAATGAGTTAAGCTTTATAAAGATTAATGCTTTTTTTTTTGTTTTGCATACATTTTCATTGCACATCATTTTACAAACACAGCACGTGACAGTATTCATTGAATCATTATCATTTATAGAGTTTTGTACGGTTTTGGCGGTATGGTTTATTTGATCAATCCATGATTTCCTTAGAGATGAAACTTCGCGTTGCAAATCCTGAGAAAAGATAAAATTTAAAAAAAAATGTGAAATAGTTTTTCAGAAATAGAAAGGATTGTATAAAAACATTTTTATTCTGAAATTTATATTACCTTTATTCTAAAGAAGTGTTTCTTTTTTATTGAATCTAGATCACCTATGTATTGATTCAATCTCGTTTTCAACTTCCCATTTTCATTAGTTATACCAGCAACGTGTTTAATCATCACCAAACGTTCCTCAATGCGCTGCTTGCGTTCATTGTTCACTTCGTTTTCTATTTTTCTAATGATACTTTCGTATTCCGACTGTACATTTTTGATTCTTTCATTTTCGACCGCAAGAGCACGCACTTTCGAATTAACTATGGCTAAATCGTTCTGCAAATCTGCATTCATTCGACTTAGTTCCTGATTAAGAGTCAGAAGAGAGGATTCTATTTTGACATATTTTTCTAGTTCCAATTTGTTATCCAATAACTGACCCTCTAGTGTTTCAATGCAAGTTGCCTGTTTAAAGTTGATTGTTTGCTCACTAGAATAAAGGATAGAGGTAGATTCATTGTTATTATTTTATTAAAAAAAACGTTTTATTAGGAATTTAAATTAGTGTTTTCATAAAAAGTAACACACAAACTGTTGTGCATTGCGTATAATGAGATAAGATAATGAAAATTTTAAGAGAGAAAATGGTTTTTCCGGGTAGCTGACCAGACTGATCAAGGCGACGATGGATGCAACGCAGTGTTGTGTGCGGATTTTGGATGAATTGTCGAGTTCATTCGAATCACGCAGGGGGCTTCGACAAGGCGATGGTCTATCCTGCATGATGTTCGACGTAGCGCTTGAAGGTGTTATTCGACGAGCGTTAGGCGAAATGCGGGGCACGATTTTTAAGAGATCCAACTTATCTGCTTTGTCGATGACATTGATATAGTCGGCAGATCCGCCGCTTGTCACGATTGACGGCGTCCTGTTCACCTGTGACCTGTACATGAAGCTCATTAGACCGGTTGTTCTCCACGGGCACGAGACATGGATATTGCTCGAGAAGGACCTGCGTACACTCGGAGTATTCGAGCGACGAGTGTTTAGAATTATCTTTGGCGGCGTGCAGCAGAACGGAGTTAATATGTATTCGACCTTTAATCAAAATCCCTTTCGCTAACATTTTAATTAGAGAGAATAACTCTGTTTGGGATGTTGATTAACACAAATATAGAAATCAGTCTATGTCTAGCTATCAACCGAACAACGACTACCATTTATAACGTCTCCGAAATAACCGAGGTGAGTTATGGAAGGTACATGGACACAAGAAGTGGAGTTTTTCTGGGTTTTTGGGAATTTCAAACTAAAAAATTACTAAAAAAGATACGATGTACTTTGTTTACTTCCAAGTTTGATGTGTTGAAGGCTCCATGGTAATATCAAAAACAAACTGCTACTATGATGAGAAAGTTTTAATATTCAGACTAGTGCACCCTCGTGGCGACATTGCCTAGCTTCGAGAAATCTTGAACCGGTTTGCGACAAACCGGAAACGGAGTGTCCCGTCTGTTAAGCTGTGCTTATATCTTATTTTTAATGCATTAAATTATAAGGAATACCCCCTCCTCCCTTTGTATCTCCTCCCCAATAGAACAGGTTGGATTAGTTCTCGAATTTCGCAAATAAATTGTATGGGAGGCCCCTCCCCTTTTCTATATCCACACTGGAAAGGAGAAGGAGTCTCAACCCATCTTTAAAATACAAATTTGGTTCCGTTTGCTTGATTAATTCTCGAATTGTGCGAAAAATTGTATAAGAGCCCCCTTTCCACTTCCTATTTCCCCGTTGGAAGGATGGAGGGGTAATAAACAATCATAAAAACATTTCTCGTACCGAAAGACACTCCCATGCCAAATTTGGTTCCATTTACATGATCAGTCCTCGAGCTATGAAATCTTATTACATTCATTTGAGGAACCCCCTTTCATCTTCCAGGAATAGGAAGGGGTCCCAAACCATTATAGGAACCTTTTTCGGCCTCCAATACCCCCATTTTTGGGGCTTGTGATATAGCTCAGTTGGCAAGTCCGTTGTCTTCTGAGCCGATGTCCACGAGTTCGAGCCCAAGAGTAAACATCGAACACAGTTGTACCGGATAGTTTTTCAATAACGATCCGCCAACTGCAACGTTGATAAAGTCGCGAATGCCATAAAGATGGTAAAACGACTATAATCGAAACAAAAAAAAAAAAAAAAAAAAAATACCCCCATTTACCAAGTTTCATGCCAATCGGTTCAGTAATTTTCGAGTCTATAGGGAACAGACAGACAGAAATCCATTTTCAGATATATTGGCATTTCGTGTTCGCCCTTTAGGCCGATGACATAGTGAGTACGATGCGATGCGATGCGGTGAATGCGGTTCAATGCGGTGAACCACATTTGATGAAAATGTATGTGAATCGCTTAAACCTGACATACTCAACGCGGCGAAGCAGATGTCAATTTGTTCCGCCGCTCGAGTTCGCGTAGGCTGCGTCCGTAATTTTTCCGCTAATTCGCATCGCATCGCACTCACTATGGCCGATGACATAGTGAATGCGATGCGATGCGAATTAGCGGAAAATTTACGGACGCAGCCTACGCGAACTCGAGCGGCGGAACAAATTGACATCTGCTTCGCCGCGTTGAGTATGTCAGGTTTAAGCGATTCACATACATTTTCATCAAATGTGGTTCACCGCATTGAACCGCATTCACCGCATCGCATCGCATCGTATTCACTATGTCATCGGCCTATGTCATCGGCCTATGTCATCGGCCTTAGGCCGATGACATAGTGAGTGCGATGCGATGCGAATTAGCGGAAAAATTACGGACGCAGCCTACGCGAACTCGAGCGGCGGAACAAATTGACATCTGCTTCGCCGCGTTGAGTATGTCAGGTTTAAGCGATTCACATACATTTTCATCAAATGTGGTTCACCGCATTGAACCGCATTCACCGCATCGCATCGCATCGTATTCACTATGTCATCGGCCTTAGGTGTGTGTACTCTTAGAGCATCCGCAGCAATCGCGAGCAAAGTGAAAATGCTCACGAATTTAATCACTTTTTTACCGCACCGGGGGTTAGTATATGGGTGAGCAAAATAGGGCCGTTGCCGTCGGGACCGACAAAGTCACCAAATTTGCTCACAAGAAAGGGGCGAGAGCAAACATGCACTGAAAAATTATAGACTACTAAATGTTTATTGATGATATTCTTTATTTTACAAAATGTTGAATAAAATGCATGATAAATTCAATTTAAAATAACAAAATAGTAATGATCGCATGGTAACTTAACTGGAAATGTGCTTTGGGATTTTTGATGACTGTCTGGGTGGCACCATATGCGAATTATTTTTCTAAAGATCTCTTAACAGTTTAGAACAGTTAAGATTTCCTAAACAGTTTATAAAATACTATAACCATTTATGAACGTATATCGATATAAGGTTTTTTGGAACTTCTTTATTCATCACTTTTTTTAGAAGAGGAAAAGGTATATTTCGAAAATGGGGCCCAAGTCACGGCCAGCACATCTCTCACTGAAACATAGGGTGATTTTTTCTAGGGCCCGAAGGGAGTATCGATATAAGGTTGAATTTCATGATTATTCCACGTACGATATTGTACAATTTCTTAAAAATAAACAGAACGAGTTCGTAAGAATCTAATTTAAAAATTTATCAGGCAACTGTTTAAAATTTTTTTTAAACTATGAAAAAATGTCAATGCATAGCATTCAATGTATCTTTTTAACCATAACACAGTGCAATATTTGAATACAATTGAAAAAATAATTTATTTTCGAATGAATAAATAACTGCCGCTTTGAATTTATTAATATGAATGATTTTTTATTTCCCTTTTTCAGTGTAACAGTTAAGACTCGCCCGCGATGTTCACCCAACTGGTGCGCGAAAGAGTGTGTATCCTAAAACCGGGCCGCTGAAATGAGCAAAACCGGGCCGCGTATTCTCACTCATTGGTGCGTTTGCTCTTAGGGCAGAAACACAGTGCACGCGAGCGAGCGAGCGAGCGATTTTTGAATAAACCTGAAATGAATTTCGCGCGAAAATTTTTCAGGATCGTTCACAGTGCACGCGACGAACGGGATGCGATTTACACTGAGAAAAAACTTTATGGATAGGAAAGGAAATAATATTTATGTAAATCAATTTATAGTGAATTGGAAGAATAATTTTTAAGAAGTTATTTTTGTTGAAATCATTATGAAATAATTCGTAAGTGACATTCAATTAAAATTTTTAACAGCGTCCTAAAACCATTAAAGTATTTTTATCGCCGAATCCAGATACTGGATTCACTATCATTTTTCATCACTATCAGCGCCGGCAACTTTCACTGACGTCAAATCATGTTGACCAGACATATCCACGTCACGTGACTCGCAGAATAAGCACCAAAAATTTTATTTCAGAAGCACTTTTATGTAAGATAAATTTGTTCTAGAGTCATATTTATTATTTAATTTTATCGTTATCCTTGTTCATGTTACAGAATGAACAAGAAAAAATTAGCTTTTTCTGGATATGAATGTTCTGTGTTCAGCAGTTGAGTGTTTTCTTTGGTTACAGATGTAAGGATGCCAAAAAAAATTTCTAGGGGATTGTGAGTCACAGCAACTGATTTTGATCTGGCAGCTGCGTTTCTTTTCCAGTCGACATATTTTGAACTGTATAACCATGTTTATAGTAATTTGAAGATGAAGATGAAGGGAAATGATAAATAACCATTTTTGCAGCAATTTCACCCAAATTTAAATTTGGTATAATTATTTTTCAGCTAATCTATTCTTGTTTTAAATATTTAAAAAAATATCCATATATCAATTTCTCTAGGAGAAGTTGTTTTCTTTGTTCTTAAAGAAAAGGAGTATTTGTTTTTAGAAGAAAATTATTTTTTATAAACTATCTTTTTTATTTAGCCATCAAAATTTCACGTTCAAGCAATTAAAAGTGGAATGAAAAAATTTTGGATCGTGCGAGACCTGATGACCACGTAATTTGTCAGCGGAATCTCCAAAGGTTTCAAATAATTAGAGAAAAAAACGCGTGCCGGTATATGGAATATGCATCTTATGCAGCTTGGCGAAAAAATAAATTCACAATGTTTAAATTTTCCCCCAAAGTAATGTGTTTTTTACAGCACAAAGAGCATTCATCATTTCAAATTCATCGTCCCGCTAAATAATACGAATTTCTCTTCAAAAATTGCTGGTTTTCATTTCGTCCATATACTGGACAATAGACAGGTATATGCTGGAAAAACTTTTTCATAATTGAAATTCACCTCTGCTTCGAATTTATTTTAAAAGTTAGTCGAGGAAAATCGTTTTTTTATTATTTAAAATAACGCGATATATTTTCAAATGAAACTGCCGAGAAATGCAGGTTCAGATGAAGTTTGGGTGAACCAAAACAAAGTATTCACGCGACTGCTGCGACGGATCATTTTCCAAATATGGTATTTCGCGCGAGTAGTACGAATCGCGTCGCTTGCACTGTGAACGGTCTCACAGTTTTCAACGTGTTCAAATGAGGTGCGATTCTTCGCGCGAATCGCTCGCTCGCTCGCTCGCGTGCACTGTGTTTCTGCCCTTAGGCCGATGACATAGTGAGTGCGATGCGATGCGAATCAGCGGAAAATTTACGGACGCAGCCTACGCGAACTCGAGCGGCGGAACAAATTGACATCTGCTTCGCCGCGTTGAGTATGTCAGGTTTAAGCGATTCACATACATTTTCATCAAATGTGGTTCACCGCATTGAATCGCATTCACCGCATCGCATCGCATCGTATTCACTATGTCATCGGCCTTAGGCCGATGACATAGTGAGTGCGATGCGATGCGAATTAGCGGAAAATTTACGGACGCAGCCTACGCGAACTCGAGCGGCGGAACAAATTGGCATCTGCTTCGCCGCGTTGAGTATGTCAGGTTTAAGCGATTCACATACATTTTCATCAAATGTGGTTCACCGCATTGAACCGCATTCACCGCATCGCATCGCATCGTATTCACTATGTCATCGGCTTTAAATAGTAAAAGCACTTACAACTCACCACAGAGAACAGACATACAAGCTAGCCCATGAAAATTGTGTAAAATTTCAAACGATCGTTTTGAACCAATTTTTGTTTTTTGACTGGGCCACCAGATGTCTCCTAACACCAAAAAGAACTGTCAAAACCAAACTGAGAAAAAAACAAAATTTTGGTCAGTTTTGGACAGGTCGTATGAACTGTTTGGCATGTCTTAAGGAAATGGCTGTTAATGTAGCGTAACACCGGTTGCATAAGGGAAAAATATCTTAAAAGTGAATCGACCGCTACTTCCTTCAAGCTAGAAGCGCTCAATTTAGGACAATGGGATGCAAAAGTGATACTTGTAAGCAGGGTTCAACAAAACGCACTCTTTTAAGCGGGCCATAGACTACACAAATTGGCCTGTACAAATTCGATGATTCCGCGTCGATTGTTTGATCTATGCTCGCCCACACACTATACAAACATATTTCACGCGAACACAAATGATTGCTGGCGAAAACAGCAACAGCAACAAAAAAAACCATCTCCACCCCGGCTGGGAGAATGTTTTGTACAAAATATTTCGATCCCGACCGATTTTACTCCAACCGTTTGGGCGGTCATTCAAGCAGTGCCATACACTATGCAAATCGTGCTCACAGCGACAAAATTTCATCGAATTTCATCGCATTTGTACAAATGTTGTGTAGTCTGTGGCCCGCTTTAGACGCGCGCGGCACACGCAAACCATTCCTCTCGAGCGAAACACTTCTTCGTTTGCGTTCTGGCCGTTGACGCGCTCTCGCTCGAAACAAAAACGCGCTAGCTCAATCTTTTCCCCTCGTTCTCGTCGACGAGATGCACTATCCGAAATCTGCGCGAGCGGCCGAGTCGAACAGGCACGGCTAGCTCTCGCGCGTCCTAATCGAGCGGCGGGTGAGGCCTCTCTTTTGGCTCAAAGAACAGGACGCAGCGGCTCACAATGCAGCGCGCGGCGGCTCTCCGAATGGTCCGAGGCGGCCCTCTTTTCGTCACCGGGCGGCGCGCACGGGCTCGAGTGAGGACCTTGTGTTTCGTTCGTGTTTCTGTTTGCAGTGCCGATTGAGAAATCTGTGTGTATGATTTAATCAACAGGATAGTTAAAATATATGTAAGCGCGCAATGGGATTTGGCGGAGGGTTATAAAAATGAATGTAGGACCCATTAGTTACTCATTAGTAACAGTTACCAGCACTAGTAACTATGAAAAATTTACCATGCAATAGTAAAATTTCGCGAAAAACGCTAAATCAAAGAGCTTTACACAAGGATTGTTAAAATGAATGTAAAAAATATTCTAGCCACTAGTAATAGTTACCAGCACTAGTAACTATGAAAAATTTACCATGCAATAGTAAAATTTCGCGAAAAACGCCAAATCAAAGAGCTTCACACAAGGATTGATAAAATGAATGTTAAAAATGTTCTAGCCACTAGTAATAGTTACCAGCACTAGTAACTATGAAAAATTTACCATGCAATAGTAAAATTTCGCGAAAAACGCCAAATCAAAGAGCTTAACATAAGGATTGTTAAAATGAATGTTAAAAATATCCTAGCCACTAGTATTAGTTACCAGCACTAGTAACTATGAAAAATTTACCATGCAATAGTAAAATTTCGCGAAAAACGCCAAATCAAAGAGCTTTACACAAGGATTGTTAAAATGAATGTTAAAAATATTCTTGCCGCAAAAAATAGTTACCAGCACTAGTAACTATGAAAAATTTACCATGAAATAGTAAAATTTCGCGAAAAACGCCAAATCAAAGAGCTTTACACAAGGATTGTTAAAATGAATGTTAAAAATATTCTTGCCGCAAAAAATAGTTACCAGCACTAGTAACTATGAAAAATTTACCATGAAATAGTAAAATTTCGCGAAAAACGCCAAATCAAAGAGCTTTACACAAGGATTGTTAAAATGAATGTTAAAAATATTCTTGCCGCAAAAAATAGTTACCAGCACTAGTAACTATGAAAAATTTACCATGCAATAGTAAAATTTCGCGAAAAACGCCAAATCAAAGAGCTTCACACAAGGGTTGTTAAAATGAATGTTAAAAATGTTCTAGCCACTAGTAATAGTTACCAGCACTAGTAACTATGAAAAATTTACCATGCAATAGTGAAATTTCGCAAAATTCGCCAAATCAAAGAGCTTTACACAAGGATTGTTAAAATGAATGTTAAAAATATTCTAGCCACTAGTAATAGTTACCAGCACTAGTAACTATGAAAAATTTACCATGCAATAGTGAAATTTCGCAAAATTCGCCAAATCAAAGAGCTTAACATAAGGATTGTTAAAATGAATGTTAAAAATGTTCTAGCCACTAGTAATAGTTACCAGCACTAGTAACTATGAAAAATTTACCATGCAATAGTGAAATTTCGCGAAAAACGCCAAATCAAAGATCTTTACACAAGGATTGTTAAAATGAATGTTAAAAATTTTCTAGCCACTAGTAATAGTTACCAGCACTAGTAACTATGGAAAATTTACCATGCAATAGTAAAATTTCGCGAAAAACGCCAAATCAAAGAGCTTCACACGAGGATTGTTAAAATGAATGTTAAAAATATTCTAGCCACTAGTAATAATTACCAGCACTAGTAACTATGGAAAATTTACCATGCAATAGTGAAATTTCGCGAAAAACGCCAAATCAAAAAGCTTTACACAAGGATTGTTAAAATGAATGTTAAAAATGTTCTAGCCACTAGTAATAGTTACCAGCACTAGTAACTATGAAAAATTTACCATGGGAAAGTAAAATTGCGCAAAAAACGCCAAATCAAAGAGCTTTACACAAAGATTGTTAAAGTGAATGTTAAAAATATTCTCCCCACTAGTTATAGTAACCACCTCTAGTAACTATGAAAAATTTACCATGAAATAGTAAAATTTCGCGAAAAATGCCAAATCAAAGAGCCTTACGTGTAGAATGTCAAAATGAATGTAAGAATATCCTAGCAACTAGTTATAATTATCAGCACTAGTAACTATGAAAAATTGCTAATTAAAATTTCGCAAAAAACGCGAAAGTTTACCATACAGTAGAAAAATATCGCAAAATTCGCCAAATCAAAAAGCTGAACATAAGGATTGTTTAAATGCATGTTAAAAATATTCTAGCCACAGGTAATAGTTACCAGCACTAGTAACTATGAAAAAATACCATGCAAAAGTAAAATTTCGCAAAAAACGCCAAATGAAAGAGCCTTAAACAAGGATTTTTAAAACGAATGTTGAATATATGCTAGCCACTAGTAATAGTTACCAGCACTAGTAACAATGAAAAATTCACCATGCTGGTGGCTGCATGGTGAATTTTTCATTGTTACTAGTGCTGGTAACTATTACTAGTGGCTAGCATATATTCAACATTCGTTTTAAAAATCCTTGTTTAAGGCTCTTTCATTTGGCGTTTTTTGCGAAATTTTACTTTTGCATGGTATTTTTTCATAGTTACTAGTGCTGGTAACTATTACCTGTGGCTAGAATATTTTTAACATGCATTTAAACAATCCTTATGTTCAGCTTTTTGATTTGGCGAATTTTGCGATATTTTTCTACTGTATGGTAAACTTTTCATAGTTACTAGTGCTGGTAACTATTACTAGTGGCTAGAAAATTTTTAACATTCATTTTAACAATCCTTATGTAAAGCTCTTTGATTTGGCGTTTTTCGCGAAATTTTACTATTTCATGGTAAATTTTTCATAGTTACTAGTGCTGGTAACTATTACTAGTGGCTAGAATATTTTTTACATTCATTTTAACAATCCTTGTGTAAAGCTCTTTGATTTGGCGTTTTTCGCGAAATTTTACTATTGCATGGTAAATTTTTCATAGTTACTAGTGCTGGTAACTAATACTAGTGGCTAGAACATTTTTTACATTCATTTTAACAATCCTTGTGTAAAGCTCTTTGATTTGGCGTTTTTCGCGAAATTTTACTATTGCATGGTAAATTTTTCATAGTTACTAGTGCTGGTAACTAATACTAGTGGCTAGAATATTTTTTACATTCATTTTAACAATCCTTGTGTAAAGCTCTTTGATTTGGCGTTTTTCGCGAAATTTTACTATTGCATGGTAAATTTTTCATAGTTACTAGTGCTGGTAACTATTACTAGTGGCTAGAACATTTTTAACATTCATTTTAACAATCCTTATGTAAAGCTCTTTGATTTGGCGTTTTTCGCGAAATTTTACTATTTCATGGTAAATTTTTCATAGTTACTAGTGCTGGTAACTATTACTAGTGGCTAGAATATTTTTTACATTCATTTTAACAATCCTTGTGTAAAGCTCTTTGATTTGGCGTTTTTCGCGAAATTTTACTATTGCATGGTAAATTTTTCATAGTTACTAGTGCTGGTAACTATTACTAGTGGCTAGAACATTTTTAACATTCATTTTAACAATCCTTATGTAAAGCTCTTTGATTTGGCGTTTTTCGCGAAATTTTACTATTTCATGGTAAATTTTTCATAGTTACTAGTGCTGGTAACTATTACTAGTGGCGAGAATATTTCTAACATGCATTTTAACAATCCTTATGTAAAGCTCTTTGAATTGGGGTTTTTCGCGAAATTTTACTATTTCATGGTAAATTTTTCATAGTTACTAGTGCTGGTAACTATTACTAGTGGCTAGAATATTTTTTACATTCATTTTAACAATCCTTGTGTAAAGCTCTTTGATTTGGCGTTTTTCGCGAAATTTTACTATTGCATGGTAAATTTTTCATAGTTACTAGTGCTGGTAACTAATACTAGTGGCTAGAATATTTTTTACATTCATTTTAACAATCCTTGTGTAAAGCTCTTTGATTTGGCGTTTTTCGCGAAATTTTACTATTGCATGGTAAATTTTTCATAGTTACTAGTGCTGGTAACTATTACTAGTGGCTAGAACATTTTTAACATTCATTTTAACAATCCTTGTGTAAAGCTTTTTGATTTGGCGTTTTTCGCGAAATTTCACTATTGCATGGTAAATTTTTCATAGTTACTAGTGCTGGTAACTATTACTAGTGGCTAGAACATTTTTAACATTCATTTTATCAATCCTTGTGTAAAGCTCTTTGATTTGGCGTTTTTCGCGAAATTTTACTATTGCATGGTAAATTTTTCATAGTTACTAGTGCTGGTAACTATTACTAGTGGCTAGAACATTTTTAACATTCATTTTATCAATCCTTGTGTGAAGCTCTTTGATTTGGCGTTTTTCGCGAAATTTAACTATTGCATGGTAAATTTTTCATAGTTACTAGTGCTGGTAACTAATACTAGTGGCTAGAATATTTTTTACATTCATTTTAACAATCCTTGTGTAAAGCTCTTTGATTTGGCGTTTTTCGCGAAATTTTACTATTGCATGGTAAATTTTTCATAGTTACTAGTGCTGGTAACTATTACTAGTGGCTAGAACATTTTTAACATTCATTTTATCAATCCTTGTGTGAAGCTCTTTGATTTGGCGTTTTTCGCGAAATTTTACTATTGCATGGTAAATTTTTCATAGTTACTAGTGCTGGTAACTATTACTAGTGGCGAGAATATTTCTAACATGCATTTTAACAATCCTTATGTTATGCTGTTTGATTTGGCGAATTTTGCGAAATTTTACTATTGCATGGTAAATTTTTCATAGTTACTAGTGCTAGTTACTATTACTAGTATGTATTTTAAAACTTCTAACATGGATTGGTATAACCCTCTACCCAAGGCTATTACTTGCTTCCATCTGTTTTACCATATCTGTTGATTTAATTATTCGCACAGATTATTCCGTCGGCCCTTTATAACGAAAACACGGCGAACACTCCGTGTGCTAAAGAGAGCCGCGCGCGCCGTCCGGTGAGCCGCCGTGTCCTCTCGGTAGATGCTCGGTGTTCCTACACGCACGCGGCAGAAAAACGCAAACGCAGTTTCCGAACCGCTCGCGCTCTCGAATAGGCGCGCGCGAATTCGCTCTGCTCAAAAATTTTCAATCTGCGTTTTGGTCGCAAATTTCTCGAGAGAATTTCGAGCAATCAAATGTGACCGTGAACCGAGAACGAAAGAGCTGCGTTTTATTTGCTCTTTCTCATTGGACGCACTCCTGCGTGTTGAACCCGCAGGGTTCAACAAAACGCACTCTTTTAGACGCGCGCGGCACACGCAAACCATTCCTCTCGAGCGAAACACTTCTTCGTTTGCGTTCTGGCCGTTGACGCGCTCTCGCTCGAAACAAAAACGCGCTAGCTCAATCTTTTCCCCTCGTTCTCGTCGACGAGATGCACTATCCGAAATCTGCGCGAGCGGCCGAGTCGAACAGGCACGGCTAGCTCTCGCGCGTCCTAATCGAGCGGCGGGTGAGGCCTCTCTTTTGGCTCAAAGAACAGGACGCAGCGGCTCACAATGCAGCGCGCGGCGGCTCTCCGAATGGTCCGAGGCGGCCCTCTTTTCGTCACCGGGCGGCGCGCACGGGCTCGAGTGAGGACCTTGTGTTTCGTTCGTGTTTCTGTTTGCAGTGCCGATTGAGAAATCTGTGTGTATGATTTAATCAACAGGATAGTTAAAATATATGTAAGCGCGCAATGGGATTTGGCGGAGGGTTATAAAAATGAATGTAGGACCCATTAGTTACTCATTAGTAACAGTTACCAGCACTAGTAACTATGAAAAATTTACCATGCAATAGTAAAATTTCGCGAAAAACGCTAAATCAAAGAGCTTTACACAAGGATTGTTAAAATGAATGTAAAAAATATTCTAGCCACTAGTAATAGTTACCAGCACTAGTAACTATGAAAAATTTACCATGCAATAGTAAAATTTCGCGAAAAACGCCAAATCAAAGAGCTTCACACAAGGATTGATAAAATGAATGTTAAAAATGTTCTAGCCACTAGTAATAGTTACCAGCACTAGTAACTATGAAAAATTTACCATGCAATAGTAAAATTTCGCGAAAAACGCCAAATCAAAGAGCTTAACATAAGGATTGTTAAAATGAATGTTAAAAATATCCTAGCCACTAGTATTAGTTACCAGCACTAGTAACTATGAAAAATTTACCATGCAATAGTAAAATTTCGCGAAAAACGCCAAATCAAAGAGCTTTACACAAGGATTGTTAAAATGAATGTTAAAAATATTCTTGCCGCAAAAAATAGTTACCAGCACTAGTAACTATGAAAAATTTACCATGAAATAGTAAAATTTCGCGAAAAACGCCAAATCAAAGAGCTTTACACAAGGATTGTTAAAATGAATGTTAAAAATATTCTTGCCGCAAAAAATAGTTACCAGCACTAGTAACTATGAAAAATTTACCATGAAATAGTAAAATTTCGCGAAAAACGCCAAATCAAAGAGCTTTACACAAGGATTGTTAAAATGAATGTTAAAAATATTCTTGCCGCAAAAAATAGTTACCAGCACTAGTAACTATGAAAAATTTACCATGCAATAGTAAAATTTCGCGAAAAACGCCAAATCAAAGAGCTTCACACAAGGGTTGTTAAAATGAATGTTAAAAATGTTCTAGCCACTAGTAATAGTTACCAGCACTAGTAACTATGAAAAATTTACCATGCAATAGTGAAATTTCGCAAAATTCGCCAAATCAAAGAGCTTTACACAAGGATTGTTAAAATGAATGTTAAAAATATTCTAGCCACTAGTAATAGTTACCAGCACTAGTAACTATGAAAAATTTACCATGCAATAGTGAAATTTCGCAAAATTCGCCAAATCAAAGAGCTTAACATAAGGATTGTTAAAATGAATGTTAAAAATGTTCTAGCCACTAGTAATAGTTACCAGCACTAGTAACTATGAAAAATTTACCATGCAATAGTGAAATTTCGCGAAAAACGCCAAATCAAAGATCTTTACACAAGGATTGTTAAAATGAATGTTAAAAATTTTCTAGCCACTAGTAATAGTTACCAGCACTAGTAACTATGGAAAATTTACCATGCAATAGTAAAATTTCGCGAAAAACGCCAAATCAAAGAGCTTCACACGAGGATTGTTAAAATGAATGTTAAAAATATTCTAGCCACTAGTAATAATTACCAGCACTAGTAACTATGGAAAATTTACCATGCAATAGTGAAATTTCGCGAAAAACGCCAAATCAAAAAGCTTTACACAAGGATTGTTAAAATGAATGTTAAAAATGTTCTAGCCACTAGTAATAGTTACCAGCACTAGTAACTATGAAAAATTTACCATGGGAAAGTAAAATTGCGCAAAAAACGCCAAATCAAAGAGCTTTACACAAAGATTGTTAAAGTGAATGTTAAAAATATTCTCCCCACTAGTTATAGTAACCACCTCTAGTAACTATGAAAAATTTACCATGAAATAGTAAAATTTCGCGAAAAATGCCAAATCAAAGAGCCTTACGTGTAGAATGTCAAAATGAATGTAAGAATATCCTAGCAACTAGTTATAATTATCAGCACTAGTAACTATGAAAAATTGCTAATTAAAATTTCGCAAAAAACGCGAAAGTTTACCATACAGTAGAAAAATATCGCAAAATTCGCCAAATCAAAAAGCTGAACATAAGGATTGTTTAAATGCATGTTAAAAATATTCTAGCCACAGGTAATAGTTACCAGCACTAGTAACTATGAAAAAATACCATGCAAAAGTAAAATTTCGCAAAAAACGCCAAATGAAAGAGCCTTAAACAAGGATTTTTAAAACGAATGTTGAATATATGCTAGCCACTAGTAATAGTTACCAGCACTAGTAACAATGAAAAATTCACCATGCTGGTGGCTGCATGGTGAATTTTTCATTGTTACTAGTGCTGGTAACTATTACTAGTGGCTAGCATATATTCAACATTCGTTTTAAAAATCCTTGTTTAAGGCTCTTTCATTTGGCGTTTTTTGCGAAATTTTACTTTTGCATGGTATTTTTTCATAGTTACTAGTGCTGGTAACTATTACCTGTGGCTAGAATATTTTTAACATGCATTTAAACAATCCTTATGTTCAGCTTTTTGATTTGGCGAATTTTGCGATATTTTTCTACTGTATGGTAAACTTTTCATAGTTACTAGTGCTGGTAACTATTACTAGTGGCTAGAAAATTTTTAACATTCATTTTAACAATCCTTATGTAAAGCTCTTTGATTTGGCGTTTTTCGCGAAATTTTACTATTGCATGGTAAATTTTTCATAGTTACTAGTGCTGGTAACTATTACTAGTGGCTAGAATATTTTTTACATTCATTTTAACAATCCTTGTGTAAAGCTCTTTGATTTGGCGTTTTTCGCGAAATTTTACTATTGCATGGTAAATTTTTCATAGTTACTAGTGCTGGTAACTATTACTAGTGGCTAGAAAATTTTTAACATTTATTTTAACAATCCTTATGTAAAGCTCTTTGATTTGGCGTTTTTCGCGAAATTTTACTATTTCATGGTAAATTTTTCATAGTTACTAGTGCTGGTAACTATTACTAGTGGCGAGAATATTTCTAACATGCATTTTAACAATCCTTATGTAAAGCTCTTTGAATTGGGGTTTTTCGCGAAATTTTACTATTTCATGGTAAATTTTTCATAGTTACTAGTGCTGGTAACTATTACTAGTGGCTAGAATATTTTTTACATTCATTTTAACAATCCTTGTGTAAAGCTCTTTGATTTGGCGTTTTTCGCGAAATTTTACTATTGCATGGTAAATTTTTCATAGTTACTAGTGCTGGTAACTAATACTAGTGGCTAGAATATTTTTTACATTCATTTTAACAATCCTTGTGTAAAGCTCTTTGATTTGGCGTTTTTCGCGAAATTTTACTATTGCATGGTAAATTTTTCATAGTTACTAGTGCTGGTAACTATTACTAGTGGCTAGAACATTTTTAACATTCATTTTAACAATCCTTGTGTAAAGCTTTTTGATTTGGCGTTTTTCGCGAAATTTCACTATTGCATGGTAAATTTTTCATAGTTACTAGTGCTGGTAACTATTACTAGTGGCTAGAACATTTTTAACATTCATTTTATCAATCCTTGTGTAAAGCTCTTTGATTTGGCGTTTTTCGCGAAATTTTACTATTGCATGGTAAATTTTTCATAGTTACTAGTGCTGGTAACTATTACTAGTGGCTAGAACATTTTTAACATTCATTTTATCAATCCTTGTGTGAAGCTCTTTGATTTGGCGTTTTTCGCGAAATTAAACTATTGCATGGTAAATTTTTCATAGTTACTAGTGCTGGTAACTAATACTAGTGGCTAGAATATTTTTTACATTCATTTTAACAATCCTTGTGTAAAGCTCTTTGATTTGGCGTTTTTCGCGAAATTTTACTATTGCATGGTAAATTTTTCATAGTTACTAGTGCTGGTAACTATTACTAGTGGCTAGAACATTTTTAACATTCATTTTATCAATCCTTGTGTGAAGCTCTTTGATTTGGCGTTTTTCGCGAAATTTTACTATTGCATGGTAAATTTTTCATAGTTACTAGTGCTGGTAACTATTACTAGTGGCGAGAATATTTCTAACATGCATTTTAACAATCCTTATGTTATGCTGTTTGATTTGGCGAATTTTGCGAAATTTTACTATTGCATGGTAAATTTTTCATAGTTACTAGTGCTAGTTACTATTACTAGTATGTATTTTAAAACTTCTAACATGGATTGGTATAACCCTCTACCCAAGGCTATTACTTGCTTCCATCTGTTTTACCATATCTGTTGATTTAATTATTCGCACAGATTATTCCGTCGGCCCTTTATAACGAAAACACGGCGAACACTCCGTGTGCTAAAGAGAGCCGCGCGCGCCGTCCGGTGAGCCGCCGTGTCCTCTCGGTAGATGCTCGGTGTTCCTACACGCACGCGGCAGAAAAACGCAAACGCAGTTTCCGAACCGCTCGCGCTCTCGAATAGGCGCGCGCGAATTCGCTCTGCTCAAAAATTTTCAATCTGCGTTTTGGTCGCAAATTTCTCGAGAGAATTTCGAGCAATCAAATGTGACCGTGAACCGAGAACGAAAGAGCTGCGTTTTATTTGCTCTTTCTCATTGGACGCACTCCTGCGTGTTGAACCCTGCTTGTAAGTAACCCACTTTGAGATTTCTAAATCAGTTCTGATGGTTAAGACTGATGATCGTTAAGAATGTTCCTAATTGACTGGATATAGCCGACTCGTCCTCTGACGAACGAAGTGCAAAAGTTTATTGTTAAACTTATATTTATTTCAAATGTTTCAGTAGTGCAAAAATAAAGGAATGAATAAAAGTTAATAACCGATAATTTTTATACGGTTTTTACTTTTTGCATTTTTCTGTCAGTGAAAAAACTTTTTTTGTTTTAAATTTACGTCACGCTTCGGGTTACTCTGGGGGACATCTTATAATGGCTGAAGAAAAGTAACTCGAAACATTACATAAATTAAAATAAAAAGTTGTTTCTGAAATTCTGTCCATTCATAAGTAACTGTTATTGCATTTTCTAGCAATAAATTGATCCTGTCTAGTTTTGAGCGGCATTAGTTTAATTATTAATGAATTTATATATGATAACGTCTTTTCGAAAATGAGCACTTGAAAATTTGATTTGTAACTTTTGAACGGCGCACTCAATGGCACTGATTCAAGTCAATTTCCAACGTATTTTTTGGATGCCAACATTTGAAATTATACACACTTTTTGAAGATTTTTTGTTCGAGCTTGTACGTCTGTTCTCTGTGATACTTATTCGATCAGGACGTTAACATATGTGATTGTGATTGTAATGTGATGTTGTTTATATTTTGTGTGCACAATTAAAGTTTATTTTTTATATGTAAAACTTGTGATTCGTCAAGCAATAAGTGCTCTTCACAGTGATCAAGTGTTGTGCTACCTGATTTCATCGGATGACATCAATTAAATACCGTGAAGAACCAAGGCAAATGGATCAAATTTTGCCTATTGTGGACTGCTTTGGATAGACCATTGTTCACCGTCGCTAAGTATCTTTATGTTATTGTCTTTTTGTGTGCGTCTGTATATCTGATCTGTCATATCTGATCGCTGTCAAAGTGTGTAAGCGAGCGGCGATGCCGTCTCGATTGGTATGCAAGAGATTGTATGCGTGGGGATGGATGAATGCGCGAGAGTGAGTTCCGCGTTGTGTTCTCAGTGCTGTGGGAGAATAACATCGACGGATGAACAAGCTCTCTGTTTTGGTAGTTGCAAAATCATATTAATGATAAAATCGATAATATGAATAAGCAAATGATAGTTTCTTCAGATTTGAAAAAACTGATTCAGAACATCGTGCGTGATGAAATGAAACCATTTTCTGGATCAGCTTCTAATTATAAAGGTGAAGTTGCCAGATATGCCTTACGTTCGAATTCCAAAAAAAGAAAATTAAGTGATAACTAAAAAACGTCAACATTAACTTACGCTAGAGAAGTTAAAACGACACAAACACCAGTAGTGTCAAATGTTTTTAGTAAACAAGTGGCATATGATAAAAATTCGACCAAACAAGATATCGTTGCCAAAAATGACAAAATACAAAATGCTTCATTAGCTAAATTGAAGGAAACAGTTCGTTTGAAACCAATTAAAGAACAGAAGGTGGATGTAACGCGTTAAGATCTGAGATCTTCGTTAGATCCGGTTTCTTTGGGAGTAACCTCAGTTCGTTACATTGAATCAACAGCGGAAGTGTTGGTGAGGTGTGTTTCAAAAGAAAAGGCACAGAACTTCATGACACACGCTTTGAAAGTTTTGGGAAAGAGATATTCTATAGAAATAAAACAACCAGCAAAACCTAAGATTAAAGTAGTGGGATTTGCAGAAGAAGATAAATTTGATGATGGAAAGTTTATCGAATTATTTAAAAAACAGAACAGCTTGAAAGACTCTGTAATAAAGGTGGTTCATATTGAAAAAAATAAGAAATGGAAGCATAATCCGATGATTGCTACTGTGGAAGTTGATTCGGAAACTTTTAGTACTTTGATAAAACGCGGTAAAGTAAATATTGGCAGGAAACGTTGCAAAATTTTTGAAGACATTAATGTTTTGCGTTGTTATAAGTGTTGGAATTATGGTCATAAAGCTGAATTTTGCAGAGAGTTAACTCGTTGTGCTAAGTGCGGCGAAGGTCACGATACAAAAGAATGCAGTGCACAATTTGAAAAGTGTATAAATTGTGTTAATTTTGTAACTCGCGGTTAACTCAGTGGGTGGGTGGTTTTGGTAAAAGGTGTATTGAGTGGAATTGTGGACTCAGGGTCGTAATCAGGAATCACCACGGGCTACTCCCTCTTGAGTGCTGCAAGGGTACCCAAAATAGAGATGTCCAAAAGCGTAACAAACAAACCCTGGTATGAAAAGCGAGTGGTACCTCGCATGTCACCAACCGTTTTTCGGAGACTATTTTTATATGAATGACCAAAGTGCAAAATCTTTCTCGGAACGTATCAGGGGGAGGCATGGGACAACGTAGCATAAACGAGAGAAAATCAAAACAAGAAGTGGAAACAACTCCAACTAAATAATTACTGCAACAGGGTTAAAGTTTTACAAATTTTTAGGCGGTTATTTATTGGCTGTATAAGCCCTGAACTATTATACATCACTTTGTTTATACTTGCGATTTTGGTGTAGTTTTCTTATCGTTTGTGTTGGATTCAACTCCGGAAATTCTTCCTTCTCGAAGCGGGCAGCTTCTCTGGCGGATTCTCACCAGTTTCGGCGTCCCGAAATGGTGTTGAATCGAGATGATGCAGGCCAGAGTCAGCTTGGTTGTCAGGTGGAATCAGTTGAGGTTATGTCCACCGGGTCGAAGATATTTTCTGTCCGTATTTCTGTCGTATTTTTGTTGTTGGTGTTGGTTCGGCCCACAACCGCTGCCACGAGTTCGATCCGAAGCTTGTAGGATGAAAAACAAAAAGAAAAAGGTCCTCTGGACCTAACCAAAGAAATTACTACACCTGTGATGCAATGTTTTTAACCGCATGTTCTTTTTATAACTATTTTTAACAATTTTCATAAATATATACAAACATTTTATAAATTTTACCTTTTTCTTCGTAAACTGTTTTTAACTTGTTATTTGTTTTCCGCCGTTGTCGTTTTACGTGGTTTTTAAGCTATTTTAAACAAACAATAACCTTAGTTTCTTATAATAAACATAACCACGTGTTTTTAACATGTTTCGTACAAAGTTTGTAACTTTTACCTTTTTGCGTACTATTAGTTTTAATATTTTTCGTTTTTGTAGTCGTTTTAACACTTAAGCTGTGATTGTAGCCTGTTACATAAAAAATACATTTAAGTTTCACATTTCATACATGTAACATTTTCAAAGTTCGACACGTACTACTTTTTAGTGTTTTTAATAAACTTTCATATTTGTAGTTTTAGCCACTTTTAACTCTTTGTTTGTAACGTCCTTTTTTAACTTGTAGACGTATCTTCGTTTTTAACCCTGTAATATTAGTAAAAAATTTAGAATTTGTTGAACCACTTTGCACAAACACCATACTTTTTACGTTAAGAACACGACGCGCACTTCTTTGCCCTAAGGCGTTCACGGACAGAAAGACTCTGCACTTGCTAGGCCGAATCTTCATCACCTCGAATTACATAAAGTTCATCCGACCGTCACACCAATATATAAGCACGCCATCAAACGGAACTGACGTGTGCGACGTTGATTGGGTGATAACACTTCCTCGCAATAACAAAAGCCTGTTCATGCGCGCCTATGGGTATCTCTCGGGAGAGAGTAGCCGCGTAGTGAGAGGGATGGGAGGTAAAATGGGACGAACCCCTGAGTGGCGATTGTTTTGACGTCTCTCGATGAGAGTTAGTGAGAACCCCTTACCAGGGATGTAGTCGGTTTTGCAAATGTGTCGGAGACACATTATTTTTAGGTTACAAACGGTTACAATTTTAATAGCACAGTGAAGTTAGATTTGCAGAAGCAAGTTCCCGCATACTTAAAAACTATATCTCAAACAGTATATACGATTCATCTACAGCTTCAGAAAAAGTGATTTTTAGTGTAAACGTAACTGTTCTATTAAACTTTACTTCGACGAAAAATTTGAACGATAAAAACGAAACATGAACCTTTAAGTGAAAAAGTGATGGTATCTGTAAAGGTGATAGAATGGTATGAACGATTTCCTTAAATTTTTCTGTAATCGTAAAAATTATCTCGAACCGTTAACCTTACCGTTCAAACTTAAACTTCAAAAATGAGCGAAACGCCGGTCAGAGATGCCAGGGAGTTTTACAAAACATCAGTGAGTAGTTATGAGAATATCTCTTATTTTTTTTTTATTCTGATACGACTCTATAGAGTTTCAAAGACAATAATTTATCTTGGAGGTATGCACATACATCGTACTAAACGAGGTTTAGTTCACGCTTTCCGCGATGCGTTTAAAATAGCGTTAAGTGAAATTAAGCACGGTTATTACGAGTAATTCTTTGCAAATCCATCTACACTTAATTACAATTTTATTTAATTTGTGATCCCTAAAACATTCTTAAATTACTACCCATAATCATCCTGATCAGATTAAATACTTACCTTTAAATTTTGCATCTCAATATCTAAACAAATATTGATAAAACATTGAACCTGGCACCACTGATGTAGACTTTGTTTTGGTTGTCTAACGTGAAGCACGAAAAAATCGATGTGATCTTCTCGTATTTCATCTAGCCAGCGCCACAAAATCATGGCATCGATATTGCGGACCAGCAAATTTCTGCGCTATTTCGCCGGATTCGCGCGGAACGTAATTTTCAACACAGTCCGGGAGACGGAACGAAGTTTATTCAGCAATCGCATTCTTCTGTGAGGTAAGTTCGGAAAAATTCTCCGTTTATGTGGGTGCCGGTTTGCGGCACGAAGTGATATAACAGTTCATGTTACGCAACAGATTCTATCTGTAATTGTTTTTTTCTGCTAATTTTTATACTGAGCGCTTAAATTGCACTGTTTTTAAAAGAAAGTGTTTTTTTTTTCCTTTCCAGCGGTTATGCTACATCTGCCGCTAGTTCCAGTCAGGGACTAGACCGATCTTTGAAGCGGCTGGATGAAGATGTAAGACGCTCTGGAAGAATTTTACGCCGAGATCTGAAAGATGTTCCGGAGGAAATCCGTATTAACCGTTCCGCTTCCAGCGCTCAATCTTGACTGGTTATTCGTTGTTGCGGTATGTTAAACGCGGTGTCTTAAGAATCACCTTAGCAGAAATTTTTGAAATTCTCATTGCAGGTCACCTAGTTCCAGAAGACCTTCCCGAGGTGCGTGCAGCTCTGGTTCAGGAGTAATGGAAAACATTGAACAGCTTGAACGCAGCAATGGACATTTCCCACTACAACGCCCTTCTTCGGGTGTATATAGATAATGAGCAACGGAATTTCTGGCGGATTTGCAGGCCAAGGGCGTTGAACCGAATCGGGTCACCTATCAGCGATTTATTTCGCGCTACTGCTAAGAGGGAGCAAACAAGACTCTGGAATTCCTGCGAGAGAAGCAGCTTCCAGTAATTGAATGCGTTTTCAACGCTGCGCCATTCAATAAAATGTTGCAATTAGAAAACATTTTCCATTTTTATCCGAAAATCTCCCATATACATTAAAAATATTGCGTTTGTGTGCGTGCTCTTTTTACGAACGATTCCTAAAATGGTTTGAATAATGTTGGAATAAAGTAAAGTCAAATCGTTACACAACCATTGACGTAAGCGTTTAGGAATGAGAGCTCCTCGAAAAAAACTATAACGATGACAATCCGATGATCTAAATACATTTTCAGCCATCGGTTTTCAAACCTAACATGGGGTGCATGTAAAACAGTTCGTCCATACAAGTGTTTTAACGGTTATTAACAATTACATAACCTAACGACATATTAAAAATACTGTGAATTTGGAATTCACGATTAAACTAATGTATTTCACGGTTTAAATAATCGTTTGCTAAACGTTTTTTTACGCTTCATCAAATCATCGCTTTACTATTAAGGAAACCGTTTGGTTACAATCCTCATTTATGCGGGTTGATATTTGCCACCCTGCATGGAGTTATGAGTGTGAGATATATAAAAGAAAAGCCTCTAAGGCAAAAATGTTCATCGATTACGGTAAATAGCAATCAAAATCAGATATTTTATATTTAAATGTTTGCGGCTTGTTAAGTAGCTTCGAGGAAATTTGCGTAGCGGCTCAAGCAGCACTAAAATTTTAGTGCTAGTTGAAACCCACTTAACGGAGGATTTGAATTCAAATACTTTGGACATAATTGGTTACACCATGATTCACTGCTTTTCGCATTCAAGACATACTGGAGGAGTATCAATGTACGTACGAAAGATGTTTAAAATCGACATTTTATTAAATGCAGGTATTGAAATGAACTGGATTCTGGCAGTCAAACTCAATGATCAGGGTGTCGACTCATATCTGGTAATAAAATTCCCTGATTTTCCAGACGTTTTCCAGAAAACTCCAGGTTTGAAAAACAACCTGAGGAAGCAACTTAAAGTTATAAAAAATATATTTCCCCGAAAATAAACGCACAGAAAGCTCTGAGTCGAGAGTACTAATTTATTATGATAATTTTAATGAAAGTATTTTTTGTGATATTTAACATTTTAAGATAAGTCAGCCAGTTCGGATCCATTTGTAGAAATTCTTATGATTTCAGCATAACAATTTTCTTTTGCATGCTATCAGCCTTCTTCTGTGCGTCTTCTAAAATTTTCCTCCGTTTCACCTCAAGCGATTTTGCTTCCGCTTCTCGATGACGCTTATCAGCTTCGTTTGATCTGATTCAAGAGCTTCCTTTTTGCGGCGATCTTTGTCTTCCAAATACAGAGTATGTGAATTTCGAACTCTCTGAACAAGTTTGTTGGAAATTTGGACTGATTTTATCCCCCCCAGCATAAAAAACAGCGTCATAGATTTGTCGTTTAGCCACCACTGATTCTTCACGCATATTTTCGAAGAGACATTCAGAATTTACTGAAAAACCAAGTTCAACATTCGCGTTGCCATGTGAAAGACAGCAGATCATTTTCACGATGTTGGAGAATTCTGGACACTTGTCATTTGCTAGCACCCCTCTCCAAAAATGATCCAGCCTTTCTATTGCTACGGTCATAATTATCAAATTTATCGCCTATGGCAATCACTCCGGAATACTGCCGTACTGCTAAATCTGCCGAGGATCCACTAACGCGTCCAGTATCTGTCAATATAGTCAAAGTCTTCTCAAATCGTTTTTGGCTAATTTGATATCGCTGCTGATAACTACCGGATCAAGGCAAGAGGCGACCTTGGTCAGAGGATAAGTTAATGGCGATCGCTTCATTAACTTAAGTACAATTGCCTTCAGCATTCCTTTGCATTCGATACGAAATTGCAAGCCTCGGAAACGCAAAAAATCAAAGGGCTAACGATAATTACATGAGCAACGTACACTGAAGAAATTTTTTAAGCAGATAATAAGCTATGACGTTTCGATTTCTTCAAATAAAATCAGGATCATTATTTTTTCCCTGATTGGTGGAGAAATTCCCTGATGTTCCCTGATTTTCCCTGATGCAAATTGAATTCCCTGATTTTCCAGGTTTTTCCAGGTAGTCGACACCCTGAATGATGGAAAAAGGCAAATCGTCGTTGGAGAAATTTGTCATTCTCCGAGTGCAAGCGATGCTCGGTTTTTAGATATTCTGGAAAATAGTTGGGTCAAACTGAGTCAAACTATTGTAGACGAAATTGATAACATCTTCTGTGGTGATTATAACATTAATTGCAACAATGAAGCAGAGTGCATGGATCTGAAACGTGTCATGGAGGCATATGGGTTTCGACAAATTGTTATGGAAGACACTCGAATCACGGTATCCAGCAGTTCTAGGATAGATTTGGTGTTCACAAATGTGGAGAGAGCCGAGGCGAAAATCGTTCCTGATTTTCGGGTGTCAGATCATGAGACTATAAATATAGAAGTTGAATTTGGTACTAATGATGGTCTACCTAAGATCCATCAGATTGTGAATGATTGGAGCCAGTATAACAACATTGTGTTTCGACAGCTTCTTGAGGCAGGTTTGCCAACACTGGAAAGCGCTGACTTTAATGAGTTGGTAAGACGTATCGATGTTTTATTGAAAGATAGTGTTAATGCACTTGTTCGTACAAAAATGGTACTCAATGGTACTGAACGTGGTACTAAATGGTACTCCAGAAGCCTAATTGAAATCAAAAGACGTAGAGACAAACTTTACAAACAATTTTTAAGAACAAAATGTTCAAGGAGTTGGCATAAGTACAAAGTAAAAGAGTAAAAGAAGCTAAAAACCAATCTATCCAAGATGAGCTGGAGAGAAACAAATCTAATGGGAAACAATTGTGGAAAACAATAAAAAGGTTGATGAAGTCAAATAGTACCAAGACAGATCTAGTCACATTCAACGGAATTCAAGTCAAAGACGAAAAAGAAATAGCAGAGAAGTTCAATGACTTCTTTATTGATAGCGTCATGGAAATTCATAACAGCATCCCGGCAAGCAATAATGGCTACGTGGATCAGAGTATGTACAATAGTGGAGAATTTCACACATTCGAGACAATAAGTAGTCAAGATTTTGACGAAATAATAAACGATATGAAATCCACAGCTGGTATCGAACATGTCTCCTTAAAAAAATTTAAGGATTCGTTGCTGGTATTAGCCAACCCGTTGAGAAATGTTATAAACACGAGTCTGCAGTTAGGAATATTACCTAAAACGTGGAAGTGTTCTACTGTAGTTCCCATTGAAAAACAGAAAAATGCACAAGAGGCGACGTTATATCGTCCTATAAACATGTTAGAAATTCAAGAAAAGGTGCTAGAATTAGCAGTAAAACTGCAATTCTTACGCTTTATTGAGGATGGAGACATATTGATTGCTGAACAGTCTGGATTCAGGAAGCAGCATTCAACTGAATCTGCAGTTAACTTGATACTTCGAAATTGGAAGATTAATATTGAAAACGGAAACTACATAGTGGCTGTGTTTCTAGACTTCAAGAGAGCATTCGAAACTATTGATCGGTTACTACTGTTAGAAGTGTTGGTAAAAATTGGCATCAATGGTACGGTTCTGAGCTAGTTCAAAAATTATTTGGAGAATAGAATGCAACGAACAAAATATGGTTCATCTTACTCGCGATACAAAGAAAATAACCTAGGAGTTCCCCAAGGAAGTGTGTTGGGTCCCTTGTTATTTATATTGTACATCAATGACATGAAAATGTGCTTAAATCACGGCCGTCTCAAGCTATTTGCAGATAATTCCGTCTCCTATTGGAGTGGAAATGACCTAGAACTCGTTGTACAAAAAGCAAATGCTGATTTGAAAAATATTGCAGATTTTTTGAAATACAGAAAATTATGTCTAAATCTTGATAAAACCAACTGGATGATTATTGGAAATCGCAAAATAGGAGTAAGCTCTAAATTATTAATCGATGGTTGTGAGATCGGAGTACAAGTCGATGAAAAATTGAATTTTATAGCTCACATAGACTACACAATCAAAAAGATTGCCGTGAAATATGATGTACTTTGTAGAGTAAGTAGATATATGACTTTCTGGTCGGAAATAATCTACGTTAAATCTGTTATCATGCCACACTTCGACTATTGCGCTATAAATTTACTGCATGCATCTGATACACAAACAAAGCGCCAACAAAGAATCCAAAAGAAGATCATGCGAGTAGTGATACGATGTAATCGATACACACCAAGTACATTGATGCTCGACATACTTCAATGGTTGTCAGTGAAACAGAGAATCGCGTATAACAGTTTGATTTTTATATATAAAATGAAGAACAGAATGTTACCGGCTTACTTGATGGACGGTCTGCAGTACGGCAACGATGTACATAGCTACAATACGAGAAGAGCCCATGATTTCAGATTACCGAATACGAGAAAGGAAATGACAAAACGATCAGTTTTCTACAACGGTCTAAAAATGTTTAACAGCCTGCCGCAAAATATCAAAGACAGTTCAAACATAAACATTTTCAAGAAACTGGCAATACAACACGTTAAACAGACAATTTGAAATTATGACTAATCCTAAAAAAGATCATATGCTTGTGATGAAGATCTGGCGAAAACCCAGATATAAATATGTACGGTGATGGACATACGCGGGAGTTAGACAAACAAGTCGTACAGAATTAGATAAAATAATGCAAAAAAAATTATCCATAGGATTAACTGTCCCTCCCACTTCTAAAGAAGCGTATGGGGTGGAGGAAGGACCCAATTGGGCCTGTGGGACCATCACAAAAAAAAAACTCAGAAATACATTACAAATGAATAGAAACAAAATTTGTTAAACGGATATCTTTGAACACTTTTCAGGTGGCGTGTGAAAATGCGACTGCAAACTTCCACAGGAGGATCGTTGAGGATTCAGAATATGTTGTCAACCCGCCGGAACATTCTTGTACCAATTTTATCCAACAAAAGAAAAGAAAATTGTCGATAGATGATGAAGAAGATCTTCTGGGTTTTGAAAGTGAAATGCATGAATTAAGTCAGTAATCAAAATCAAAGCACAATTCAGAAGGATTCTAGATAGGAGATCGAACTTTAGGAACCCGCATCCCGCATAAACCAGGATTATAACCTAACGTTCTCTCCAATAGTCGTAAACGATTTTATTAAGTGTAGCAAAGATGTTTAGCAAACGATATTTCAAACTGTAAAAAACATTGGTTTAACCGTGAATTCCGAATCGACAGTATTTTTAATATGTCGTTAGGGTATGTAACTGTTAAAAACTGTTAAAACAATTGTATGGGAGAACTGTTCTACACACTACCAAAAAAATCTGTAAAATTCCATCATATGTGATGTAAATTAAAAGAAGCATCACATATGACGGAATTTTCAGTGCGAGTTAAATTTTACACCTATGTAAATTTTTAAAGACGTGTAAGACTTAGAGACGTGTAAAATTCGAAGAAGTGTAACATTCAGGGACGTGTAAAATCTAGAGACGTGTAAAATTTAGAGACATGTAATATTTTATTCGCTCTGAAAATTTCGTCCTTTTTTTACATCATAAATGATGTAATTATAAATTTCTTTCGTATTTAGTATTAATTAAATAAATAATTGTATTTCAATGAATGAACAAATGTACAATGTTTAGATGAAGTATTAAAAGGCTATCATCACTAAAATGTCATTATCTAAAATGTACAATACCTTCCCGCATAAAAAAGAATTGTAACCAAATGATTTCCATAAAAGTCAAACGACGATTTGATGAAGCGTGAAAAGACTTTAAGCAAACAGTAATCGAAATTGTAAATTACATTCCTTTAATCGTGAATTCCGAATTGACTGTATTTTAAATATGTCGTTAGGTTATGTAACTGTTAAAAACTGTTAAAACCGTTGTATGGAAAAACTATTATACTAACAGTTAGGTTAAAATCGAAAATTTGCTTATGGAAATCGTACCACGTTCATCAAACTATTACTGTTATAGTTTTTCCTTAAAGTTATGCTGTAACGAAAAGTTTACAGTAATGGTTTGGTTGCGATCTGTCACATCTTTCGTCCAACATTATTCATACTTTTCTCTGAAGCGTTCCTGAAGAACGCATACATGTTTACTTTTTGCAAAATGAAAAAAACGTAATATAAGGTTTTAAAAAACAATCATTTTTATTGATTACTCCGTTCTAATTTCACAATTTCACATTATCCTGGAACGGCAGTTTGCAATGTTGAACAATACTCTTACGGTGATAGAAATACGACGAGGGTTAAGATCCGAATGGTTCCATTGCCAGGCTCCTTTTCCCAAAGAGTAATGTTCTGCAGGAATGGTGGAAACGCCAACGGGTCATGTCCCAGGAGTTTCGAACACCGTCAACGTGTTGCAACGGGACTGGACCGGCTTTACGCTTTTGATGATTTCTTTGCTGGAATGCAAAATTCCTCCCAATGGGGTGATTTTTGGTCGTCATTTAATTTCCCTCTGTGTAGTCGACGCGTATCTGAAAATTAAATACAGTGATAAAAGAACCGAAAGTGATGAAGAATTATAAAACTTACCAGATTAGTTTTGTAATTAATTGCTTCTCTTAAGATTCGAAGGCGAAGAAAAAATTCCTCGCGGCCGGCGGCAGCAAAACCGAATGAACAACACCGTTTGGTTCAGGGATGCCAGGTTCACAGTTTTATCAATATTTGCACAGATATTGAAATGCGAAATTTTCATGTATATATATTTTAGGTGATCAAGATGTTTATGTGTAATTATAAGAATGTTATAAACATTTAAGTGAGCTACCCAACAAACATTTTGGCTGATTAAAAACGCCAATTCTCTGATCGTATGCTGTGTTGAGGTGCTTATTGCTGTTCCAGCGTTCTAGCTGAAGAACGAAATACTTCAGCGCTGTTTCAGCATGTAGGGAAGTTTTATTTCAGCCAGTAGAAAGTAGGGGAAAAATGGTTGAAGAATAACTCGTTCAGCCTTTGTCCAACAATTTTTGACACCATTCAAATTTGACAGGCGTCAGCTGTACAAGGGTAACTTCGAAAGCGACTTTCAGCTATATCAAACTTTCTGTTGTTGTCATTGATCAACCAATGCATGATAGCAAATGGATCGAAATAAGGATTTTTTAATCGTCTAATTATGAGTAATTTCTCACTTTGCTTGATTAATGGCCTAGCCGGGAAATTTTCTTTTTATTATCAAAGCATTTTAATTTCAATTTCTTTATGTGAAATTGACCTTGGTTGGGAGATATTTCGGTCGCTTAAGAACGACACTTTTTTTTATGCTCCACAGAATCCATAGTTGGTTCTGCGTTCTGCGGCATGGGACCAACAAGTCGAAGGTTAAGAGTTCGAGACAAGTTTCAATGAAGCAAAACAAAAAAAAGAGGGGAAAAATAGCTGGCAAACATCAGGCGTACATCGGTCATCATTATTTTTGTTTTTTTTTTTGTTGATCCGTCAATTGACGTTTCATGGCAACTTCGCTGATTAATTTCTCCAAATGTCGATGTTTAAGAGCTGAACAGCAGCTTCTCCCTGAATTTTGGTTGCCTTCTTTCAGCAAGATAGCTGATTTAAAATTAGAACCCAATAGTGTTTCAGCGGTTGTTCAGCGAAAAATGTTTGTTGGGTAATAACTAAATTTAGAAGCTCCGTTCAATTCCAATCGATCCAATTTGAATCGAGAATGCCATACACATTGCAAATGCAAATTTGATGTTTCCATGTCGCTTGTTTGCATAACAAACATTCACAGCTCATATGCAAACATTTAAAAAACGATTGATGACGAAAACAGTAAGAAAAATAACACACGCCATTGAGAGTCCGAAGTCTTTCCCCAACTGGAGAGACTTGAGAAGAAATTGCCTAATTAAAATGCTTGCTTTCAATTCCTTATGACTCGTTTTTTACTGAATAAAATTGATGTAATGTGAATTTTGTATTTTATTTATATTTCAAGACGCATCTATGCATACAAGAACGAACAATGAACTATAATTGAGAAGAAACGCTTTTATTTATCTATGCATAATGAACTTTAGATATTTAAGAAGCATAGCGTCAAACTATAACTAACCCTAGTTTAGGATCCTGTTGCTTCCAAGTTCAATTATTGTCGTTGAAATTCTCTAAATGACGTATAAGAAGTGAAGAAATTTGAAAGATAATTCCATTAATATGTACTGATTTTTTTGCAAACCATCTGGCATCTCTGACCGAGCGTTTCGTTCATTTTTGACGCGTTTGACAGAAGAAATGAATGTTATGGGTAACGGTTCGAGAACATTTTTACGATTATAGAAAATTTGAAGAAATCGTTCATACCATTCTATAACTATTCCAGATACCATCACGCTTTCATAAGAACGTCCATGCAGCGTTCTTATAGTTATCGAAGTAACGTTTGAAAGAACAGCTGCGTTTACAGATACAATCACTTTTTCTAAAGCCGTAGATGTATCGTTTAAACTGTTTGAGCTATAGTTTTTTAGTATGCGGGTTACTATCACATTATTTGACAGTGGTGGAATTTTCCACCTCTTTCCAATTCTATAATTTTTCACTAACAATTATGGCTAGCCTATTTCTTATTCAAACATAATTGATCTATATTTACACTCACTAACGAAAGTTTCGTTCTTCGTCCTCCTCCTGAAGGTTCAAAGGCGCTGGATGGGTTTCAATGTTGGTAAGGGTAGCAATGAACGTTCAAGTAGAGAGGATTCCGAATAAACAGGCAAATGGATCGGTATAACCGTTACTGATCCGAAACAGCGTTGTTTTCAAATGTATCGTCGCCCTGAATTAGTGGAGGAATTGAAAGAAATAAGATTTCATTAATATCAAAGATAACAACAATCCAGCCATTGTTTATTTCAATATTAACGGGATAGAAAAAAACAAACAAGAAAAATTAAATGTTGGTAATGAAACTTAGCTGGAGAATGAACAATAAATAAGACGAATGAAACGATTTTTTAAACCGTATAAGTATAAACATTAAAGTTCAACAACGGGTATATGAACTTTGAATTGTGTATGATCATTTACTAAGAAACAATAATTGGTCAGGAAATCTTTTTTCGTAATCATTACACTATAAAACTTGTTTTTCGAGAATAGCTTATGATGTGGATTTAAACTTAAAATAACGCAAATGCACTGAACAAAACTCATTTGATAACGTCTTACTCGAAACTATAGGACTAAAACCAGTCTCATAATAAACGCGTTTAATATGAACAATGATGTGATATTGATGATAAACATCATGTTGAAAATCATGCAAATGGTTGTTATAGTCTGGAAGGTTCCTGTGGTGCTGATTGCTTATGAATCTTTTCATAGAAGAAATCATCACATGGAATGCGTGAGCAAATAGTTTCAAAAATTTTATCTTAAACATAATCCGGTTCATGAGCTAAAGTTTTAAGTAAAATAGATTCCATACATGAACTCACCTCAAAGCAACTGTTCTTCTCTTTATTGACTATCGAAACTGCTTTCCCGATTTCATAGCAGTAAAACACTTGAACGATTGAATAATGCATCCTGTTAAAAAGTATAAACAAGTATTAAATATTATAACAGAATACTTTTTAAAATAGTTAAGATACCAGTCTCCAATGCTCCAACCAATGGATCCGAAGAAAATTGAAAGCCGGAAGTGCACGTATTCCGACAAGAAGTTCGGAAATGTCAGAATTCGAATTCAGTGCTGCGGGGCTAACTTCAACGTCACCCAATGCGACGAATTCGACTAGTTTCTAGCAGATCTTTGGCACCGGGGGCGCCGGGCGCAATAATAATGCGTTGATGCTGTGGAACCGTATCCATCCTGACATTATTTTTTTCACTCACTGAAAGCGGGATTACAAAAACATCCGCCGGATAATCGCAGGAAGGAGGATGGCATAGGATCTTATTGCTGTTGGTGAATTTTAATTCGTCCATAGGTGCAGTGCCAGCCATTGGGGGGCTTACGCTGGGACTGCCGCAGGAGTTTCTGTTGGGAAAATGGAAAATAAGTTTCATTTATAAGCAATAAAATAAAAAAATCTCACCTGGTCGACGGCGCTCAGCACCCACAGCTGGTCGACAGTCCAGATAATACAGCAGGACGACGTTCTTCGGATTTTTTTTTCCGTTGAACCGGAGAACCGAATCAAAACAAAAAAATAAAAGTCGCGCTCCTTTTGACATTTCTCTGTCATATGCCTAACCGGGATGCCAGGTATACTTGAATTTGAAATTTATTAGACGACTCGTAATTTTATGTGACCTGTAAAACTACAGTTTTCTAAATTACAGGTTGTTTTATTTTGAATGCATTCATTTTCAGTTACATTATTAAATCAATTTGTAAAATTACATCACATATGATGTAAATAAAAAGATGCATCACATATGACGGAATTTTCAGTGCGAGTTAAATATTACATGTCTGTAAACTTCAACAGACGTGTAAAATTTGAAAGACGTGTAAAATATTTGAGACGTGTGATATTCAATTCGCACTGAAAATTAAGTCATATGTGATGCTTCTTTTTATTTACATCATATGTGATGTAAATTTACACCAAATAATCACGTTCTGTGTCAAGTAATATTTGTGTCATTAGAATTCAGTGCTGTTAAGGATTCAACTTCATTCTAATCTGTAAATTTACATTAATAAATCGCGTTCTACGTCATGTAACATTAAAGGTTTCCAATTTCAGTGTTGTTAAGGATTCAGATTTTTTTTCTGTGTACAAGCAGTTAGGTTAGAGCACCTGCAACGGTTCAGGCGTAAATATTGGTTTTAATTATACCAGTTTAAGCACAATTTTAAATTTTAGAATCGGCTAAAACACCCACTCCCCACCGGTGTAGGAGCAAATTTAAAAAGGAAACACTTTCATTGCGGACACTTAATAATTGAGAAGATAAAAACCCATTTTATTAGAAAAATTGCATAAGTTTTGAGCTGACATTGATGAAGGAAATGAGAAATGTTTATTCCAAAGTCAAAGGAAATTTTCCTTTGATTTGTCGACACTTTTGTTTGAAAAAAACTTGTTTCACTTTGTAAATTCATGTATATGGATACAGAAAAATATGCTGCTATTCACGAAAATCCGAGCAATCTATACGAAACTAAAAATCTCTCAATATCTCAAATAAAACAAAAATTATAGAACACACAATAAACATTTATTTTACCTCATCGAAAAAGTATTAAAATTTTCTTTTCGTTTGTGTTTTTCAAATTTTAGAACGCACTTCGATTTCAAATACTTTTTTTTTTTTTCAAATTCACAGATAATATTTATTTCATGACAAATATTCAGTAAAAACCTTAATGAACTTACGTTCCTCTAAAAGGTTTAAGTAATAGTGAACAAAGATAAGACTTAAGTGTTATCATGCTTAAATTAAATTAACCGCTCTAAATTAGTTTTGAAAAAATGTTTAACACGAGACTTAAATAAAGGTACATTATTGCTATTTCTGATATCTGTACTAAGACGGTTGTACATATTTGGACCTGTTGTGAGGAGTCTCCTTTCTCCAACTCTAGTTGATGCGTTTTCAACAAAGAGCCTATCGACAAACCGGGTGTTATAATTATGCGAAACGTGTTGTACATCGAAGTTATGATGGATATTCTTGATTTTAACTATCCGGTGCATAATTAATAAAGTTTTTTTTTTTTTATTTTTATGAAAGTTTAATGGCATTGCGATGAACTTGATACTACGAAAATTCTTGATAGAAGAATTAAAGATTGAAATTAAATGACGGATAGACAAAGCAGATGCTTAATAGAAGAAAATTGAAAGATGTTGAAAATGAGCCAAGAGCATATTTTATGGAAAGCTTCAAAGGTGCGTTCTAGACCCTTTGTCCCACATCAATTGAATGGCTGAGAGAAGTAATAGCGAGAGGCGCAATTACGTTCACCCATACATCCAACCCGATGGATTGGTAAAGCACGTGCTTCCCAATCGGTGACTATTCGTTAAAAAGAATAATTAATAAAGTTTGCAAGTCCCGCATGCAACTTATTGGCAAAATATTATGTAGTGGCATTTTATACAATTCTAAGGTGGGATAAAGGTAGGGAAGTTTAAATATTGATTTTATACATCTATTCTGCTGGACTTTCAATGTAGATAAATTTGATACGTTTGTGTGACCCCAGGCACTTATTGCATATGTGTATCTACTGTGTACAAAACTGTGATAAAGCTTCTGTAGAACATGCCTTGGCATGAAATATGAAAACCTGCGAATTATTCCACAAATGGGAGCACAATTTTTAATAACGTTCGATATATGTGGCTTCCAAGATAAACGATTGTCTAAATGTACACCCAAATATTTAAAGCTAGAAACTTCTTCTACTTCGTTTTGCTTATGGATCAGGGGGGAATGCGGTGGTATTTTAGTTTTGATTCCTCGGAAAATTATGAATTTTGTTTTAGCGGTGTTCAATGTTAATAAGTTATTTTGGAGATAGTTATCTACAATATCGAGGTCGTTCTTCATTTGATTAATTGTTGTTTCAACATCCTTATTGGAGTATTCTAGAACCGTGTCATCAGCGAAGAGTTTCGGGATACCACACAGAGGAAGCTTTGGCATGTCATTCACATAAATGAGAAAGAGTAATGGCCCTAAATTGCTACCTTGGGGCACACCAACAGTTAAAGGTAGTTGAGAGCTTAAGGTGTCTTTAATCCGGACAACTTGTTGTCGATTATGATGATAGCTTCGCATGAAGTCGTTGACTACGCCTCGTATGCCATACGCTTCTAATTTTTTCAGTAACAGATCATGGTCTATTGTGTCGAAGGCCTTCGAAAGATCTAGAAACAAGGCAGCCGGTATCTCCTTCTTCCTGTCTAAGTTGTGTGAAACACTGTTCACTAGTTCCAGAACAGCAATCTCTGTAGATCCACCTTTACGAAATCCATGTTGCTGTTCGTAGAGAAATCGTTCACCCTCAAGAAATTCCATCAACCTTGATGCAATCAGTTTCTCGAAAACTTTACTAAAGGCGGACAGCACAGAAATCGGTCGATAGCTATTAAGGGATTTGGGATCTCCAGACTTGAACACCGGACGAACGACAGCAAGCTTCAGACATTCGGGATACGTGCCCATCGACACGCTTTCGTTGAAGGACGAGGTAAGAAAAGGGGCTAGCTCCTTATGATAAGTTTGCAGTGCTGAAATCGGGAAGGAATCCACACCAGGAGCTTTTCCAGGATCCAGTTTGGATATAATCGTCGTGACTTCCTGGACTGTGGTTGGCTGGAGATATATAGAATTTCTAATTCGCTTGATAGTGCCGTTCTCGTTGATATTCCCAGACGATTGGTGTTGGTTTGCAAGATGTTTTCCAATTGAGGTGAAGAAATCGTTGAAAGCATTAGCCACGACTAATGGATCATCCACAGAATCACCCTTTATATTCAGTACTAGGTCATCATGTTTTAAGTTCTTTCCAATTAATTCATTTATTTGTTTCCAAAGCAATTTCGCGTTGGAGGTACTCATCAGTTGTTCGTAGTATTCTATTTTCGTCTTCCGTTTCAAGCTCTGTAGTTTTTTATTAACATGCTTAAGTTGCTCGGACGTATTGTGATCGCTGGGATTTCTTTTACATTTACTCAGGATCTTGTCTCTGGATTTTGACAGTTGCCACACTTCTAACGTCATCCAGGGGCAAAGTTTTTTCATTTTAACCGTAGCTGTGGAAACTTTGGTGTGTTTTTGAACAAGTTGCTGATAACGTTCAGATATCGTTCGTAGTTTAGCATTGGGATCTAGGTTTCGTGAATCGAAATATCTAAGAAAGTCAATGAAGTCTCGATTCAGACCCATCCAATTCGTATGCCGCCGTGATAAACGTTTAATTTTAGACCCAGATTTTATAGAGGAATATGTTGTGAGAACTGGCCTGTGATCACTAATGTCCCACTCAAAAGTGTAGTTATTGATTGCATTAAGGTCACTTAGACGCACAACGCTGTGATCCAACAGGTTATTGCTGGATGGTCTAGTGATTATGTTGTTTGAAACAGTCAGACCAAAACAATTCAGGAGACTTTGATACTGCAGAACGGAGACATCGTTAGTTCTATTGATTGGGACATTCAAGTCTCCCAAGATAAAGATTGGTTTTCTGGGGTCCGCTTCTGAAAGAAGTCGTTCTAATTGGTCAAGCAAATTAGAAAAGTTGTAGTCTGGTGGCCGATAGATACCATAAACTGTAATCGATTCTCCGTTCAAAATTATCTCAACTCCTATCGAGTGATAGCCTTCATCTAGGATGTTTCGTTTTGTATTGTACTTTACTCCATCTCTAAAGTATATCGCTAGTCCACCACCTTGGCTACGTCTGGATGAGAAGATAGCTTGATATCCAGGCAAATTGTAGAATGCAAATTTTTTTTCCTTGATCCAGGTTTCGCTAATTACAATGAGATCAATGTTTGTCTTTAAACTTTCGAGAAAGACTTTTAATGAGTCGAATTTCTCCAGGTTATTCATCCCACGAATATTAACCTGCAACAACTTAATTTCCTTGTTGGATTGACTTTGAGGAATAGAATCGGTTGCAGCGCAGAAGGTATTTTTACAATTGTAAAGTGGTTCATTGGTCATATTAACTTAAGTCCAGGACTGAATACTCAAACAGTTGTATTATTGTGGTATGATTTTCATAATATCAGAATGTGACCGAACAACTACTGGTTTCGAGTTTGCGGTTCTTTTTAAGAGTATATTCCCATCGACACCAGGCCAGATGTATGCAACATTCAATAGTTTCTGTTTGGATCGTAGATCTTGTAGAAGTCCATAGTTGAAAGGAGTCATTTCACTACGAACTGAGACATTAGATTGACCAACTTGAACTTCAGGAGCATCTATTTTGAGTTCTCTGATACGAAGGCGACCAAACCTACGTTTTTCCTCAAGAACTTTCAATTTAGCAGCGGGGTTTTAAAAAACAACACGAATAGGTGGGTTATTCTTCGATACATTCGATTTGAACCTTTCGCATGCTACAATGGAATTTGCAGGGATATTGCATCTGAATGAGGATAGGGTCTTTTCCACAACTTTGGGTAATATTTCATCGCGCACCAATGGCACACCAGTTATAATTACGTTGTTTGCGACGGTAGCTTTTTCATGGGTGTTAATCAAAGATTCTAACGTTTGAAGACGTACCTCTAGCGATTTAGTTAAGCCGACTGAATCATTGAGAGCTTTTTTCAAGTGAGTTTTTTCCTTTTTGAGATCGCGTCCTGACTACGAGATGAAGATGAAGTCCTGACTACGAATAATTTGGTCAGTAATTTCATCGAACTTACTACTAATTTTTGATATAAAATTTTGGTTTGATTTTTCCGTCGTCATAGTGGCAGCACGGAATTCAAAAAACTAGTTTTCAAAACTTAGATGCAGATGGCGCTGTGATCATCAAAAATTCGAACGGCGTCTGACAGGGACTATTCGTTGTTGCGATTGGCTTATAGGCAATAGGACTTGTTCTCACCTGATGGCTCGCAGCCAGTTGATACTTCGTCTAGGTTTTGGGATCGTGGGGACCTCTTTTTGCTCTATGTCGGCCAGATGTCGAGCTATCCCAACCGCATCGGGCTACGGTCATTCAACGTGAGCATTCGGTGCAACGGCAGAAGCAGGGTGTGAAGGACGGATCAAATAAAAACAAACGAGCGATGGCGGTTTTTATTTGGCAGCGAATCGGAATTACAAAGTCTTTCAACAGGCTTTTTATGAATGTAATTTGCAGGTTTTAGCGCTTCGATTGCAACAGCAGCAACAGCAGGGTGGTATAAATGGAGCAAGCAACAACAGCAGCAGCGGGTAAGTCGATTAATTTCGATCGAGTATCAAACGGAGGTTGGTGGCTTTTGGCGAGGTGGGAGAGCTGTGGGCAGTGGGCGGGGTAGCAGGCGCACTCTATCGACCGTTCTCTAGCCAAAGTAAAAGTAAAGTCACTTTTTACGTACCATTCCAAGCCAACGAAGATATCTCGATGTGCGTAGTCGGTGACGCTGGTGTCAATTTATTTGGTTCTGGGCGAGGCGGTGCAGCTGAGGCAGTTTTTCAGGATTAAATAGCCAAAAATCGGAGCGGTTAAAACATTACGCTTTCGCCATAAATTTATTGGTTGGAAAATTCCATCGTAATCCCAAGGCAGATCGGTTACTGCGGATAGTGCGACTTCCAAATCTTCCCTGCTGCAAACCATAAAATCTGTCCAGTTCAACCCACAAGCTGAAACATGATAACACCTTTAAATGACTTTTTCTCACATCACGTTTAACACAAACTACCGCCAAAATCGCCTATTAAAGAATTGGGAAAATCCAAATCCAGCACAAGCTTTAAACGCTGCTCTTTAGAATTTGCCATTTTGAACTCTGAAAATAAACACAATTACAACCCGACATTCACTTGAAATTCAAGTGATGGGGAAGTGAATATTTTTTCTCACTTCAAATTCAAGTGACGACTGAAGTGAATGTGGATGAATTCACTTGAAATTTAAGTGACTGCCAAGTGAAATGTATATGTCGCACTTGAATGGAAGAAAATCACTGGATCCTTGTTTTTAAGTGAAAAATCATGTGTATTTTAAGAGTGAATTTGGGTTCAGTGCATAACTAAAAAAAATCCAACTGAACTTTATAATAAAAATCACTTACTTAAAACTATTTTTTTTTGGTAAAACAAAGATTGCGTACACCTTCAACAACACGTTTTTTTTCCAATTGCAGCCATTTTGAGTCCATGAAATCTTTCAAAGATGAAAACATAAAGGCTATGTGTCAACTAAGGGCTGTCCCAACGGTAGATGCAAAACACGGTTTTCGACCACGCTAAAACATTTCGGCTGGCACCGGTGGCGTAAATTGCTGTTTTAGCACAGTTATCGATTTCAAAATTCCCAACAGTTATACGCCTTTGTTCCAAATTCATGCAAATTTGGAACAGGATTTCAAAATATACGACAGACCGATTAAGTTCACGGTGAGAAAATTTTAGCCAACAATGACTTCTTTCACACATGTTTGGGTAACATTGGGTGTGATAATAATTTCTTTTTGAGATATTATTTGAATGTTTTTTTTTTCTTCAACCAAACCCTATACGTAACATAAATTGAGAATAGATGTTAATAAAAACCAGTGATTGAATTTTGCTGAGCATGAATTGATCAACCATCTCTCGCTCAACGCTTTACTCGGAAGCAAAGGTTGCTTTGAGGCAGCGAAAACGACAAAACCGATGATGCATACGCTCTCACATGGCCCGCCTTCAAGAAGCAATATACATTCGAGGCAGCGAATCCAAAAAACCAAACGAATGGCTCTCACTCATCTCCTGTGTTACATTCTTGAGGGAACCGAATTCAAAAGGCAGAGCAAACCCGAGTCTACTCGTTTGTGCCTGGATCGAATACCCGAGGTTTTTCTGCTATTGCTATTATTGCACAGCAACCGCACGCAGGCAGCTAGTTTTTTCGTTTCTTTTCCTCCCCTCTCCTTGCTCCATACGTTGCGGCCCTACACTGAACCTCGAAAATACCCAAACTTGAGAACTTTCCCCGCCAACTCGAATGAAACTCCCTCCCTACAGGTTTGGCTATTGGTGGCATAGCACAAAGTTAAGCTCTTAAAGGAGAACTCATCCCCCAAAATCTGATACCACAATAAAATGGAAATCAAAATAAAAAAAAAAATATCGCCAGGTACAGGAATCACACCTATACCTGCAATGGCTTTGCGATTACCATCTCAGGATGCTAACCGCTCGACCACCGGAGAGTTGTTGAGAGAGGCAGCTACATCATCGTATATGTGAGACTTTCTGCGAATGAAGCGGGAATAAAAGTTATCCCCCAAAAAAAAAACAGTTCTTCGCTTTGAACTTACCCCCCAAACCTAAATCTGCCACGGAGGTAACAGAATCAGATGCGCTTACAACAAAAACCCCCCAAAAAAACAGTTCTTCGCTTGAAGGACAAGTTTGGCTTATTGGCAAGCTGTGATTTTTTCACAAACTTAAGTTGTCAATCTTGAACTTAGGTTTGGCGGGTGGCAGTTCTCAAGATTGGGTATTTTCGATTTTCAGTGTATGCAATGCAATAAGTTCGGTTGTTGTCGTTGTTGCCTAAACCTTTGCGGCGAGGTTGAAGATGTTCTCCTCAACGACAGCTATCGGCTTGAGTCCATCAAATTCAATAACGTAAATGAGTATGTGTGCCTCGTCTACATCATGCATCATGTAGCGACCGAACGTTGAGAGAGTTCGTTCTGAGCAGCGAACGGATAGTGTCTCTCGGAGCAGATCCTCCTCATGAGGGGAGGTTTGAATGAATGTATATGTTGTAAGGAATGGATTTGTCATGTATTAATTATACGCCGGAATTTGACTTTTACCTTCAATCACCCCTCGACAATTTACACAAGCTCTCGGTCTAACGATTCGCTTTCATCCTCACACACACACACACTCATACAGTTTACCGTCTCGCACCCATTCGATCTTGAGTCAGCGTGTCGACCGGTAGTGAATTACTCGACAATTGTTTAAGTTGTGAAAATGCAGTAACCGGAGATTTTCCATGCGGACGCGAATCCCCATAATTTGCATTGGCGATCCTTCCAGGAGCCGGAAAATATTAAATAAAAGAGCGTTCGAAAGTAACAAAACCGTGGAAAATCTCCGGCTGCTGCAGAGAGAAAAAAAATGGCGTCCATTTTTGAAGGTGCCTAGAAAAAAATGGACGCCAGAACAGGAAAATGGAATGATTTAAATTTTATAAGTTTTTCCCTGTAGTTGAAAAAGTTGGAATACAAGTATCAGTGATAAGTTTGAGTGACAGCCTCCATCCTGGATTACACCAAACGACAAAAATAGCTATCTCGAAAATAAAACCGAAACAAGGTGAGTAACACCAGCTTGAACCTCGTTAAAATACATGATTTTTATAAGCAACAACTAAAATTTGAATGAGGTGACTTATAGCTGACTAACTTTTGCATTCATCAAAACAATAAAATATTTAATTCAGGCGGAAATAAAACCGGCACGCCAGCTCAGTTATTTGCGAAAATCAGGCAGAGCTTATCGAACAGGCAAGCATAGAAACCAAGCGGAAACGTCAGTTCAGAAATCAGGTGGATACGCCAGCTCAATAGTTTTCAAAACAAGGCGTAAACGCCAGCTTAGCAACCAGGCGGATTCGCCAGCTCAATAGTTTTCAAAAAAGGCGGAAACGCCAGCTTAGACTTCAGGCGGAAACGCCAGCTTAAATACCGGGTGGATTCATCACCTCAATAGTTTTCTAAAAGGCGGAAACGCCAGCTTAACAATCAGGCAGATTCGCCAGCTCAATAGTTTTCAAAAAAGGCGGAAACGCCAGCCGCACAATCAGGCAGAAACGCCAGCTCAGACTTCAGGCGGAAACGCCAGCTTAAAAACCAGGTGGATCACCAGCTCAATAGTTTCAAAAAGGCGGAAACGCCAGCTTAAAAATCAGGCGGGTTCGCCAGCTCAATAGTTTTCAAAAAAGGCGGAGACGCCAGCCTCACAATCAGGCGGAAACGCCAGCTTAGACTTCAGGCGGAAACGCCAGCTTAACTACCAGGTGGTTTCACCAGCTCAATAATTTTCTAAAAGGTGGAAACGCCAGCTTCACAATCAGGCGGAAACGCCAGCTTAATTGTTTCTAAAACCAGGCGGAAACGCCAGCTTAGGAATTGGGCGGAAACGCCAGCTCAACAATAAGGCGAAAACGCCAGTTCAATAGTTAGCTAAACCAGGCGGAATCGCCAGATTACAAATTGGGTTGAAACGCTAGCTCAATAGTTAGCTAAAACAGGTGTAAACGCCAGGTCAACAGTTTGCAAAAAAAACCAGGCAGAAACACCAGCTTAGAAAACCTGGCGAAAGCGCCAGCTAAAAACAAGGCGGAAACGCCAGCTTAGGATTTAGCCTCAATAGTTACCTTCAAACTCAGGCGGATTTACCAGCTCAATAGTTTTGCAAAAAAGGCGGAAACGCCAGCTTAATTGTTTCTAAAACCAGGCGGGAACGCCAGCTTAGGACTAAAGCGAAAACGCCAGCTCAACAATAAGGCGAAAATGCCAATTCAATAGTTAGCTAAATCGGGCGGAAACGCCAGCTTACAAATTAGGCGGAAACGCTAGCACAATAATTAGCTAAACAGGCGGAAACGCCAGCTCAGTAGTTTGCAAAAACTAGGCGGAAACGCCAGCTTAGGACTCAGTTGGAAACGCCAGCTAAATAGTTTGCAAAATACTGATGGAAATTGCCAGCTTTAAATTTAGGCTGAAACGCTAACTTGAGAATTATCTATCTAAGACTTCATCTTCCTAAGTAAAGGAAACCAGGCGAAAACGCTGGTCTCTAAACAAAAAAATACAAGGAATCGAAACGCTAGTTTCTTATTGGACAACGATAAGGTTTAACTTGTCAGTTAAATTAGCACAAACTTTAAATTTCTTTTTGGTTGGCAAAGACGTCAGCAAAATTAACATGAGGTTAACTGGACTGAACGCCACTTAGATCAGTGTTTTAAATGAAAACAGACCAGACTAGCTAGCTTATAATTATCTTTAAATGCACGGAGAGCCCGCATGTGTACTAAATAATATACGGAATAAATACATTGTTTGTTATACTACTTTTAGAGTTATTAAAGAAGGAGGAAGATTAAAACTTAAACTCGTTCTTTTGTTTGTTCTGCTAGCCGAACACATAGAAAAATGCCGAGACCAGGGAAATATGTGCGCCTTAACTCGCATAATGAAGAGTCCGACTGTAGTGGTGCTGAATCTGATGCATCGTGCCATCCGAGCCCACAATCTAGCTTCGATGATTTGGACTCCTCGTATAGCAATGGATACACGAACAACTTTGGAACATCGCGCCGTGAACCCACTGGTGAAGGATGCTTAACGAAGCCCAACCAATGGTCTGAAGCACGAGCTAAGAAGGGGTTCCAAACACGAGATGATGTTACACCAAGTAACACCGAAATGGTCACATCAGAAAATATCCCAGATCGCGAGAAAGGTATTAATCAGGTCGTTAATAGTCAACCACAGAACGATCCAATCGAGAAATTTGGGAATTGGCTTTCCGAAGCGCTAGCCGCATTCCAGAAAGGTCAGATGCCTCCAGTTTTTAGTAACAACTCACAAAGTGAATGCGTGCGTCAGGGTTCGTCATCTCCTCTTGGTCGAGTTCGAAATATTCCCGAGGAAACATCGTCAGTTGCCTCCAAGGTGTCAAACAGCATTCGTTGGGACCATGTAAGACGTTTCCCAGATAACGTGCCCGCGAATAGGATGTGGGAATCTCGGTGTAGATTTTACCAAAATTTTGAAATGGCAGCCTCCCTTGGAAATGCGAATTCACCAAAACAAAGAGCACAACTCTTATACATCTCGCTCAGCGAGCAACTCCAAGGGATAGTAAACGCCTTTTATTTAATGCCAAATTTAGCCGATCCTTCATGCTACGATGAATTCGTCAAGAATATCGAGAGGCATCTTCTGTCCATGACGGATACTTCAGCGGAACACGATAGCTTCCAATCTATGAGACAGGGAATAGATGAATCGGTTGTAACTTTCCATTCCAGGTTAGTTGAAAAGGTTCGTCTTTGCGGATACAGCATCGAAGACCAGCAAAAGTTTGTTCGGACACAGCTTCTAAAAGGGATCACTAATCGCGAGGTTGCGAAATTTGCCAGAATCAGTGGTTCTGACGTAAATTTCATCGTCCAGTCGGCAACCCGTGAGGAAGCGGCTAATCTAGATGCGGGTCCGTCCAGCAGTGCGTTTGCAATCGATCGTAGGAACAATCCACCCAGTCGTCAGCCTTTGAAACGAAACCGTCGCTATCAAGAAGGGTCCAGAAATTCTGCTCCTAGGAATTTTTCTCGGTATAATGATACATCGGAGCCAAGCCAACGATCGCGTTGCTCTAATTGCAATAATGTGAACCATCGTTTTGGCGTTTGTCCTGCTTTCGGTGCGATTTGTAAACGGTGTGGCAAGAAAAATCACTACGCCCGGTGCTGCCCAGACCGAAGACCAAGCACAATCAAATCAATCGAGAAGCCGTATGAAGTAACTGAAAAAAAAGAAAACGATCAGGTATAGAACCAATCATGAATTTATAGTCTATAGAAATATATGAAGTTTTAATTTAAAAAAAATCTTTTTTTCTGCCACCAAACCATTTCAGAATGTCTACACCCTATCGCTCAACGATGTGTTAGTTAAGTGTAGTCTGGGGTGCTCTGGACCTGTTGAATTTCTGATCGATTCGGGGGCTGACGTGAATATCATTGCTGGAAAAGATTGGGTTCGCCTTAAAAACGAAATGGATCTCAATCAAGCGGAATTGCAAATGATAGATCATTCACGATTCAGTGAAATTAAAGCATATGCAACCGAGGTACCTTTAGCGCTGGAGTGCGCCTTTTCAGCGCTTGTTGACGTCATTGGGCACCGTAAACCTAAAATCAGAGCGAATTTCTTAGTGATACAGGAGGGTCGTCGTTCAATCCTTGGGCGAGCGACAGCCAGCGATCTTAGGCTATTAGAAGTGGGTACAATGGTAAACAACTGCAAATCTCAGCCTAAGTTAGAGAGCTTTCCGAAAATACCAGGTGTAAAAATTAGCTTCAGCATCGATCGAAATGTGCCCCCTGTAAGGAATGCATATTACAACGTTCCCGCTGCACTTCGAGATGGCGCTAGGAAAAGGCTTGCTGAAATGGAATCCAGAGGAATCATCGAGAAAGTATTGAAGGCCCCTAAGTGGATAAGCGGCATGTCGGCAGTGCCCAAGGGAAAAAACGATTTTCGCCTTGTGGTAAATATGCGCGCCCCCAACAAGGCAATCAATAGAGAATATTTCCGTCTTCCATTGCTGGACGAGATGAAAGTGAAACTTCATGGAAGCAAATTCTTTTCTAAGTTAGATCTAAGCAATGCATTTTATCACCTCGAATTGGACGACGAGTCGAGGGAACTAACAACCTTTCTGTCCGAAGGAGGGATGTATAGATTCACGCGCTTAATGTTTGGGGTCAACTGCGCACCCGAGGTATTCCAAAAGGAAATGACCCGTATTTTGGAAGCAATAACGAATGTCATCGTCTACATAGACGACATATTAATTTTTGGAACTACACTGCAAGACCTGCGCTCGACAGTAGACAGAGTATTGGAAATCTTAGATAAGAATAACCTCACCCTCAACCGCGAAAAATGCGAATTCGATAAATCCGAAATAAAGTTCTTGGGTCATCTGCTAAACGAAAACGGATTCCACATCGACGATGACAAAGTAAAAAGCATTAGAGAATTCCGGGAACCAGCCAGCGCGTCCGAGCTACGCAGCTTCCTTGGATTGGCATCATTTTTAAGCCCACATATTAAAAACTTCTCGGAAATATCCCACGATTTATGGGCTGTCGCGACCACCAAAACTTGGAGCTGGGGTCCTATTCAAATTAAAGCTTTCAATGAAGTAAAAGAATCCATAATAAAATGCACGACCACCTTGGGTTATTTCTGCAATTCTGATCACACAATTCTGTACACAGACGCATCACCCAATGCGCTAGGCGCAGTGCTAGTGCAAGAAGATGCGAACAAAGTTGCAAGGGTTATCAGTTTCGCATCAAAAGCATTAACGGAAACCGAAAAAAGGTATCCCCAGAATCAGCGCGAAGCCCTGGGTGCTGTTTGGGGAGTCGAGCGGTTCTCCTTCTTCCTTTTTGGACGTCACTTCACGCTTCGTACCGATGCACAAGGAGTGGCTTTCGTACTCAATCGTTCACGAGAAAATTCAAAAAGAGCGCTAACCCGAGCAGACGGTTGGGCATTGCGCTTGAGCCCCTATAGCTACAAGATCGAGTACATTCGAGGTCGCGAAAACATTGCGGATCCATCCTCGCGGTTGTATAATGGTAAAGACGGCCCTTTCGATGAGGATTTAAGCCCATGGGAAGTAGCATCAATTAGCTTCAATACGTCCGGGTTTTTGACAGAAAGTCAAATCCGAGATGCCACTTCTTCTGACGAAATTCTACGAAAAGTTCTTGTATCTCTTGATTCCGAAAATTGGCCTCCCGAGTTGCGTAGCTACGAAGCGATCGCAGATGATTTGTCGGTGCAAAACGGAATAATTATTAAACGTGGTTGTGCTGTCATCCCGAAGTCATTGCAAAACCTCACACTGAATGTTGCCCACAAAGGCCATCCCATGGCCTCGAAAATGCGGAGCATTTTAAGGGAAAGAGTATGGTGGCCCGGAATTACGTCAGACGTTGAAAAATGGGTACAAGTATGCCAGTTGTGTGCCACATGCGGAAGGCCAGAGAAACCAACACCAATGAAGCGATTGTTTGCGCCGAAAAATGTATGGCAAACAATCGCTCTTGATTTTAACGGCCCCTATGTCAATTTCGGAGGAATTTCCATACTGGTCGTTGTCGATTATCGTTCGAGGTATGTGATTGCTCGTCCAGTCAAATCAACTAGTTTTGACCACACGAAAAAGGTCCTAGATGATATTTTCAACAGAGAAGGTTTCCCCGAGAATATAAAAACTGACAACGGACCTCCATTCAATGGGCAGGAGTATAAAGATTACTGCACCGAGCGCGGCATCAACTTAATTTACTCCACGCCATACTACCCACAACAGAACGGCTTGGTAGAAGGGTACATGAAGATAATAAACAAGGCCATGGCAGCAGCGTTCAGCAATGGAACAGATTACATGGATGAGCTTCAAGCGGCTGTCCAAGCTCATAACTCTGCAAAGCACACGGTTACTCAAGTACCCCCGGAAGAAGTGCTGATGCGGAGGAAGGTAAGACGTCGATTACCACTCATGCGACCTGGAAAAGCCAAGTTTAGAGACAAAGCTATTGATAAGAGAGATCGAAGCGAAAAACTAAAAGGAAAAGCATTAGCAGATTCCCGGAGAAGCGCCAGAAAATGTCGGGTAAAAGTAGGAGATATAGTCATTTTAGAAAGACCCATAAAAGCCAAGGGTGAGACTAGATTCCATCCTAATAAGTTTACCGTCATAGAAGAGCACAACGGCAATCTGTTACTGAAAGACAAAGACGGAATAACCGTGCGGCGACACGTGTCTCAAACGCGGCGCGTTCATGAATGGAAGGCGTTCGAACAAAAGTTGCCTGGTACGGAATACCCGGAATCAGAAAGCTCAGATCAAATTCCGGAGATTCCCAATTACAATCCACAAATTACGAGAGAACCAAGACGTTCCCTGAGAGAAAGGAAAACGCCCCATCACCTGGAGTTATACGTCAGAGTATGTGAACAAGAATCTAATGACCGCAATTAAATGTTGGAACAAAATATAGGCTGCGAAATCTAAAAATTTGTTTTATTACTTACCACCACTAAACTTCTCTTGAAATTTTTGCTTTTGGAAAGACAATTGGAAAACTTCGGTTTGTAGGAGTACGTTTTGTCGCAATACTCGGGACACTGAACATGTGAAGTGCACTTGCAAACTCGTCTTTCCGGGAAAAAAAACTCATCCTTTATACTTGGAAAATTCTCAGAGGCTCGCATAGATAGTGTGCTTGGATAAATACATTGGGTTTGCGCATCAAATAATCGCCATTTCCACTATTTCATTCCTTTACATTGAACTCCATATGTGTCAGCCAGCCAAGTCAGATATTTTTTATTCTGAGGATTCTTTCAAACTGGATCGCAAATTCGAGTCTATCACCTTTCTTTCCACTACAGGATAGAAACGCACCATTTGCTTATTTTTATCCCGACCGGGGTGAGGCAGCTTTACCGGGGTTGAAAAATGAGTTAGTGCGTGTTCCACGATGCAAGGTACCAGTACATTCTTGGTCAGGAAAAAACGAATCCTCCTGAACTGGCGCAACTATTGCCCATATGCCACAATAATCTTCTCATCCACCTTTACTGAAACCGTACCTGCGTCCGTCACCAAAACAACCAATGTATCGAAACGAAACATTTTCGGGCCCATATAGCTGTGGAACCAAAGAATAGACTATTAAGAATTGGAAAAGAAACAACAATTTATAAGAAACTCACCTTTGCAAGGGTCTGGTAGCACTCTGAGACATAGAGATTTCACGTAAAACGTTTTCGCTGCTGGTTTTGTTAAAAGATTTGCTTGGTTCCGAAACTGCAGTTTGTTTTTATTGTAATCCATCATTTGACATTTCGTGTAACGCTCTTGACCAGTAGAGGGCTCTGGTGGCGAATAGCGGCAATAACAGAGTTACGGAAGGTTATGATTTCAGACTACACTGAGAGAAATCATGTTTATAAATATGTTTAAAAAAAAATCCCAAACTTTTTTTTCTTTTGGTAATTTTTTTTCTTTTCTTGCAACAAAGTCAAACTAGTGTGAACTAGAATCGGAACTTAACATACGTCATTAATCTTTTTATTGAAAGTAGGGCTTTTGATATGGAAACCAATGAAATGTTTAATTTAATAACATCTTTCAATGCTTTGACGGACCATATCTCACGTCGTTATACGCAATGAGCAGTAGTACAGCAGTTTGCTAAATGCCGCAAACAAAAAAAAAAAAAAACGTTTTTTTGTACAGAGAAGAAGGGGAATGTAAGGAATGGATTTGTCATGTATTAATTATACGCCGGAATTTGACTTTTACCTTCAATCTATTCGACAGAGGTTTCAGATAGAATGAAATGCGGACACATGTTTAACTATAAAACTATATTTAACATAAGAATGATGAAAGTATAATGTGCACGCGACGAGCGTTCAAATTCGAATGAAGTAAAATGGCGCACAACCAGTGTTGCTGTTGCGCGCGCTCGTTTAACAAAAAACATCAGTAACGCTTTCCTAATTCGACAAGGGGTGCGACGATCGATGTAACGCTTAACACTCCTCCTCAACGATCGTTGCATCCAGATAAACCCAGCATCTCGGAGAACCTCAGCTGTTTGACGGCACCCAGTGGTTTAGTAAAGACGTCAGCTACCATGGCATCAGTTGGACAATATTCGAGCTTTAATATTCCTTCTTCTTGCAACTGTTTAACATAACATTCGCGAGTCTCAATATGCTTGGAACGTCGATTTATTCTTTCGGATGCTACAAATGCTATGCAGCTCTGATTGTCTTCCAAAATTCGCACTGGACCCTGATGCGGCACCCCCAGGTCCTTCAGCAACGCTAGAAGCCATACTAGCTCCTGACAAGCTTCGCTTAATGCCACATATTCCGCTTCCATACTGGACAAAGTGACACAGCTTTGTCGGCGACTAGCCCACGATACTGCACCACCAGCATAATGAAAAACAAAACCGGTCGTGGACCTTCGGGTTACAATGTCACCGGCCCAATCAGCATCAGTACTGCCAATCAAACCTTCTGCTGCAGATCTTCCAAATTGAAGTTGCCACGTTTTCGTAAACTTTAAATAGCGAACCACTCTTTTGGCCGCCACCCAATCTGTTTCTGTAGGTGCGCTCACCTTCCGACCCAATATCGATGCGCTCACAGCAATATCTGGTCTTGCGCATACTGCTATATAAAGTAGAGCTCCTACGAGGCTACGGTATATCGTTCCATCCTTCAACAACGGGCTCTTGTCTTCGACCTTCACATATCCAGATTCCATTGGCGTTTTAGCCGCTTTCGCGTCACGGAGGCCAAACTTGTCAGCAATGCGTTCAATATATTTCTCCAACGAAATACTATATTTCCCGTGTTCACGTCGTATTTCAATGCCTAAGAAAAAATTCGCATCGCCCAGATCAGTTATCTCGAAATATTTCTTTAAAGTTTCATGGACAGCGTCAATATCGGATGATAATTCTGCACAAACCAAAAGATCGTCCACATAAACTAGAATGTAAACTTTATTCCCCTCGACGTCCTTTAAGTACAAACAAGGATCAGCAACACTTTGCACATATCCCATTTCCTGTAGAGCACCATGTAATCGCTGATTCCAACAACGAGCTGACTGTTTGAGTCCGTAAATACTCCTCCTTAAGCGACAAACCATGTGCTCTTTATTGCTTACCACGTGACCTGGCGGTTGCTTCATATATATTTCCTGGTCCAAGTAACCATACAAGTAGGCTGTTTTCACATCAAAATGTTTCATCGTCAAATTGTTTCTACTAGCCAAACCCAACAGTACTCGAAGCGTTGTGTGCCGTGTCACTGGTGCGAAAACCTCATCATAGTCCTCCCCAAATTTCTGGGAATATCCTTGGGCAACCAAACGCGCTTTGTGCTTCACGATCTCACCCATGGAATTTCGTTTTAATTTAAAAACCCAACGACAACCCACCGCTTTCCGACCAGCTGGTAAGTCAACAAGCTCCCAAGTTCCGTTGTCCGCATGCGACTTCATCTCGTCCAGCATTGCAGCCTTCCACTGTGCACCCTGTTCACTAGCAAGAGCATCCTTAAAAGTTATTGGTTCCATTTCGTCAAGCACTGTCCCTACAGCAAACAATTCTTCAATAAAACGTTTGGGAGGTACACCTTTCGTTGGCCTAGCTGATCGCCGAGCTACTTCATCCAACGAAAAACCATGAAAATCTTCTCCTTCTGAAGCACTGGCAAAATCAGGAGAATCTATTTCATCTTCCGAATCGGAAGTTACGTTGGACGCAGTGCTTGAAATTTCCGGTGAAGATGAGTCACGCTGATCAGTAGTATCCACAAACAACTCTACCGATACCGGCTGCAACGGTTTCACAGATGGTTCGGTAACTTCGTTTTGAACAGCTTCTTTCGTAGTACATAATTCTAGAAATTTGGCTGACCTCCTGATCTTTATTAAGTCTGTTTTAGGATCCAGGAAACGATAAGCCTTTCGCCCATCTGCATATCCCACGAACACAAGTTTTTCTGCCTTCATATCAAGTTTGCGTCGTTTTTCCTTTGGAATGTGAACATAGGCTTCGGATCCAAAAATTCTAAGGTGCCCATAGGCCGGCTTCTTATTATGCCACAGCTCATAGGGTGTAGAATTTACAGTAGAAGATGGTAAGCGGTTCTGTAAGTAGTTTGCAGTACAGATAGCTTCAGCCCAGTATTTCTTACCCAATCCGGATTCCGAGAGCATGCACCGAGTCATTTCCATAAGATGTCTGTTCTTACGTTCACTAACTCCATTTTGTTCAGGTGAGTACGGTGCAGTTTGTTGCAGAATTATACCGTTATTACAAAAATACCTTTTAAGCGCACTGCTCGAGTACTCACCACCTCCATCCGCTCTAATATATTTCGGATAGTAACCAAACTGGTTCTTCATCATACAGCAATACTCACGAATTTTCTCCTCAGCTTGAGACTTTTGCGTCAACAAATACACTACTGAATACCGACTGAAGTCATCAACCAAAACGATGTAATATCGATTACCACTTGGTGTGGCCACTTCCATTGGCCCACCAAGATCCGTATGAACTAGATCACCCACAGCAGCACATCGACTTTCCGAAAACTTGGGAAAAGATTCTCGAGTCAGCTTTCCTTCGCAGCAAGAACCACACACGGATTGTATTTCACAGTGACCAATCTTCAACCCGTGTCCCAGGTTATCACGAAGGATCTTCGACACTGCCTGAGGGTCACGATGTCCCAAGCGATGGTGCCATAAATGACAGCACAAATTTCCGTGGTTTATCATGACTTTTGAAACCTTTTCGGTATACTGCTTGAGATAGTATAAACCCCCCTTACGTTGCCCAACCAAGACGGTATCAGTTCCACTCATAACTCTGCACTGGGATTTTTCGAAAAGCACTTTAAAACCCATGTCAGTAATCTTGCTTACCGACAGCAAGTTACCCGAAAGAGTAGGAACATGGTACACACCATCCAACTTCACGTTTACCCGTGCACCATCATCATTAACCGATACGAAACGGATACAACCCGTACCATCAGATTTTATCACTTTACCATCAGCTAAAGAGATTGTAACTTGCTTCGGAACAAAACCTTCCATGTTAGCTTTGCTATTTGTCATGTGGCCGGTGGCACCAGAATCGAAAAACCATTCGCCTTCAATCTCATGACTCACTCCAGCAGCCAAACACACTTCATGAGAACCAGGATTCACTTCTGTCTTTATTGCAATATTTGCCTGTTGATCCTCACTTTTGTGGCGGTTCAATGCCAAATCCGGACAATCGCGTCTGATATGACCACTTTTCCCACAACTAAAACACTTAAATTCGAATTTCTTTTTGGAAAATAACCCAGGTTTAGGTTTGAAAACATTCGACGCCATTGCTTTTTCTTCCAAAACAGCACTTTCTTCGCGTCGTCTTCCTTCATCCAAAAGCTTCCCTTTTACAAAATCAACCGTGAGATCATCATCCGGTCGGCTCTCGAGTGCAACAGCCAAACTACCGTAAGACTCTGGTAAATTCGACAGCAACAGAGCGACAAACCAATAATCCTTCATTTCCTCCCCCAAAGCGGACAGACGAAGGCGCAGAATAGTCATCTCCTTCAAATATTCTGCCATACTTCCGCCTTCCTGTAGCCGAGTAGTAATTAACAAACGCACCACATGCACTATGCTAGACAATGACTTCCGCTCGTGATAGTCTTTAAGAGCGTCCCACATTTCCTTGGCACTGGTTTTCGTCATCACATGAACAAGCTGGGTGTCTTCCAGCGATAACCCGATAGCTGCTTGCGCTTTTTCGTCTGACACATTCCAGTCAGCACCAGCACCCTCCCGCTTCGGATTCATCACCACATCCAGTACACCTTCGCGTGCCAAAAGAAGACGCATCTTAAATTTCCAGACTGCATAGTTCTGGTCGTTTAATTTTTCCACCGACACTTTATTGTCCGCCATTTTTAGTTTTCAACGCGGTTCCGATTAGGGAGAACAAAATTATTATTCACGTCGCGAAAACACTTCCATCAACTTCCGCATTGATCTGGGCCCATAACCTATTCGACAGAGGTTTCAGATAGAATGAAATGCGGACACATGTTTAACTATAAAACTATATTTAACATAAGAATGATGAAAGTATAATGTGCACGCGACGAGCGTTCAAATTCGAATGAAGTAAAATGGCGCACAACCAGTGTTGCTGTTGCGCGCGCTCGTTTAACAAAAAACATCAGTAACGCTTTCCTAATTCGACAAGGGGTGCGACGATCGATGTAACGCTTAACACAATCACCCCTCGACAATTTACACAAGCTCTCGGTCTAACGATTCGCTTTCATCCTCACACACACACACTCATACAGTTTACCGTCTCGCACCCATTCGATCTTGAGTCAGCGTGTCGACCGGTAGTGAATTACTCGACAATTGTTTAAGTTGTGAAAATGCAGTAACCGGAGATTTTCCATGCGGACGCGAATCCCCATAATTTGCATATGTATCGTCTCCTGTATTACTATACGAGGCCTCAAAGTGTGTATTTTGAATGCCTCTGATGAGAAAATGGTTAAGGATTTCAATCACTGATAAAAACCATATCAAGTATAAATAATAGATGTCACATTATTCTCGATTTTATAAATAAATAGGAAACTTTTCTTTAGGGCTCGACGAATTCTAGCGTAACATTTAAAAAGGGCGAAACTAGCAGTTAGCTCAAAACGAGAAAACGCGTTTGAAATTTCGGAACATTTAATCAAATCCTATTTAAAAAATCGACCACTTTTTGTTCAACAAAATCAAAAAAGGTGCATTATATTCACTTATTGTTCGTTGGTTATCAAAATCTTTAACTTTTTTCACAAAATTTCAGAGATTTTCGAGTTTCGCCTTTTTGTGTTTTCGATTACAGTTACGTCTGCAAGTTTCGCCCAATTGATCGGCCGTTTTTGTTTTGGTTTTGAAGTTTCGCCCACACGCTCCTTTTTTTAAACTCAAAATTAAGTACGACCGAGGTTCAAAACATAGTTCGATTCTATGAACTTAAAGTTAAGTACCCTTTTTCCTCCTCGCGATTGTTCAAAATGGAGTTCGAACTGCGAACTCAAAACTAATCCCATTCGTGCCATTTTTGCCGAGTCGCATTTCAGGTAGCTACGAACAAGGGCATAAAAAACGGTTCAAAAAATGGTACTCGCTTTTGAACTTAGTTTTGAGTATGCTTGTCAGAACTTAGTTTCGCTATTGCCCAATCAAACTCAAAGCTGAGGGCTGTCAAGTGCTGTTTGACCGTGGTCAAATCATAGTTCGATTGTATGAACTAAAGTTGAGTTCCTTTTTTCCTCCTTGCTATGGTTCAAAAGGAAGTTCGAACTGCGAACTCAAACTAATCCCATTTTTCCTCCAGCGAAGGAGCAAAACTGAGATCGATCTAATGAACTAAAAATTGAACCCTCCTCGCGTGTGTTGAACTGAAAGCACTTAGCGAGTTCGGCTGCGAGAACTGCATTTTGGGTAGCTACGAATAAAGGCATAAAGAAAGTTCAAAAAATGGAACTCGCTTTCGAACTTAGGTTTGAGTATGCCAGTCAGAACTTAGTTTTTGCGTTTGCTCAGTCTTACTCAAAGTTGAGGGCTGCAACTGAAGTGCTGTTTTGAACCAAAACTACTTAATTTTGAGTTTAAAACAAGGAGCGTGCATTGGTCCTACACGCAAAAACTAATTAGGCCGTTTTGTCCAACACGGTCAACTCAGTTACGCCTATTGGCCCTACACGAATAGAAAAATTAACCCTATTTTGAATAGGCGTAACTTCACGTTCCAAAGAAAATGCATCAACAGGAAGTTTCGCCCAATTGAATTTTATTAATTTTTTTAAATTTTTAAGTGATTTTAAGATGTAACCGCGCTAATTAGGTAAAGTGCAGCCGCGTACATCAGGAATGACCGTTAACTCGATTTGTTTACATTTGGCAGTTCCGCCCTTTTTAAATGTTACGCTAGAATTAGTTAATCCAGTCAGCGTTCTAAAATTTGAAAAAAAATAAAAGAAAAGAAAATTTTAATACTTTTTTGATGAGGTAAAATAAATGTTTATTGTTATTGTTAATATTGAGAGATTTTTAGTTTCGTATGGATTGCTCGGAGTTTTCGTCAATATCAACATATTTTTCTGTACACTCAGAAATTTAAAAAATATTAAAAATAATATGTTTTAATTACTCTGACATTTGACTGACATTAATGTCCAGAAATATTAAAAAATAACAATTCCAGTTATTTAAATTTATGCACCCGAATAATTTCTTGGCGTGTAATGATCCAATGCATAAAATTGAATAACCGAAATATTATTTTGTTCAAACAAACGCTTTGTGATTTGTGCGTTTGACTCCCAACTAAACGGGTATGAGCACGTGCTAGATTCTTCAGTTGCAAAATGCCGCTCAACTTGACTGCAAGCAGATTCCATTCTTTTCGAATTTGTGAATCATCTTTGAAAAGAATGGAATCTATAGCAGAAAAGAATTATTAAAGGGAAAGTGCATTTGTTTTGTATGCTATGGTCAATAATGCACATTGACCATAGAACTTATACGAAAATCAAACGATTTTCGTTGGCTTTTTCTGATTATTTCTGCTTTAAGCGTTTGCCTTTACATCCCGGCTCAAACTTTTTTTTCTGACCACCAGATGTCGCTTCCATAACAATCATCCCATTTCTCAATGCATAAATTTTAATCGCAGAAATATTTCTCAGTGAGAAATATCCCAGTAATTACACCATGAGAAATATCCGTGTGCGTAAAGAGGGAGAAACGTGAAAATACCTAAAAATTAATTGTTTGATATTTTATTTATTTCTGAGTGTATGCATACATAAATTTGCAAATAGTGAAACAAGTTTTTGTCAAACAAAAATGTCGACAAATCAAGGGGAAATTTCCTTTGATTTTGGGATAAACATTTCTCGTTTCCTTATCAATGTCAGCAATAACTTGAAAAAAAATGCTTTTTCATTTCGTTTTAACAAAACTTTATTCCATTGATTCAAAGCAATTTAATTGAATTAATTGAAGAATTATTTCAATTGACCTTTTTTCCTCGTTGTGTAGTCATTTTTGCTTTTAAATTAATGAAATCCTGGTAGAATAGTTGAAATCATTGTTCACTCAGAAATAAATAAAATATCAAACAGTTATATTTTAGGTATTTTCACATATCTCCCTCTTTACGCACACGGATATTTCTCATGGTGTAATTACTGGGATATTTCTCACTGGGAAATATTTCTGCGATTAAAATTTATGCATTGAGAAATGTTATGGAACGACATCTGGTGGTCAGAAATAAAAGTTTGAGCCGTAACGTAAAGGCAAACGCTTAAAGCAGAAATAAACAGAAAAACCAAACGAAAATCGTTTGATTTTCGTTCATGTTCTATGGTCAATGTACATAATTGACCATAGCATAAAAACATGTGCATTTCGCTGGTAATATTACTTGCTGCAATTGAGTCCATCCTTTTTAAATATGATTCAGATAAATATTTAAAGAGAATGGAATCTGCATGCAGTCAAGTTGAAAGGCATTTAGCAACTGAAGAATCTAGCATGTGCTCATACCCGTTTAGTTGGGAGTCAAACGCACAAAGCGTTTGTTTGAACAAAATAATATATAATTTCTCGGTTATTAAATTTTATGTATTGGATCATTACACGCCAAGAAATTATTCGGATGCATAAATTTAAATATCTGAAATACTTATTTTTTAATATTTCTGGATATTAATGTCAGAGAAATATCGGAGTTATTGAAATATAATAATTTTCATATTTTTTTCATTTCTGAGTGTTCTGTCAAAAAGAATATTCGTAGAATTAATTTTAAGACAATTAACCGTGAAACTCAAAACTTATGCAATTTTTCTAATAAAATGGGTTTTTTCTTCTCAATTATTGAGTCTGCAACGAAAGTGTTTCCGTTCTAAATTTGCTCCTACACCGGTGGGGAGTGGGTGTTTTAGCCGATTCTAAAATTTCAAATTTTGCTAAAACTGGTATACTTAAAACCAATATTTGCGCCTGAACCGTTGCAGGTGCTCTAATAAACTTTATACTTTATTCGCAGAAGAAATAGAAGAACGTATGTGTGGAGAAACATAAATTCAAAGTGTGGATTTTTATGAGTGTACGGCTCCAGAAAAAGTGATGTCTCTGTAAACGTAGCTATTATTTTAAACTTTACTTCGACAACGATAAGAACTTAAAATTAACGTCATTGTGAATAAGTGATGGTATCTGGAAAGGTGAATGAATGGTTTAACGATTTACTTCAATTTTATTATTAGTCGTAAAACTGTTCTCGAATCATAATGCAAAGCGTTCATGACGTCTGTCAAACTCATGTCAAAAATAACCTAAATGCTGGTCAGAGATGCCAGATGATTTGAAAAAAATAAACTCAGCACAGATTTATGAAAAATCTTTTGAACAAAAAAAATTGATTATTGAGTCGATAACAAGCAGCATTATAGTGCATGGTGGTCAAATGTTAGATACAAAGTTACAATTTCTCATAAAGCTTATGATATTGTTCTAGATTTTACACACCATGCTATCAACAATAAGCTTTTAGTTGAGTTTAATATCGCTTCTTTAAAAAAAAACGTTTTGTTTCTTAAATATGCTGAATTCACACATCTATATATTCTAACCTTTTTAACGAACAAAGATTATTTAGGTTTGATCTTTTCGAGGACTTTCCTCTCATGAGGCGATAAAAAGATGAAATAAAAATTAACCCAACTTATGTAGAACTCATTGTTGTTTGATTTTAGGGAATATCACTTCTACTTTCGTTTAATAAGTTTTCAATAAAAGTTATTTATACTCTATGTCCTTGAAATTAACCTGTTTCTAATAGCTACTAATTACTCTTTTTTATTTTCACATTTTTATTTCAGACTAGCTGACCCGGTATGCTTTGCTACACCTTTCAAAATCAAATTATATTTTCAAAAATTATTGAAAATTTTATTGGTTTTATTGGCATTATTTTAAATCAAATTATAACATACTTCATAAACAACCGCTATAAAATGAGAGCTGCAGCTGGAGTTTTGAATTGCAGCACAAAGATAACTGAAACTAATATTCTGAACCTTGCTCTATTAATTTGTGTTGAAGATCTGATAATTTTAATCTGTCTGGAGGGTCTCAAATTAATCGTAAACTATCTAACTTATAAAATATGGTTGTTTTTGTTTGATATGATTTATGCAAAAAAAAAACTGATAAGAGAGCCCCCTTCCCTGTCCTTTCCTTCACCTGGATGGAGGTCGTGATCTTCAATAATCATAACAATTTTTTCGTTCCCAAAAATCCTCTTATATCAAATATAGTTCCATTGGTTGATAACTTTTTAAGCTTTACATCAAAATATATATATATATGGAGCCTCCTCCTTTCTTCCCCTCTACACTGTAAAGCGTAAGGGTATCGTAGAAAAATACCTCGTAACCAAGTACTTTTCTATGTCATATTTGTGTCCATTTGTTGGCTTCGTTAGAACTTATTCGTTGAGAACTCATGCTAACAAAATTGTATTGGGCTCACCTCCCTCCTCCTTTGTACCTACTCACTGAAAGTGTGTCAGATAATCATAGAATCATACCAAAATGATTTTCCATGTTGAGTTTAGTCCATTTCTCGGATTTTGTTAAAAAAAAGTTAAATGTTAAAAAGCTAAATCCTCTTCCCCTCCTATATTCCCAATTCTATTATCCTACTGCAAGAAAGGAATTGTTTCACATAGAAAAAGTATTTTTCGTAATCAAATACTTTTTGGGGCCAAATTTGGTTTCATTTGCTCGATTAATTCTCGAGCTATGCAAAAAAATTGTATGGAAGCCCCCCTTTCCCTCTTTATATCTTTCCGCTAAAAAGATGGGGCCTCAATTTATAATATAAACATTTCTCGTATCCAAATATCCTCACATGCCAAATATGGTTCAATTTGATCGATCAACTCTCCAGTTATACTGAAAATTGTAAGGGAGACCTCTACTCCCCCTTTTCATCCACCTCTTTGAAGGAGTAAGGGATACCAAGTATTCATAGAAGCATTTCTCGTACCCAAATATCTTTCCATGTCAAATTTGGTTCCATTTGCTGTTGTAGTTCTTGAGATATGCAGTAATAACTGTATGAAACTTCCCTCCCTCTTTCTTCCCTCCCCGCTGGAAAAAAGAAAGGGGTCTCAAACAATCATAAGAATACGTCACGTTCTCAAATACCCGCCCTGCCCAAATTTGGTTCCATTTGCTTAATTAGTTATTGAATTATGTAAAAATTATTAAAGAGGCCCCCTCCCGCCTTTATATCTCCCTATTGGAAAAAGGGAGGGGTCCCAGATAATCATAGAAATATTTTTCGTATCCAAATATCCTCCCATGCCAAATTGGTTTCATTTGCTTTATTAGTTTATGAGTTATGTATAAAAATATGAAAGAGGCCCCCTCCCCATTTCTACTGGAAAGAGGGAGGGGTCTCAAATAATCATTGAAATATTTTTCGTATCAAAATACCTTACCATGCCAAATTTGGTTCCAATATCTTGATTAGTTTTCGAGTTATATGAAAAATTGTAAGGTAGCCCCCCTCCCCCCTTCCTATCAACCCACTGTGAGGAGGGAGGGGTACCTAATATTCATAGAAATATTCCCCGTCCCTAAATACCACCCCATGCCAAATTAGATACCATTTGCTTGATTGGTTCTCGAGTTATGCAAAAAATAGTCTATTGATTGGGAGGCCCCTCCCCCCCTTCCTGTTAGGGTGAGGGGTCTCAAACCATAATAGGAACCTTCCTAGGCCTCCAATACCCCTTCCTGCCAAGTTTCACGCAAATCGGTTCAGTAGTTTTTGAGTCTATAGGGAACAGACAGACAGACAGACAGACAGAAATTCATTTTTATATATATAGACTAGCTGACCCGGTGTGCTTTGCTACACCTTTCAAAATCAAATGATATTTTCAAAAATTATTCAAATTTATATTGTTTTATTGGCATTACTTTAAATCAAATTATAAAATAATTTATAAGCAACCGCTATAAAATGCTGCACTCAGAAAAATACTATTATGAATGCCATAAGATTCTCTTATGAAGTGGCGCCATAAGAAAAATCATTGAAATTCATAAGATTATCTTATGACGCGAATTAATTCTGAAGATGAACACCTAATGTAATGGGGATTTGTTGCTTTTCATAAGAGGCTCTTATGGAAATAGGAAATCAGTTTCTAATAAGAATAACTTGAGATATTTGATGCTGAAAATATTCACTTTATTGTTAACCTAATTTGTTTGAAATTTAATCACTAATGGTCACCATTAGCAGCACATCAACACCCGGTTCAACCAAAGTTTTTTTGCCGCATCCAATTCTTCGACCATGCGTTGTTTTTGCCGATCAGCATGCTGAAAGTAAATAAAAAATATGTTTTAGTTTACTAATATATTAAACGTTCACAGCAAAAAGATCAAATCTAACTTACCATTCAGAAGATGACAATAACATTTAGCTATGAGCAAAACTAATAGCTATCAACTTGCGAGTGCTTCGTGTCGTTGGAGGACGAAAAACTGATGGAATGAATGAATGTGTTCATTATTTTTTCACAATGCCGTTTCTTCTAATTTTCATAAGATTTTCCTATGAAAAACGAAAGAATTTCATAAGATTCTTATGAACAATAAGTTTGCACCCCTAAAAGCGGTTCATAAGACATATCTTATGAATATCGTAATAAAAATTTGCCTGAGTGTGGAGCTAGAGTTTCGAGTTAGAACACAAAGATTACTTAAACTAATATTCTAAATCTTTCTCTATAAATTTGTGTTAAAGATCTGATAATTTGAAGCTGTCTGGACGGTCTAAAATTAATCGTACGCAAACAATCTAACTTATAAAATATGGTTGTTTTTTCTTGATATGTTCTGGATTTATGCTGAAAAACTGCCAATAGAGCCCCTCCCCTGTCCTTACCTTCACCCCATGCTGAATTAAGGTCGTGATACCTAATTTTTTCGTTCCCAAAAATCCTCTTATATCAAATATAGTACCATTGGTTGATAAGTTTTTAAGCTTTACAACAAAATTTATATTGACCCTCCTCCTTTCTTCCCCTATCTACACTGTAAAGTGTAAGGATCTATAACAATCGTAGAAAGATATCTCGTAACCAAGTACCTTTCCATGCCATATTTGTTTCCATTGGTTGGCTTCGTTAGCATAAATTGAGAACTTATGCTAACACTATTGTATTGAGCTCACCTCCCTCCTCCTATGTACCTATTCACTGAAAGGAGGATGGTGTGTCAGATAATCATAGAATCATACAAAAATGATTTTCCATGTAAAGTTTTGTCCATTTCTCGGATTTTGTAAAAAAAAGTTAAATGTCAGCCTCCTCTTCCCTTCCTATATTCCCAATTCCATCATCCTACTGCAAGAAAAAATAGGTTTCACGTAGAAAAAGTATTTTTCGTACTCAAATACCTTTTGATGCCAAATTTGGTTTCATTTGCTAGATAAATTCTCGAGTTATGCAAAAAAAAATATGGAAGCTCCCCTTTCCATCTTAATATCTTTCCGCTGAAAATAGAGTGGGGCTTTAATTTATGATAGAAACATTTCTCGAATCCAAATACCCTCATATGCCAAATACGGTTCAATTTGCTCGATCAACTCTCCAGTTATACTGAAAATTGTAAGGGAGACCTTTCCTTCCACTTTTCATCCACCTCTTTGAAGGAGTGAGGGATACCAAATATTCATAGAAGCATTTTTCGTACCCAAATAACGTTCCATGCCAAATTTGGTTCCATTTGCTGTTGTAGTTTTTGAGTTATGATGTAAAAATTGTATGAAACTCCCCTCCCTCTTTCCTTTCTCCCCACTGGAAGAAGGAAGGTTTCTCAAACAATCATTAGAACATGTCACGCTCCTAAATACCCGCCCATGCCAAATTTGGTTCCGTTTGCTTAATTAGATTTTGAGTTGTGTATCTATATATATAAAAATGAATTTCTGTCTGTCTGTCTGTCTGTTCCCTATAGACTTGAAAACTACTGAACCGATTTTCGTGAAACTTCGCAGGTGGGGGTATTGGAGGCCGGGGAAGGTTCCTATTATGGTTTGAGACCCCTCCCTCTCTCAATAAGAGAGGGAGGGGCCTCCCAAACAAAAGACAATTTTTTGCAAATAACTCGAGCACCCATCAAGCAAATGGTATCAAAATTGGCATGAGGTGGTATTTGAGTACGAAAAATATTCCTATGAATATTAGGTACCCCTCCCTCCTCTCAGTGGGGTGATAGGAAGGGGGGAGGGGGCTACCTTACAATTTTTCTTATAACTCGAAAACTAATCAAGATATTGGAACCAAATTTGGCACGGAAAGTTATTGGGATACGAAAAATATTTCAATGATTATTTGAGACCCCTTCCCCTTTTTTGTAGAAAGGGGGAGGGGGCCTCTTTCATATTTTTTACATAACTCAAAAATTAATAAAGCAAATGGAACCAAATTTGGCATGGGAGGGTATTTGGATATGAAAAATATTTCTATGATTATTTGGGACCCATCCCTCTTTCCAGTAGGGAGAAATAAACCAGGGAGGGGCCTCTTTTATAATTTTATACACAACTCAAAATCTAATTAAGCAAACGGAACCAAATTTGGCATGGGCGGGTATTTAGGAGCGTGACATGTTCTAATGATTGTTTGAGAAACCTTCCTTCTTCCAGTGGGGAGAAAGGAAAGAGGGAGGGGAGTTTCATACAATTTTTACATCATAACTCAAAAACTACAACAGCAAATGGAACCAAATTTGGCATGGAACGTTATTTGGGTACGAAAAATGCTTCTATGAATATTTGGTATCCCTCACTCCTTCAAAGAGGTGGATGAAAAGTGGAAGGAAAGGTCTCCCTTACAATTTTCAGTATAACTGGAGAGTTGATCGAGCAAATTGAACCGTATTTGGCATATGAGGGTATTTGGATTCGAGAAATGTTTCTATCATAAATTAAAGCCCCACTCTATTTTCAGCGGAAAGATATTAACACTAAACATACCGACACTTTGTATATACCTATTCATACCACGAGCGGTCAAATGACGGCAAACACCGTTTCCGCTAAAACTCCCTTGTTTCTCAACCGATTTCTACCAAATTTATAGTTTTGAAAAGCTTATAATTCGACTCAAATATGTTTCTCAGACAATTTTCAGCTATAATCAATAACTTTAAAGTTATTTTCAGTACAAGAAAAATTTTATGAAAAAACATGCTTCAGGACAAAGGTTGTAAATCATTTATTAAGTGCTCGAAAAAAATTTCACTTAGTGCCTGAGAAAGCTGAAGTTAGAAGCTATATGTTGGACATATGGAAAATTTTTTTAAAAATTTTCTAAGATCATGGCCACAAAAAATGTAAAAAAGTTGTGTAAAACCCGTACTTTTCAATCAATCAATTGCCAAAGCTGTTCCTGTTACAGTAGAAAATTTTGAAAAAGTGAATTGAAAAGTAGACGTAATTTGTCACATTTTGGCATCTTTAGATTTTTAAAATACTAAATACATAATTTTTGACGGCTTTTCAAAGGTAGTTGTTTTGCGAACTTTTTATGAATCTGGATTTTCTGAGACAATCCCTACACCCAAATTCAGCTTTGCACTGGATTTTGAGTACGTTAACGTAAGGTTTAGGCAATAAAACTATATGCAAAAGAAAGCAAATTTCATGCCGGTTCTAGTGATGTAACTGCATTGGCGGTGCAATGCTTTACAAAAATATAATAAATATATTTTTGAAAGTAAAACTAGAAAATTTGAGCTAATGCTTGTTTGTTTTTTCGTTTCTTTTCATCCGTCTTCGTGTGCAAAATAGCTTTGAGATATTACCACCCACTGCGCCCGTCTGCCAAGCAAGAATTTGTGCTGACTCCTCAAAATTCAGTAACTAGTTCACTGTTTTATTTATCATATTTTTGCCAAGTATTGCACCGCCAATGCAATTACACCACTAGAACTGGTATGAAATTTGCTTTCTTTTGCATATAGTTTTATTGCCTAAACCTTACGTTAACGTACTCAAAATCCAGTGCAAAGCTGAGTTTAGGTGTAGGAATTGTCTTTGAAAATCCAAATTGATAAAAAGTTCGAAAAACAACTCCCTTTGACAAGTCGTCATAAATAATGTGCTTCGTATTTCAAAAATCTAAAGATGCCAAAATGTGACAAATTACGTCTTCTTTTCAATTCACTTTTTCAAAATTTTCTACTGTAACAGGAACAGCTTTGGCGGTTGATTGATTGAAAAGTACGGGTTTTACACAACTTTTTTACATTTTTTGTGGCCATAATCTTAGAAAATTTTTAAAAAAATTTTCCATATGTCCAACATATAGCTTCTAACTTCAGCTTTCTCAGGCACTAAGTGAAATTTTTTTCGAGCCCTTAATAACTGATTTACAACCTTTTTCCTGAAGCATGTTTTTTCATAAAATTTTTCTTGTACTGAAAATAACTTTAAAGTTATTGATTATAGTTGAAAACTGTCTGAGAAACATATTTGAGTCGAATTATAAGCTTTTCAAAACTATAAATTTGGTAGAAATCGGTTGAGAAACAAGGGAGTTTTAGCGAAAACGGTGTTTGCCGTCATTTGACCGCTCGCGGTATGAATAGGTATACCACATACGTTATTCGAAAACCGTAATACTTAAAAAAAAATTAAAAACGCAAAAATACTTGCATTTCAAAAACAAAAATAGTCCTGTCGTTAAATTTGCGAAAAAACAATTATATAAGGTGTAATCATCGTTTAAAGTTCAAAAACCGTCATTTGACCGCCTCCGGTACGTTTAGTGTTAAGATGGAAAGGGGAGCTTCCATATTTTTTTTTTGCATAACTCGAGAATTTATCGAGCAAATGAAACCAAATTTGGCATCAAAAGGTATTTGAGTACGAAAAATACTTTTTCTACGTGAAACCTATTTTTTCTTGCAGTAGGATGATGGAATTGGGAATATAGGAAGGGAAGAGGAGGCTGACATTTAACTTTTTTTTACAAAATCCGAGAAATGGACAAAACTTTACATGGAAAATCATTTTTGTATGATTCTATGATTATCTGACACACCATCCTCCTTTCAGTGAATAGGTACATAGGAGGAGGGAGGTGAGCTCAATACAATAGTGTTAGCATAAGTTCTCAATTTATGCTAACGAAGCCAACCAATGGAAACAAATATGGCATGGAAAGGTACTTGGTTACGAGATATCTTTCTACGATTGTTATAGATCCTTACACTTTACAGTGTAGATAGGGGAAGAAAGGAGGAGGGTCAATATAAATTTTGTTGTAAAGCTTAAAAACTTATCAACCAATGGTACTATATTTGATATAAGAGGATTTTTGGGAACGAAAAAATTAGGTATCACGACCTTAATTCAGCATGGGGTGAAGGTAAGGACAGGGGAGGGGCTCTATTGGCAGTTTTTCAGCATAAATCCAGAACATATCAAGAAAAAACAACCATATTTTATAAGTTAGATTGTTTGCGTACGATTAATTTTAGACCGTCCAGACAGCTTCAAATTATCAGATCTTTAACACAAATTTATAGAGAAAGATTTAGAATATTAGTTTAAGTAATCTTTGTGTTCTAACTCGAAACTCTAGCTCCACACTCAGGCAAATTTTTATTACGATATTCATAAGATATGTCTTATGAACCGCTTTTAGGGGTGCAAACTTATTGTTCATAAGAATCTTATGAAATTCTTTCGTTTTTCATAGGAAAATCTTATGAAAATTAGAAGAAACGGCATTGTGAAAAAATAATGAACACATTCATTCATTCCATCAGTTTTTCGTCCTCCAACGACACGAAGCACTCGCAAGTTGATAGCTATTAGTTTTGCTCATAGCTAAATGTTATTGTCATCTTCTGAATGGTAAGTTAGATTTGATCTTTTTGCTGTGAACGTTTAATATATTAGTAAACTAAAACATATTTTTTATTTACTTTCAGCATGCTGATCGGCAAAAACAACGCATGGTCGAAGAATTGGATGCGGCAAAAAAACTTTGGTTGAACCGGGTGTTGATGTGCTGCTAATGGTGACCATTAGTGATTAAATTTCAAACAAATTAGGTTAACAATAAAGTGAATATTTTCAGCATCAAATATCTCAAGTTATTCTTATTAGAAACTGATTTCCTATTTCCATAAGCAGGGCTAGAAGCGACCATGTGGTAAAAAAGTAGGGCAAAATAGTTACTTTGAAGTGAAATTAGGGTAAAATTAGTGACCAGATCAAGACGAAAACTAACTTAAAATGACATTAAAAACTAACACAAAACGCTTTAAAGACAATTCTTTTAATTGAAAAACGTTTTTAGAAGGGCTCTTGGCGTAACTTGTAGAAAACACTATGTTGGACAAGAGAGGAACATTTTAAATGAGCTTAGATAATTTAAGAATAGCGACCACAGAATCCTAAAGTTCTGATGAAGCAATGGGAGGGACCCAAAAGATCGTACTGTAAAGACTAGGACAACTAAGCCCGACAAAAACTTCGAGTTTATCCATTTTCTTTGAAAAAAAACCCCACAAATTTTGAAAGTTTATTCTATAGTGTATACACCATCAGAATTTTTTCAATGTCACTAAAACAGTTGAAAAGGTCTCTAAAATTATATTGAAAAAAGTTAAAAATTCGAAATAAATTTACAGAAACCAAAATTTTCAAATTGTTATGAGAGATCTTCAAATGCAAATAAAAAAGCAGCACATATTTAACGAAAAGTTTAAAGAAATTAGATACTTGAAATTGAGTTAAGAATAACATTTACCGAAAGTTCATTTAATGAAAGAGTCATGAAATTAAAATTGGGAGGTCCTCATGAAAAAGTGACAAAACAATGATAGAGGATTGAAAAAAGATAAAGTAAAAAATGTTGACAAAAGATTGACAATGAAATAAAGAAGTTTAGCGAACAAATTTACTTAACACTAAACATACCGACACTCTGTATATACCTATTCATACCGCGAGCGGTCAATTGACGGTTTACACTGTTTTCGCTAAAACTTTCTTGTTTCTCAACCGATTTCATTAAAATTTATAGTTTTGAAAAGCCTATAACGTGACTCAAATATGTTTCTCAGGCAATTTTCTGCTACAATCAAAAATTTCAAAGTTATTTTAAGTCCAAAAAAAATTTTATGAAAAAACATGCTTCAGGAAAAAAGCTTAAATCAGTTATTTAGTGCTCACGCTAAAGTACTCAAAATTCAGTGCAAAGCTGAGCTTAGGTGTAGGAATTGTCTCAGAAAATCCAAATTGATAAAAAGTTCGAAAAACAGCTACCTTTGAAAGGTCGTCATAAATTATGTGTTTTTTTTTTTTACAAAATCTAAAGATGCCAAAATGTGACAAATTACGTCCCCTTTTCAATTCACTTTTTAAATTTTCTCTACTGTAACAGGAACAGCTTTGGCGGTTGATTGATTGGCAAGTACGGGTTTTACACAACTTTTTTACATTTTTTGTGGGCATGATCTTAAAAAAAATTTGATAAAAATTTCCGTATGTGCAACATATAGCTTCTAACTTCAGCTTTCTCAGGCACTAAGTGAAATTTTTTTCGAGCACTTAATAACGATTTATAGCAATTTTCCTGAAGCATGTTTTTTCATAAAAATTTTTTTGGACTTAAAATAACTTTGAAATTATTGATTGTAGCTGAAAATTGCCTGAGAAACATATTTGAGTCACATTATAGGCTTTTCAAAACTATAAATTTTAATGAAATCGGTTGAGAAACAAGAAAGTTTTAGCGAAAACAGTGTAAACCGTCATTTGACCGCTCGCGGTATGAATAGGTATACCACATGCGTTATTCGAAAACCACGACACTTAGAAAAAATTTAAAAACGTAAAAATACTTGCATTTTGAAAATAAAAATAGTCCTGTCGGTAAATTGGCGAAAAAAAAATTATATAAGGCGTAATCATCCTTCAAAGTTTAAAAACCGTCATTTGACCGCCTCCGGTACGTTTAGTGTTAAGATGATAATAACACAAAAAGGCTAAATAATTTTACGAGACTAATCTTCAAGGTAGAATATAATTTTTCAAATTTAAAACTAACTCAAAGAGAATTTACTTACAAAAATGGAACATTTCCAAAGAGATTCACTGCAGACTTTATTGCATGATTCACATATCAATCATTAGAAAGATTTACTAGAAAAAAATGATGTTCAAAAGGGAAGGAATTTAGAAAAAAAAATATTCATGAATGATTTAACACGACAATTTCTTTAAAAAATTAACACATCCAAGAAACACCTCTGAAATATTGTATCCATCCAAAAAACACCTATTGGAATATTGAAGAAAATATATCAGCAAACCTCTAAAACCTCTACAAAAATTACTGAAAGTTATCGAAAACTTCAAAAAGGGTTTGAAATCTATGTATATCTACCAATCTTTCAAATGATTCGAAAACGTCTAGAAATAAGGGAACTTAGAAATAAAATATCTGATAGTTTCGATTCAATTGGGTAACTTTTCACAAGTTTACCTTCCAATTAATACAACCAAGAGCATTAAAAGCATGGAATGTTTCTTGCCATGTGATTTAGTGTACTGTACAGATTTTGATTGTTTTTTTTTTAAATTAAGTTGAGATTTTTTTTTAACAAATACAAGCTTTAAAAGTCTTAACACTTCAAATCTTGGTTAAACATGTTGTAATAGTGTCACTTTAGGAATTGTTTTTTTCTTGACACGAATGCCAAAACGTTGGTAAAGTGTCACAAATAAACAAAAAACTACATACGTTTTTAGGCGAAAAACTATTTTTGTTTAAATTCCAATTATCATCCATAGAATGTTTAAGTGTAAGCGATATATCGAAACAATAATCTTCCTTACTGAATCTAAGCCATTATCTCAATTTAGGTCGTGTGTCCTGTGGGTAGGACTCGAAAGGAAAGAAAAGGAACCCGTCAAATAAGTAATAAATGAAAAACCTAATGATAAACTAATGAATACAAACTACTTATCGTGAAACAATATAATGTTTTTAATAATGAGTAGAAAAAGTTAAAAAAAAAATAAGCTCAGTTGTAAGAAAATTATATTAAAAATAGTGACTTTAGGGACCAAATTTCAAAAAAAGTAACTTTTGAGTGACCAGCCTGAAAAAAGTGACAAAGTTACTAAAAAGTGACCAACTTCTAGCCCTGCATAAGAGCCTCTTATGAAAAGCAACAAATCCCCATTACATTAGGTGTTCATCTTCAGAATTAATTCGCGTCATAAGATAATCTTATGAATTTCAATGTTTTTTCTTATGGCGCCACTTCATAAGAGAATCTTATGGCATTCATAATAGTATTTTTCTGAGTGCAGCATTTTATAGCGGTTGCTTATAAATTATTTTATAATTTGATTTAAAGTAATGCCAATAAAACAATACAAATTTGAATAATTTTTGAAAATATCATTTGATTTTGAAAGGTGTAGCAAAGCACACCGGGTCAGCTAGTAAAATTATAAAAGAGGCCCCTCCCTTGTTTATTTCTCCCTACTGGAAAGAGGGATGGGTCCCAAATAATCATAGAAATATTTTTCATATCCAAATACCCTCCCATGCCAAATTTGGTTCCATTTGCTTTATTAATTTTTGAGTTATGTAAAAAATATGAAAGAGGCCCCCTCCCCCTTTCTACAAAAAAGGGGAAGGGGTCTCAAATAATCATTGAAATATTTTTCGTATCCCAATAACTTTCCGTGCCAAATTTGGTTCCAATATCTTGATTAGTTTTCGAGTTATAAGAAAAATTGTAAGGTAGCCCCCCTCCCCCCTTCCTATCACCCCACTGAGAGGAGGGAGGGGTACCTAATATTCATAGGAATATTTTTCGTACTCAAATACCACCTCATGCCAATTTTGATACCATTTGCTTGATGGGTGCTCGAGTTATTTGCAAAAAATTGTCTTTTGTTTGGGAGGCCCCTCCCTCCCTTATTGAGAGAGGGAGGGGTCTCAAACCATAATAGGAACCTTCCCCGGCCTCCAATACCCCCACCTGCCAAGTTTCACGAAAATCGGTTCAGTAGTTTTCAAGTCTATAGGGAACAGACAGACAGACAGACAGACAGACAGAAATTCATTTTTATATATATAGATTAGTACAATATTGATAAATCAGTCTCGTTGGCATCCTTGCCGACAACATAAAAAACAACAAATGTTTTCCGCGCGCGTTCCCCCAAGAAGTCCTGTGTGCCGTTCCAGCAGCAAATCTCCACCGTTTGGCTGTCGACTGAAGGGAATCGGTAGCCGTCGTGATTATCAGGACAGACTAGAAAAAGCCACCAGCGATATTTGCAACAGGTAACTTCCACATACAAATATTAACGTCAACAAATTTTAGAAAGGGTTTTTTTTTTTATTTCAGAAACATGTCCGCTGGAGGAGCTGGAGGAGCAATTTTAATCTGGAAGAGCAATCCTGACTTCGGGATCCAGCAGCTGATCCAACATGTGTCGGAAATTAGACCTCGTCCTGGTGAAGGAGCGATAAGAAGATATCAGTCCGAGCCGAAAGGGTATAAAGACGGCAAAGACATGGTTCTAAATTGGCACCCGCCGCTCCAGGAGGATCTTTTTCCATTCCACCACTGTTTCAACCCCGGTGTTGGTTGATAGTTGATGGGTAATTATGTTTTTTAAATATTAGGTCGATAGTATGGGGTACATAATTCAAGTTGATAAAATAAATATTTATAAAATCTAAAAATCGCCATTTTTTATTTTTCACAAAAATGAGAATTTTTCTGTATGTGAGCGTGCTCCATTCCCGTATACGATTCAGAATAAGGTACGCATAACGTTGGAAGAACGTCATATCGGATCGTTTTATAATGATTACTGTAAATGTTAAGTTACAAGTGAACTTTAAGAATGACTCTACCCAACAAACACTTTTTGCTGAATAAACGCTGAAAAAATATCGTGGTTCAATTTTCAATCAGCAATCTGGCTGAAAGAAGGTCTCAAAAATTCACTAATTCACGTGTCTTCAGCCTTTAATCATCTTGATCTGGAGAAGTTATTCAGCAAACGTCATTAAACGTCAATTGACGGATCATAAAAAAAAAATAAATAAAAAAAAAGTCAAATGTCTGTCTGTCTGTCAGATGTTTCGCACCCACTTTTTCCCCTCTGTGTTGTTTTTTTTTTCGTTTCAACTGTCCCGAATTTTAAACCTCCGGCTTGTTGGTCGCATGCCGCAGTACGCAGAACCAATCATGAAGTCTGCGGCGCGATGAAAATTTGTCGATCTTAAGCGACCAACATGCCTCTCAACTCAACCGATTTTTTTTTTTTAAATAAGTGTGAGAGAAATGATCTTTTTTTTCAGTTTTGGGCACCAAAAATAAAATTTGTGAGGATATTTATTCTTTATTTAAAAATTAAGCTAAATGAGAAATCATAAAAAAAAATCTCATTGCATAAAGAAAACAAAAATTCCCCTCTAATTCCAATCAAGCCGCCATCATGCAGGGCAATTTTACCACAGTTCACAGTCTGTCAAGTTCCAATGGTAGCGAATGGTTGAACAAAGGCTGAAATAGTGTTATGGAAGCAACTCATCAACTCCTTTCATTGGCTGCACTGAGACTTCTTTAAACGCTGAAACATGGTTATAGTTTGTCTTTATTCAACCATTAAGCTGAAGCAGCAATTAGCCTTTGGCTCAGCTTTTGTTCAGCGAATTGCCGTTCTTAAGCAGCCAAAATGTTTATTGGGTAACATCCCAACAAACACTTTTTGCTGAATAAACGCTGAAAAAATATCGTGGTTCAATTTTTAATCAGCAATCTGGCTGAAAGAAGGTCTCAAAAATTCACTAATTCACGTGTCATCAGCCTTTAATCATCTTGATCCGGAGAAGTTATTCAGCAAACGTCAATTGACGGATCATCAAAAAATATAAAATAAAATAAAATAAAAAAAGTCAAATGTCTGTCTGTCAGATGTTTCGCACCCACTTTTTCCCCTCTGTGTTGTTTTTTTTTCGTTTCAACTGCCCCGACTTTTAAACCTCCGGCTTGTTGGTCGCATGCCGCAGTACGCAGAACCAATCATGAAGTCTGCGGCGCAATGAAAATTTGTCGATCTTAAGCGACCAACATGCCTCTCAACCGAATATTTTTTTAAAATAAGTGTGAGAGAAATGATCTTTTTTTTCAGTTTTGGGCACCAAAAATAAAATTTGTGAGGAAATTTATTCTTTGTTTCAAAATTAAGCTAAATGAGAAATCATAAAAAAAATCTCATTGCATAAAGAAAACAAAAATTCCCCTCTCATTCCAATCAAGCCGCCATCATGCAGGGCAATTTTACCACAGTTCACAGTCTGTCAAGTTCCAATGGTAGCGAATGGTTGAACAAAGGCTGAAATAGTGTTATGGAAGCAACTCTTCAACTCCTTTCATTGGCTGCACTGAGACTTCTTTAAACGCTGAAACATGGTTATAGTTTGTCTTTATTCAACCATTAAGCTGAAGCAGCAATTACGCTTTAGCTCAGCTTTTGTTCAGCAAATTGCCGTTCTTAAGCAGCCAAAATGTTTTTTGGGATAAACAGTTTGATGGCAAGAATATGTTTTCCCTGAGCGGTTTTGAACTTTATCTCAACTGTTTGCAGAACAGTTTCTCCATACAATTGTTTTAACAGTTTTAAACAGTAACATAACTTAACGCCATATTCCACAGACCGTCGTTTTGGAATTCACAATTAGTGGAATGTTTTTTACGATGTCAGTTATCGTTTTCTAAATGTTATTTTATGCTGTCCCGAATAGTTTTATAACTATTATAGTAACTGTTTGGTAACAGTATTTTTGTATTCGGGAAGTCAATGAATTGTACAGAATTGAGCATAAATGAATAAAACTCTTTTTTTATAGTATGTAAGGCTACATTGTACATTGTACAGTACATTGTAAGCATTGTTAAAAAGAAGAGTATTAATATGTATTCGACCCTTTCGCTAACATTATAAATAAAAGAATACTTCTCTCAGATATCATACTCTGTTCGGGATGTTGATTAACTCAAATATAGAAGTCAGTCTATGTCTAGCGTCTAGCTATCAACCGAACAACGAATTTTACTTATAATAACGTCTCCGAAATAACCATGGTGAATATTGTACCGTGAAGGACCCAATGGCCGCGCATTTAAGCAATGATGAATGTTCTCTGTGCCGTAAAAAAATCGTTTTTTGTGCGATTCCGAAAAGAAAAGCACTGGTACGTAGTAAAACTTACGTTCTTTAAGGGAAAAAATTAAAAGTGAGATTTTTCATTTTAACCACAGAGAACAGACGTACAAGCTATTTCACGAAACTTGTGTAAAATTTCCAACGAACATTTTAACCAATTTTTCCTTTTTAGCTTAGTCACCAGATGTGTCCAAATACACCAGAGAGAACTGTGAAAATTTGATTTGTAACTTTTGAACGGCGCAATAGATGGCACTGTTTCAAGTCAATTTTCAACGTATTTTTTGGGTGTCAGCATTTGAAATTTTACACACTTTTTTAAAGATTTTTTGTTTGAGCTTGTACGTCTGTTCTCTGTGTTTTAACGTCACAAAAATCGCCTATTTGTAAAAAGTGTTTGTGTATCAATGGCCGCGCACGCTTATGATGCTTGTTCCAATCGCCACTAACAAGTGTACCAATGCTCGTACCGCAGTACTCGCAACAGACGGACGTTTTTTTCCTTTCGCTTAGTGCTGTGTGCAAAAGTGCTTGCCTCTCAAATTCGGTTGTGAATACCGTCACTGGAGTAGTTTACCGTTGATTACGGAATTTGTGTGCTGTGAAAACATAATTAAGTGCCGCGAAATCGCAGTGATCCAAAAAAAAATTAATCAGCAAAAGGCATACACAATAGTCGCCATTGTGGTGCGAAACCAGCAAGGTCATCACAAAAAACCGATCGTTTGGTCGGCAGCGGTTTGTAATAGGGTGTATCCCTTAAATATTTTTTGCTACCCTAAATTTTGTTTTTTCTTTTTTTTTCCTGTGTTTTTTTTTTAATTTTTTATATCTCAAAAAGTAAAATTCTGAGTTTTATATTGTTTTTTTTATTGTTATTATAATTTTGGTTATACCTACATAATTTTATTCTCTCTTCATCTATCATTCCGCCTTTTTGTTATTGTTTCGCTCTCCCCTGTGACCCATTATGTCGGAAACCAATCGACAAGTGGATGACGACGGCGAGGATGATAAGCATCCTCCATTTCGGGAAGAAACTCAACCTGAGAGGATAAATTTTGGAAACTATTCCCCCAGTACCGCCAACCCTCCTTTGTACGTTTCTGATACGGAGGATTCCCCTACCCCTGTTTCTCACCCTACAACTTCAACACCCTTTATTTCCCCTACCCCCGTTTCTCACCCTACAACTTCAACACCCTTTATTTTCGGCAAAGAGACTCATTCCCAAACATCAGAAACAAATCAAGTCGATTCTCCCCCTGATAATGTTTCAAAGTCGACAAATACTTCACCTCGCCGTCGGGTTTACCAATCTCAATCGAAAGGTCCCTGGGTGGTCTACATCCGGCCCAAACCGAATGGGAAACCACTTAACGTGATTTCAATCTCCCGAACCCTCGACCGATCATACCCTTCCATAGTCAACTACCAGTCGATGAGTCGGAACAAGATGCGCGTTGTCGCTGGTAGTCTGAAGGAAGCAAACGCCATTGCTTGTGACGAGAGGTTTACGATCGAGTACCGCGTTTACGTTCCCGCTCGTGACGTGGAAATCGACGGAGTGGTAACCGAAGAGGGTTTGACCGTCGCTCGATGACCTAATGGAATCCGGGGAGAAGCATGAGGAAGCTTCGTGTACAATACAAACAGCAAGCAGGTGCTTGTATTGCACTGGTGAAGCCTCTCATGCTCTCTCGGCGTGTCCGAAGTACATATTGCGCCGGGAAAAAATCAAGACTTCTTTGAAAAATCGTGTAAAATGTCCTATAGAGACATGGTTCTGAAGTCTTTGCCAATCGTCTCAGAGAACCAGTTTGACCTTCTAAGTGACTATGAATCCGAAGGGGAGGATCCATGTGAAGGAACATCAACTGGGCCATTTTCAAAAAATACAGGCTCCAAAAAGGAAACGCATCACTAAAACACAAACCGGATAAGTTGCCAGCAAAATTAAAATTAAAAGAAACCCTCAAAGTGGAAATAGTTATTCTGCCCCTCCTATTCAGAGTCCTCCGGGTCTAAATTTGTCCCCGAAGGACTTCCCTCCACTTTCTGGGAAGCCAAAACCCCAGGGCTTCAGAATTCAGGCCCATCAGTAGCTAACAGGAATGCAACAATTCCCAAAGAAACTGCATCTGATCCATCGTCAAATGGTTTTCCCAGCTTTTCGGCTGATGGTAAGATGAAATTCTCGGAAATTGTTGCGTTCATCCTGGACTTTTTCAGTGTACCAGCAGGATGGAGGACTATGGTTAATATGTTTGTACCCCTTTTGAGAGAATTCTTGAAAAAGAAAGCTCTCACTATGACCCTCATCGCAGAAGCAATTTCTTTCGATGGCTAACTCATCCAATGAGGGGAGAGAAATTGTTTCTGTATTGCAATGGTATTGCAGAAGTATTTTACCAAAATTAGACCCATTTAAAATATTGGTACACAATTTGAATTGTGATGTGTTCGCCTTATGCGAAACTTGGCTCTCTTCAAACGTAGATTTCACCTTCCATAGCCACAACGTAATTCGCCTGGATCGTGATGGTCAAAGAGGGGGTGGCGTTCTTTTGGGGATCAAGAAATGCCACTCTTTCTATCGTATTCCACTACAACCATCTCAAGGTATTGAAGTCGTTAGTTGCCAAGCTAGAATTAAAGGACAAGACCTTTGTCTAGCATCGGTTTATATTCCGCCATCTTCAAGCGTGAGCCGGAACCAATTGGCGAATATTATTTCACTTCTCCCATAACCCCGGCTAGTTCTGGGAGATTTTAACTCCCATGGCGTGGGCTGGGGTAGCTCACGAGATGATGAACGTGCTAACATTATTTATGAGCTGTGCGACGACTTCAGCATGACTGTCTTAAACAATGGGGAAGTGACTCGAATTAATGGATCCCAATCACAGCATAGTATTTTAGACCTTTCTTTAGCTTCTTCCTCTCTGAGCTTGGATTGTACGTGGAAGGTAATCCAAGACCCTCAGGGAAGCGATCATTTGCCTATCCATATTTCTATTCACAGTGGTCGTAGTCCACCCGAAGAAATCAATATTCCTTATGACCTCACAAAGAATATAGATTGGAAAAAGTATGCATCGAGTGTTAGCGACGCCATCAACTCAACGGACGAACTGCCTCTGGAGGCAGAGTATTGTTTCATCTCCGGGACGATTGTGGACTGTGCAATCGGGGCACAGGTCAGACGAAACGAAAACTCGATGATCCTAAAAAGACCTCCTACTCCGTGGTGGGACGGTGAGTGTTCTCGCGCGGGAAATGAAAAGCGCAAGGCGTTTGTCGAGTTTCGCAGAACCGGCTTGCCAGAGAAGTACCAACGTTACTTGGCTTTGGAACGCAAGTTCAAGAACTTGATCAGGGCCAAGAAACGTGGGTATTGGAGGCGATTCGTTGATGGGTTATCTCGAGAAACGTCTCTGCGCACACTCTGGCAAACAGCACGAATCACACTCCCACGAACGAAAGTGAGGAAAGTTCAAGTCGATGGCTATTAAAGTTCACGAAAAAGGTCTGCCCGGACGCAGCACCAGCTCTGAAAATATACCGGGATACAGAGGATAGTTCCGAAACTGAGGATAAATTCTCGATGGTCGAACTTTCACTTGCGCTCTGGTCCTGCAACAATTCAGCTCCCGGACTGGACAGAATCAAATTCAACTTGTTGAAGAATCTGCCAGATTCCGCTAAAAAACGTTTATTGAATTTATTCAATAAGTGTTTGGAACTGAACATTGTTCCGCATGACTGGAAACAAGTGAAAGTTATCGCCATCCAAAAACCGGGAAAACCAGCTTCTGATTACAATTCGTATAGGCCGATTGCAATGCTCTCGTGTCTCCGGAAATTGCTCGAAAAAATGATTCTCTTTCGGCTGAATAAATGGGTTGAATCAAACAATCTGTTGTCAAGTACCTACACAATTTGGATTCCGTAGAGGCAAGGGTACGAACGACTGTCTAGCATTACTTTCATCAGACATTCAATTGGCGTTTGCCCAAAAAGAGCAGATGGGGGCAGTATTTCTGGACATCAAAGGGGCATTCGATTCGGTGTCCATAGAAGTGCTATCTAGTAATCTTAACTCTTGCGGACTTTCACCAATATTGAACAATTTTCTATATAACCTGTTGTCTGAAAAATCATGAATTTTAGTTATGGAGAAACCAACGTTAAACGAATTAGTCTCAATTTGACACCGGGACGCATCAACCATGCCAGCTCGGAAGTTCTCTTCTCTAGCCACCAACGACCGCTTGTTCCTGCTACAAGTCGTCCCGTTTTGCGGTCAGGTGGCTCAGGGGGAGGCTTCCAACTGCCATGCTCTGGCAAGTATTTTCCTGCGTTAAGCTTTTCTCCCAGTCACACACCTTTGCCTTCTAGCCCAGCATCACGTAAGCCGGATTAGTTTGATGCTCTAATCTTTACCGATGCCAACTTGATGCTACAACCCGCTGCTTAAGCTGGTAATGCTCCTAATATTGACACCATTCATGCTGATTCCAACTGGACGGCGGGACGCACTACTGAATGCAATTCGGAAGTTCTTTTCCTTGACCACCAACGACTGTTCGTTCCAGCTTCAAGTCGTCCCGTGTATCGGTCAGGTGGTTCAAGGGGAGACTTCCAATTGCCATGCCATGGCAAGTATTCCCCTCTTTCTCGCTTTTCTCCGAGTCACACACCTCTCATCAAAACAGCATGCTGAACGTATGGCTTTTGGATCAACGGGACGCACCGCACTTAGCACAATGGACGCCCCCGAGCCCTTCGTCACAGTCGCGCAGTTTCCCGCCAGCGTCAACAGCCGTCCCGGCCCTGTGTTCGAAAAAGGCAACGGGGCTGTCCAGCCTGTGCAGGCAGGCAAGTACACTCCTTTACCCTCTTTTTCGACCAGTCATCGCCCTTCGCCTTGCAGATTCGAGTTTGGCCTGACTGTTAGGCAAACTGAACTAACGCCGATTGAAACTTTTGTTCAATGTAATGATACGCCGGAAGGAAACATCATAATCTCTACTGGGTTGACTACACCGGGACGCAACGAATCAGGCATTTTGGAGTCCCCTGAACCCATCGACTCAGTCGCGCTGATTCCAGCCATCGTCAGCAGTCGTCCCGGCCCTGAGATCGATTGCGGCGACGGGGTTCTCCAGCCTGCATCCGCAGGCAAGTACACACTTCCCAATTGTTCTTCTCCCGCTGCGTTCAGTGACTGCCTCTCAATTTGCAGCTCCCGTCCCGATGATCATCGCATGACATCTCGTCCTACAATTGGCGCATATAATTCATCTGATGCGCTGCGCCTGTACTATCAAAACGTGCGTGGTCTGAAATCAAAAACCTCTGAGTGCTTTGTTGCTACATCAGAACTCGGCTACGATATCTACTCATTCACCGAAACCTGGCTCGATTGTTCAGTGCCGTCTAGTCAGGTATTTTGCTCTGATTATAACGTATTTCGTTGCGACAGGAGTAGTGCCAATAGCCGCCGTAGCAGGGGTGGTGGAGTTCTTATAGCGGTATCAAACAAGCTCAGTGCATCAATGGTTACTTTTCCTAATATCGATTGCATCGAAACCTTGTGGGTTAAAGTGTCTCATGATAACAGCTCATTCTTGATCGGAACGGCATATGTGCCACCGGAAAATAGTCACGATTGTTCAATCGTAGATTTGCATGTTGAGGCGTTATCAGCTGCTAGGCTGCAACATACTGCATGCAACGTTATTTTTCTTGGTGTTTTTAACCAACCGCAATTATTCTGGATTCCCGGCCAGAGCAACAGCATGGTGTTAGATTCTGCTTCAGTGATAAATACAGCTAGTGCTTCACTCTTGGATGGAACGACATTGAATGGAGTGAGTCAACGAAATGAGATACGAAATTTTCAAAATCGGACGCTCGATTTGGTTTTCTCGGATGAATCTATTTTGATCAGCCCCATAATCGAGGCCAACGACGTCGTTGTCTCTAAAGATGTGTACCACCCTCCGTTGGAATTTGAAATTTCATTTTCGAGTCCTATCGTTTTTGTTGAGGATTTCTATGTGTCAGCTCGTGACTTTAACCGTGCGGATTTTGACACCATGAACCATGTTCTGTCTGAAGTTGACTGGTCGGACATACAAAGTTGTACTGACGTAGATGTGGCTGTTAGTACATTTGGCGCAATTTTGGAAAGCGTTTTCGATGAGTCCGTACCCCTGGTGCGACCTCCTCTTCGACCCCCTTGGTCTGATTCTCACCTGAAGCGGTTGAAACAGACGCGTTCGAAATTGCTACGGAAGTTTAGTAACTCCAGGTGCCCATTCGTGAAAATCAAATTGAACGCTGCTACTAATCGGTACCGGATATACAATCGACTTTGCTATCGCCGTTATGTGGATCGTACCCAGAGTGAGCTTCGTCGCAATCCAAAAAAGTTCTGGAAATTTGTGGACTCGAAACGGAAAGAGTCCGGGCCTCCAGCTATACTTCAATTAAACAACCGTATTGCTATTTCACCTTCTGAAAAATGCCATCTTTTTGCGGCGCACTTCGCCAGTGCTTTTTCAGACGCATCGCCAACTGCCGAGCAATTAAACTCGGTTGGATCTGGATGTTTTCACCGTTAGCGAGGAAATGGTTTTAGAGGCCATAATTAATTTGAAGAACTCCACTTCAGCCGGGCAGGATGGAATACCGGCGTGTGTATTGAAAAAGTGTCGCACTTTACTGGTGGAACCTCTTACGCGTATTTTTAATCAGTCTTTAGAGCAGCAAAAATTTCCAACCATCTGGAAAAAATCGTTTATGAGCCCAGTGCACAAAAAAGGTGACAAACAAGATGTTGTTAACTACCGAGGTGTCACATCGCTAGCTGCCTGTTCGAAGGTATTTGAGAGGATTGTCAACGATGTCATTTTTTCGGCCTGCCGGAACTGGATTTCTGAGAACCAGCATGGATTTTTTCCTAAACGTTCGGTAACTTCAAACCTGATGCTTTTTACATCCTTATGCATATCGAACACGGATGGCGGCAAGCAAATTGACGCGATTTATACCGATATTTCTGCGGCATTTGATTCTGTAAACCATGACATTCTACTGGAAAAATTGGTTAGATTGGGATTTTCCGAACGATTGTGTGCGTGGATCAGAAGCTACCTAACGGATCGGCGATTGGCTGTAAAAATAGGTTCTGCTGACTCCTCGGACTTTATTCCGAAGTCTGGGGTACCCCAAGGCAGCAATCTGGGTCCTTTATTGTTTACGCTCTTTTGTAACGACATCAACTTGGTGCTGATTGGATGTGGAGTTCTCCTGTACGCGGACGACCTGAAAATACTTTTAGTCATAAACAGCCAAGCTGATTGTTATGAATTGCAACACTTCTTGGACGCAGTCGTGAATTGGTGCCGTAATAACTTACTTGTTTTGAGCGTTGCGAAGTGCTGTATTATCACGTTTGGGCGTAGGAAAAATCTTTTCATGCATAATTACGATATTCTGGGCGAGCAGTTGCAACGTGTTGAGGAGATAAAGGATCTTGGCGTTTTGTTGGACAGTCATATGACTTTTAAGCGTCATTACTCTGTGGTACTCGAAATGGCAAACCGAATGCTGGGATTTATTATACGTTTGAGCAAAGAATTTACTGATCCAGTGTGCTTGCGAGCTCTGTATTGCTGCCTGGTGCGATCGATTTTGGAATCTGCGAACCTAGTATGGTGGCCTTTTGAAGCTTCATGGAAAGCGCGTTTTGAAGCCATTCAACGTAGGTTCGTGCGTTACGCTCTTCGTGAGCTACCTTGGGAGAATCCTTTGAATTTACCGCCATACGCTCATCGTTGTGCCCTGCTTGGACTTCATACGCTGTCGGATCGTCGTTCCATCGGTCAATCGCTGTTTGTGGCTAAGATACTTCGTAACGAAATTGACTGCTCCTGGCTACTTTCTCGCTGTAATATTTATGCTCCAGAAAGAACCTTGCGTAATAGAAACTGGCTCTCTCTGGAACCCAGAAACACGAGCTATGGCAGCAACGACCCTCTTCGTTCCGCAAAAATGTGCTTTTTGCGTTATTATAATGTCTTCGACTTCAATGTTTCTACTCCAACTTTCAAACGTCGTATTGAATCTTATTTAAGTGACCAATCAAGAAATTAAGAAAAGTATCATGTAATGTGCTAATAATATTAAGTAGAGTGTTAGCTCAAGGAGCCGAAATTTCTTGAGCTTGCTGGCTCAGCAAAATTGTAACACTTGAGCCAAATGATGCGTATTGACTTTGCTATTGTGGTGCTGTGTGAGCCAACGGCTTTTTAATGCACCAGGAACTGTGGGAGGGCTTGTTGGGATTAATAAAATGAATGTTAAAGATTTCTTGTAACTGGTAAAAGTTACCACCACTAGTAACTATGAAATAGTAAAATTTACTATTTTTCGGGAAAAACGCCAAATGAAAGGGTTTTTTGCGAGGATTATTAAAATCAATGTTAGAGAGTTCTAGTTACTAGTTAAAGTTACCAGCACTAGTAACTATGAAATAGTAAAATTTACTATTTTTCGAAAAAAAAAACGCCAAATGAAAGGGCTTTTTGCGAGGATTATTAAAATCAATGTTAGAGAGTTCTAGTTACTAGTTAAAGTTACCAGCACTAGTAACTATGAAATAGTAAAATTTACTGTTTTTCGAAAAAAACGCCAAATGAAAGGGCTTTTGGCGAGGATTATTAAAATCAATGTTAGAGAGTTCTAGTTACTAGTTAAAGTTACCAGCACTAGTAACTATGAAATAGTAAAATTTACTATTTTTCGGGAAAAATGCCAAATGAAAGGGCTTTTTGCGAGGATTATTAAAATCAATGTTAGAGAGTTCTAGTTACTAGTTAAAGTTACCAGCACTAGTAACTATGAAATAGTAAAATTTACTATTTTTCGAAAAAAACGCCAAATGAAAGGGCTTTTTGCGAGGATTATTAAAATCAATGTTAGAGAGTTCTAGTTACTAGTTAAAGTTACCAGCACTAGTAACTATGAAATAGTAAAATTTACTATTTTTCGGGAAAAATGCCAAATGAAAGGGCTTTTTGCGAGGATTATTAAAATCAATGTTAGAGAGTTCTAGTTACTAGTTAAAGTTACCAGCACTAGTAACTATGAAATAGTAAAATTTACTATTTTTCGAAAAAAACGCCAAATGAAAGGGCTTTTGGCGAGGATTATTAAAATCAATGTTAGAGAGTTCTAGTTACTAGTTAAAGTTACCAGCACTAGTAACTATGAAATAGTAAAATTTACTATTTTTCGGGAAAAATGCCAAATGAAAGGGCTTTTTGCGAGGATTATTAAAATCAATGTTAGAGTTCTAGTTACTAGTTAAAGTTACCAGCACTAGTAACTATGAAATAGTAAAATTTACTATTTTTCGAAAAAAACGCCAAATGAAAGGGCTTTTGGCGAGGATTATTAAAATCAATGTTAGAGAGTTCTAGTTACTAGTTAAAGTTACCAGCACTAGTAACTATGAAATAGTAAAATTTACTATTTTTCGGGAAAAATGCCAAATGAAAGGGCTTTTTGCGAGGATTATTAAAATCAATGTTAGAGAGTTCTAGTTACTAGTTAAAGTTACCAGCACTAGTAACTATGAAATAGTAAAATTTACTATTTTTCGAAAAAAACGCCAAATGAAAGGGCTTTTGGCGAGGATTATTAAAATCAATGTTAGAGAGTTCTAGTTACTAGTTAAAGTTACCAGCACTAGTAACTATGAAATAGTAAAATTTACTGTTTTTCGGGAAAAATGCCAAATGAAAGGGCTTTTTGCGAGGATTATTAAAATCAATGTTAGAGAGTTCTAGTTACTAGTTAAAGTTACCAGCACTAGTAACTATGAAATAGTAAAATTTACTATTTTTCGGGAAAAATGCCAAATGAAAGGGCTTTTTGCGAGGATTATTAAAATCAATGTTAGAGAGTTCTAGTTACTAGTTAAAGTTACCAGCACTAGTAACTATGAAATAGTAAAATTTACTATTTTTCGGAAAAAAAACGCCAAATGAAAGGGCTTTTTGCGAGGATTATTAAAATCAATGTTAGAGAGTTCTAGTTACTAGTTAAAGTTACCAGCACTAGTAACTATGAAATAGTAAAATTTACTATTTTTCGGAAAAAACGCCAAATGAAAGGGCTTTTTGCGAGGATTATTAAAATCAATGTTAGAGAGTTCTAGTTACTAGTAAAAGTTACCAGCACTAGCACTACCACATCGTATTATTGTCTAGAAGAAGCAAAGTCCATCCATGTATCATTGTATAGATCAATGCAAAGTCAGCCTATCGACTTTGCTTCTTCTAGACAATAATACGATGTGGGACAAATGGTCTTGTGCGGCAAGAAGTTTTCTCAAATCACGCTCTTGGCTCATTTTCAACACCTTTCATGCTTCCTAATCTAATCTATCCGTCTATAATTTTCATTACTTTCATTTGAAATTCTTCCTATTAGAATGTATAATTCACCGAAATGCCATTAATCATTAAATTAAAATCATAAATTTATTATTGTAAACAGGCGCTAGGCAGTTTGCTTCCGTAACCTGGCACTCGAGTAGAGCGGAAGTTAGTAGGGGAACTATTTGTAAGTGACAAATTTATTATTGTATTTCCCTAAATTTAATAAAAATGCTTTTGCAGTTGCGTCCTGTCGAGGACAGTTTCCCGTCATTAAACGGCATTAAGTCTATCCGAGACAGACTACAAAAAACCCAAACAAGCTCAAAAATAGCTCTAAAATTCGCCGTGGAAGCTCAAAAATAACCTGCAGAATGAGTGCTACGGATTCCAATCAACATAACCTGCAAATTTCATCCCAGCATAATTGCGTAGGATGCACGCAGCCGGATGAAATCCAGGATATGGTGGCATGTGACGAGTGCTCCCAGTGGTGGCATTATAATTGCGCCGGAGTCAATGCCTCTATTGCCGACAAATCGTTCCGTTGTGCCCAATGTGCCGGAAAATCCAGGAAAACGAAAACTTCTTCGTTCCACACAATGCGATCCACTTCCTCAAAACATTCAACATCTTCGTTGGCCCGGCTCCGGTTGCAACAGCTGGAGGGGCAAAAACAGTTGGAAGATAGATTGAGGAAAGAAAAGGCAGAGCAATCAGAAAAGCATCGATTGCTCCTGGCAGACCAAGCCGCACAACAAGTCGAACAAGCCGAAAAAGATCGCTTGTATTTAGCGGAAAAGCACCAACTAGAATTGGAATTGCTGCGCGAAGGATCTCAAGCGGGGACCGAACGTAGTTTCGAGTCACGGGAGCAGCTGACCGAAAAGTGGATCCAAAGTCAGGACATCGGTAATGAAAACCTGTTGGCTTCATCCACTCCTGTAGCAGCGCTGGTACATACTGGTGCGGTGCCGAAAATCTTACAGCTGCCAGCGATAGAGGAGGAATATTGTTTACCAGAAGATTCACGAATAGTCCAAGGAAGGCGACCACAGACAGCAACTAACAAGAAAGGCAGCATAGGTTACGCTAAATTTCCCCCAGCAGCACTGGGCACAAGGGAGTCTAGTTTTTTCCCGGAATTGTTGGCCAAATTCTGATGTTCAGCGTCGTTTGTCGCATCCATTCAGTATGACAGTGAATCAAAGTCCCCAGCCGAGATCTTCTTATGCAGAACTATCAGAGCTGGTAGATGTTTCCGGAAGTTCGTGGTGTCGAGAAAATAACCCCCCTCCAAATTCTCCACCTCTGTTCAACAATCAACTCGTTCAGCAGCAGCCTGTACTGCTCAATGCCCAGCAACTCGCAGCAAGGCACGTCGTATCCCGGGATTTACCCAGATTTTCGGGTGATCCATTAGAATGGCCGGTGTTCCTTAGCACTTTCGAATCGACCACGGCCATGTGCGGAATTCAACCAGACGAGAACCTGGTTCGCCTTCAAAAGTGCCTGGTAGGAAGTGCGAGAGAAAAAGTTCTGAACCTGCTCACAATTCCATCAGCGGTTCCAGAAATTATTGCTACCCTCAGGGAAGATTGTGGCCGACCCGATCAATTGATACATTGTATGCTGTCTAAAATTCGCTGTGGCAGTCTGCCAAATGCGAACAAATTGGAAACTCTCGTTAGCTTCGGATGTGAAGTGAGGAATTTGGTGATGTACATTGAAGCCGCTCGTTTGCAGTCCCACCTAACTAATCCGGAGCTCCTTTCCGAACTGGTGTTTAAATTGCCTCCAAGTTTACGCCTCGAGTGGGGCAAACTCCTAGAAAACGTTCCGGAGCCGTCGCTAAGGGATTTCTGCAATTATGTGTCATCGCTCAGAACAGCTGCCTGCAAAGTCATTCCACCAGGCGACCTTGCAATGGATGGTCAAATTCAAAGAAGAACCAGCAAAGAAAAAGAGACAGGGTTTCTCAATACGCATCAGGAGGTTTTCTCGAAAACGGAGAACACTTTGCCGAAGCAGAAAGGAGATCCCAGACCCTGTTTATCGTGCGATAGGAAGGGCCACAGGGTCCGCGACTGCGAGAGATTCAAGAAATCTTCGTTGGATGATCGTCTGTAAGTAGTGCAGGAGAAACAACTGTGTCGAAGATGCTTGGCACCACACGGCAAGTGGCCGTGTCGAACGAGACAACCCTATGGTGTGGGCGGTTGTCAGGAAATGCACCATATGTTGCTCCATTGTAAGCCATCGCCATCCACCTCGTATGGTGCATCCGGAATTGTAACAGCACGTCGACACCAACAAAATTCCACGCTCTTCAAAATCATACCGGTTATGCTACATGGGAACGGCAAGTCTTTATTGGTCCACGCATTCCTCGATGATGGGTCCGACTTGACTCTCATCGAAAGCAAAGTCGCCGATGAACTGGGCCTAGACGGAGTAGAAAGACCTCTATGCATAGAGTGGACAGGTAGCGTAAAACGAAATGAAGATTCTTCTCGTGTCGTGCAGCTGACGATATCCAAGCCGAATAGCGGAGAAAGACATGCCCTGACGAACGTGCGCACCGTTCCTGATTTGGGATTGCCGAAGCAGTCGTTGAACTATAAAAAAATGGCAAAAGATTTCTCCCATCTTCGTGGTTTACCGATTTGCAGCTATACCGATGTTACCCCTAAAATATTAATTGGAGTCGACCATGCAAGGCTGAAGTTAACGCTGAAAAGAAGAACCAAGACGAGATTAGCCTGGGTTATCTTCGGTGGACAGAGTGCTACGAATAGTCTCGCCCGAACCATGGTCCACACATGCAAGTGCAACAAAGACGACGAATTGCACGATCTTGCCAGAGGGAACCTAGCAGCCGCACCTAGTATGCGCATTGCCGAACATGCTCCGCCAGAAACCAGCGAAGATCAACGTGCCCGAAGAGTCTTGCAAGAAACTACAAAGCGCACTCCGTCCGGGAAATACGAAACGGAAAAATGTTCCGCTCAATATGCGAAGAATCTGAACGCCTCCGAACACCGTGACCGTTATCCAGAAGCAGCAGCCGCCATCGTAGAAGGCACGTATGTCGACGACTTTCTCGATAGCAGAGATTCAGCGAGAGAAGCTGTCGAAATTGCGCAAGGAGTGGCCACAATAAATGGTGCAGCTGGCTTCCAAATCCCGACGTGGCAATCGAATTCCATCGAAGTTCTTCGAGAGATCAGCAACGAAAGCGAAAACTCCACGAAACGTTTTTCTGTGGATAGAATGACAGCAACGGAACGAGTTCTTGGGATGGTTTGGCGGCCAAGCCCAGACGTCTTCGTATTTGAAAATGTATTTCGTGATGATCTTAAGACACTGCTAACCGGACACATCATTCCCACCAAACGTCAAGTTCTTTAGGTGGTAATGAGCCTTTTCGACCCCCTGGGAATAATCGCAGCCTTCACCATCCACGGAAAAATCCTCATGCAGGATATATGGAGGTCAGGTGTGAATTGGGATGAGTCTATCCGGTTGACGGATTTTGAAAACTGGAAGCGCTGGATAGGAGTGCTTCCCGATTTTGCGAAGGTGACGATTCCAAGATGTTATTTCCCGAACTACGATCCTGTTAGCTATGATTCTCTGCAACTGCACATCTTCACAGATGCAAGCGAGACAGCTTACGCTTGCGTAGCATTTTTCAGAATCGTCGATAGAGGATCACCGAGATGCTGTCTAGTAGCTTCGAAGGCGAAAGTTACCTCACTTCGACCACAGTCGATTCCTCGGAACGAGTTGAATGGTGCAGTCATTGGAGCGCGACTAATGGAGTCCATTGTCGACAGTCACCGGTTGAAGATATACAAGCAATATTTTTGGGCCGATTCATCCATAGTGATTTCGTGGCTTCATGCCGACCCACTAAAGTACCGGCAGTATTTAGAAATCAAAGTTGGTGAAATCTTACGAAAACTGAAGTCGACGAGTGGCGCAGGATAGCGTCAAAGCCGAATGTGGCGGATGCTGCGACAAAGTGGGAAACCAAAAATAGAACTGAGAGTACCATAACATTTGTGCCGCTGGACTCTCCGAATGATCCTGTACTTACTCCTAATTGTTTCCTGCTTATGACATCGAGTGGTTCCTGTGCACCGAAGGTGGAAATGAGTTCGACGAGTAACCTGAAAGCTAATTGGAGAACAATGGAAGAAATATTGAATCAATTTTGGAAACGCTGGATCGAGGGCTATCTACCAACGATAGCAAGGCGGTACCATGATGTTCGACCGTTGCAGGAAGGAGACCTTGTTGTAATCGTGGACGAGACCGTGAGGAACGGATGGTTACGAGGGCGTGTAAGCCGTTCTTATCCAGGATCTGATGGGCAAGTTTGGAGAGTAGACGTAGAAACTAGCTCAGGTGTATTACAGCGAGGAGTTGCCAAGGTAGCACTGTTAGATCTAGATGTGACAGGTAAAACCTACTAGCGTAAGGTGTTACGGGCGGGGGTGTTGCGTGGGATTATAGCCCACATATTGGGTTTCTAGTTTGAGCGTGTAGAGAGATAAACGTCAAAAGAGAAGAAACGAAGAAAATCGTTAGCGTTTTGTAACGGTCGTGAAAATTTTTCCTCGCGTCAGTATAACTGCTTAAAAGTTGGCAAAATATTATATTCGGAGTGAATTAGGCTCGATTAGTTCTTTCATTGAGTAAGTTGTTGCCTTTTTTATAATTATATTGTACTAATTAAATAATCCTCCAGATCCAGCAAATCGCCAACTTACGTTGTTGAGGCGTGTTTTCGGCAAAGCTACTGGGGCTTATTGAACGGCTTATTGATAAAATTGTCCTATTGCCAAGTAAGTTTCTTCTCGCCGGATAGATTTATAAATTACTAAATTTATTATTGTAAACAGGCGCTAGGCAGTTTGCTACCGTAACCTGGCACTCGAGTAGAGCGGAAGTTAGTAGGGGAACTATTCGTAAGTGACAAATTTATTATTGTATTTCCCTACATTTAATAAAAATGCTTTTGCAGTTGAGTCCTGTCGAGGACGGTTTCCCGTCATTAAACGGCATTAAGTCTATCCGAGACAGACTACAAAAAACCCAAACACTAAGTTTGCCAAAATGTCTCGAATTGGAACACCAGGTAGTCTACCTCGGGCCCTAAGGGTATCCAGTAGCCAAGCCCTCGTTTGACCATACCTTTCACACGTCCATACAACATGATCGATGTCGTGGTAGCCATCCCCACAAACGCAAACATATTGGTTGCAGCGAGATTAATACGAAACAAATGCGCGTCAAGCCGGCAGTGATTTGACATGAGCCGAGAAACCACGCGAATGAAATCGCGACTCATGTTAAAATGCTTAAACCATGCCTTCGTCGGAACCTTAGGGATAATCGTATGGAGCCAACGTCCCTTTGTGCCATTGTCCCAGCTAGACAGCCAAGCGTTAATCGCTAAAGTGCGAGGTATTGAAAAATATTCATTGTAAGTTATTATCCTCTCAAAGATTTCACCTTGTAACGCGCCCCCGCTAATCTAATCTATCCGTCTATAATTTTCATTACTTTCATTTGAAATTCTTCCTATTAGAATGTATAATTCACCGAAATGCCATTTATCAAATATAATTGAAACAATATTGACCACACTTATTTTCTTCATATAATGAGAAGGCGACACCATCAGCATCCTCTAGTGGACAAAATGGAAGCATTAATTCGAGAAATTCGTCTAACTTGTGAATAGCGTGTATTTCGACTCGACTTGATCAGGGATGCCAGTTACAGAGATGTTAAAATCGCGAGTCTACATACTCGCACTTTGCCCTTCTTTGCAGAACGATTTTATTTCGTTAAACTCAATCTGCAATGATGCTATCTAAAGTTCAACTCGGAAAGCATCAGGAAGTAAGCTTCGGGTAAACTCGGCAGGAGTTAACAGCAATCGGGGGAGAAACATCAGCGAAGCAAACGAACAGTTCAGCGAATTAAAGAAAAAATCGTTTTCGTTCGGCAGCCGAACACATCAATCGGACAACGCATGGGGGCGTGGCTAAAAGTGATAGATACAAGGGAACGGGAAACGAGCGAGAGAAGGGTGCGAGGAATGTTAACTCGGTCCGTCGGGCAACGATCGCTCGTGAGCATTCGTGTACGGTAAGCTTCGTTCTGTTGTTTCATTGGTGTGATTTTATTCCTGCGAGGAGGGGAAAACATCAACTCGGAACTGTTCTCTTCGTTTTGTGTGCAATCACGTCATGATTGGAACGAAGATAAAATCAATCTGCACACAACAACTTAAACTCGGAAAAAATCAGCCGAATGATTCTTTCCGAGGCGAGTTTAAACACCGCTGGCCAGTTATAATAAATGAAATTGTTTGTTTCTATTCTTGCACCATAAAAATTTTAGTAATCCAACAAATTTTATTGTTTCCAAAGATATATAGATTTGCATGCGCATAAAGTGTTTTTTTAAGAAAAAGATTTTAAATTCAATCGGTCAACTGCTTAACTGTTTATCAAAATTTTGCTTACTAATAATAGTTAAGGAAAAAAATATCACGAAATTTACGTAGAAATATCGTTATTTTCTCTTTACTAGATGACGAGTGTCGCTTTTCAATTTGGCAAAAAAATGGGGTTTTAAACGATTCGTATTAAAAGATGGTATTGTTATTGTCTCATGCTAGATTTTTCTTGTTAATATTTGAACATTTTCAAACTAATTGGTTTATCATTATCAAACTATAAAGTTTGTTAGATCATTTTCAAATCCAGATCTTAGGTCAAAGGACATTATACTGAGCTTTTATCTAGCAATAACATGACAATAATCTCTCTTGAATGTTTATAATTGATGAATTGATTAAAAAAAATCAATTTTAACAAAGCGTTTCAGAAATGCCAGTGCTCCAAAAAAACAAAAAGCTAACAACTAATATCCATGTTTTCTGATTATGGACTTGGAATAATGCCTGAGAGACTTGTGACATTTCTTCTGAAAAACATGAAAGAAGTAAAGGCTGGTGGTGCGAATTTTGAGTTCATTTCTTAAATGAGCGGAATTTATTTTTTTTATGTGTTCCTAAACTAAACAAAAAAAAGTGATGAAAATATGTTCGGACGGTATCCCTGATCAGCATTTTGACAACTCCAGATTAATTTTGAAAGGGCACAGATTGATTTTTTTTATTAATTGAGACAAATGTATGCAACAGAATTATTTTTCTTTCAAATTCAAACCAATTGTACTGAAATAAATAAAAAAAACTCTTTCGATTCGCAATGAATAATCGGAATGCGATATATTTCTTAATGTTTTCCCATCATTTATTTGTGCACGTGAACGCAAAACAAAAATCTAAACAAATAAAAAATCACAGCTGAAATAGTTTCGCAGCAACGATTATCAAGGAGAAAACAAAATTTAAGCACATTTTTTTAATTAATACGAAAACTGTATGCACATTAAGCATCATGTCATTTGTTATTACCAAGAAGGAAAAATTCTGTTCCCGCCATGGAATGTGACGAAATTATATTGGTATTGGCATGTATATTGGTTTTGAAATGAAACGTTTTTATTATTTATACTATTGCAAAACAAATGATATTCCAAAACACAAAAAAACTGTTTAAACATAACTAGGAAATATTAATAATAGTCATTTTTGAATTTCAATTTTTTTATTACTTTATCTATATTTAATTTTCGTCTCTTAGCTAAGCTTTTAAAATTTGTATTAAACTTCCGCTTATTTTGATTTGCCGATTTGTATGACATATTCTAGGTAACGGATCGTTGTTAGAAACTCGAAATAAGGACAAAGATGAAATAAAATTTATGGAATTTGATTTAAAGAAACTAAAAGGCGCAAATGTTAGATTAAGAAGTTTGAAGTTTGTTTGCTTTCTCGTTAAGTGTTGGCGGAAATTTGCAATGCAAAAGTCTAAAATCTGTGCAGGCAGATTTTATGGCGAGTGTCGTAAATCAATGTATTTTTAGTTATTTATGAAGTCATAATAAATTAGTCATTTATTACGAATTCTTGACCTTAAAGTTTATGATTCTAATAACATTCCCTTTTCATTCTTTCTTTTTTTAAACTTTGCGCTAAATCGATAGGAATATTACAATCACGATGTTTAACAGTATCAGCAGCGGTCAGGTGTCAAAGCTATAATAACACTCAATTTTGACACTTGCTCCTCGGTATTGAAAAAGCAAGCCAGGAGCAATATTTGAATACCGACCAGCTCCTGATTTGACAGATGCTAACAAAAGGAAATAGCATCAACAAACAACAACACCTATCGGAGCGTCACCAGTGGCTAAAATGGAAACCAGTTTAGCACTTACCGGTGCGCAAATGTACTGCTAAAGCTAAAAAAGGACCTAGAATGTGTCCGGGGTTAACACCTTATCGCTGCCGATGCTTTAAGGGTTTAGACAACGTTTCAAGAATATGCGCTGTTAATAATTCATATTTATTCAAATAGTAATCATTTTACTTCCGCCTTTTCTATATGCTACGCCACACTTTTTGCGATTGTCAATTGAAAAATCAGGACTCCTGGCATCTCTGATCAAAGCTCCGAAAAAATTCACAGTGTAATAGTTCCATTTCTGTCGCCAGATAGCGCTATTCGTGTCTCCCGATTTCTCGTTAAGTAGTGTATATCGGTTCTAGTATATCTGCATTAATCATTAAATTAAAATCATAAACCAGCGGTGATAAACTGTTAACACAATAATAAATTTAGTAATTTATAAATCTATCCGGCGAGAAGAAACTTACTTGGCAATAGGACAATTTTATCCAATTAATAAGCCGTTCAATAAGCCTCAGTGGCTTTGCCGAAAACACGCCTCAACAACGTAAGTTGGCGATTTGCTGGATCTGGAAGATTATTTAATTAGTACAACATAATTATAAAAAAGGCAACAACTGACTCAATGAAAGAACTAATCGAGCCTAATGCATGCTCGATGCACATGTGATGCACATTTGATGCATGTGATGCACATTTTGTTCATACACGCAGAGAAAACTTGGATTTTGATACAAAACAAATCTGACTTTGATTAAAAACATTCAGTTTTTTGAATCAAACTCCTGTTTTCTTAGAATCAATGAATTATCGTTCTGATTCAAATGAATAATTTTTGAAAGAAAGAATTAATTTTTTGAATTGAATAATTTCGGACTTTGGTTTTAAACAAATTCTTTGATTTAAAAGAAATTTTTTCAATTGCACATTTCTTTTGAAACAAAGTAAATTTTCTTTCTACCAAAGAAAAAAGTTTTCAACAGAAAGGAATAATTTCTTTAAATTAAAACTTCAAACTTAGAAGATATTTTTTATTGAGCAAGAACCGAATTTCGAATAAAGTTTGACCGGTTGTGTTGAAAATCAAAACTAGTGAATCAGAGATAGCTATCTAGGAGGATTCAGGATAAAGAATGGTAAGTGTATGATAATCCGTTAATCAAAAAGTGAATATAAAAGATTTTATATAAATTTTTGCATTGTTACAGGACCACGGCTGATTCCGCCCAAATCCAGCGGTCTGATTATCTTCAACTCAATCTTTAGCGAATCACCAGTTGGATGACCACTAAATCTAGCAACCGGATTTGCTTCCGGAAGTGGGGCATTGAGAGCCCCAAGAAGAACGCCCTCAGGCCAAAATGAGGACCGGATGATTCGATTATAGTGAACCAGTGTTTGTGTTAAAATTGTGAATAAAAAAAATTTATGATGCAAATTCTTTCTTTTTACTATCCAAAATCCCTAATAGGAACTTCGGAACAACAGAAAATATTTCTTCCAATTGGAATAAAAGGAAAATGGTTCAATGAACCAATCCTTTCAAATCTAAATCTGAATTACATTGCAGCAAACGAAAACAACTTTGCATCAAATGAAACTATTTTTTGTTTCAAAGCATTAAGATTTTTATTCAAAGATTTTTCAAAAGAAAAATTCTTTGAAACAAAGGAAAATGCCTTTGAATCAAAGGAATTTTTATTTATCCCAAAATCAAAGGAAAAAATCCTTTGTTTTTGCGGCACTTTCCTTTGAAATAAAAAATCTTTTTTCTGCGTGTACTTTCGAATCAATGCGTTTTATGTGTTTTACCCAAAATTTTATTATGTTGATAAGAATCATGGATCATTTTCAAAAAGGGTGTATTTTATTTTGAATCAAACGATAAGTTTAAATTAAATCGATATTTTTAGTCAGTGTGACCAGAAATATATTTGTGCTTTTTCCCAACCAAAAATTTTATTATTTTCGGTCGAAATCTTATTGTTTCTAAAATAAATTTTTCTGCGTGTACGTCTGTTCTCTGTGACCACCCTATGTTCCAGTGAGAGATGTGCTGGTTGATAGACTTGGACGACATGTTCGAAATATGTCCTTAAAGCTATTGATCTTCGTCTATAATTCTTTTTATTTTCATATTTTCCTATCTATTTGCTTTTCTATTCTAATAAAAAGTAAAGAACTAGATTAAAGCACACAATTGTAAACAAACTAAACGAGATTGACTCTTTAAAGCCTATAAAGGTATGAGCCGTTTCAAATAAAGATTTTACAAAAAAAAAACGAATACAAATTGATGTTGGTGAAATTGATCTATATTTCAAGTTTTTATCAAAACGCCTGCGCAGAATCTAAACCTTAGATTAAACTCAGACTGTAAATTCGCATCGCATCGCTCTCACTATGTCATCGGCCTATGTCAGGTTTAAGCGAGTCACACACATTTTCATCAAATGTGGTTCGTCGCATTCAATCGCATTCGCCGCATCGTATCGCATCGCACTCACTATGTCATCGGCCTTAGAAATATTCAAGCAATTGTCATTCTATAGAATTTATAAAACTAAACTATTAAAAAATTTTGAGAAAAAAAAACTCAAATGATTAAATACGCAGCGCTGGCACCACTGCCAATAGCTGTCAAACATGAAGAAAAAGAAAAATAACCGCGCAGTAAAAGTTTTCGCGTTTCGAAATAAAACTTTAAAAATAAAAAAAAGGGATTAAAATCGGCAAGTTACATTTAGAAAAATAAAAAAAAAAAAAAACTACACCATTATTATTAAGTTGATGTTTTCTTTGAAGAAATCTGCAACTATGGCCTCCAATAGCCGGTTTCTTAGGGCCCACCTGGAGCTCCCGCAATCATCAACCAAAAATACTCGGCTGACGTTCGATCCGGGCGGAAAATTGGAATTGGTTCTGGTTAGCTGCAATCTGAACGAGCAAGCGCGCAATCCGAGTTCCTCAGCCGTAGGGACCTATTAGTAGGTACAGTGTGCAGGGTGCGGCCAGTCAAAATTCTGGCAAAATTGGTATTTTCGTAGGATGTTCAGATGATGCCATTACCAACTTATTAAAGAATTACGCAAGCGGTGATTTAATGAATGATGAATAAAGTGCTGCGTGTGAAATATAAAATAAAATAAAATGCAAATAGTGAAAAGAAATTGTTTTTTTTTATTCAAATCTCGAAACACCACACACATTTGTGGATGTGTGCGTGATCTATTCACGCACGGTTCCGGATATCGTTTTTGTAACGTTTTGTCAAATCCTTTCATGATTGTTACTGTAAATGTTTAGATAAAAGAGAACTTTAAGAAAAACTTTAGCAATAACTGTTTGATGCACTAAAAACGTTTCTACCAGTGATTCCTGTACGTTATCCCTACTGTTTGTGAAACAGTTCCTCCATATAAGTGTTTTAACCGTTTTTAACAATTACATAACCTAACGACATATTAAAAATACTGTGAATTCAGATTTCACGCTTCAACTAAAGTATTTCACAGTTTGAATAATCGTTAGCTTAAAGTTTTTTTACGCTTCATCAAATAGTCGTTGACTATTTAAGAAATCGTTTGGATACAATCCTTATTTATGCGGGTGGCCAGCAAAACGGAAATCTCCGCCAAACCCCGTTGCAATCGTAACAACAGCAACAGAAGGCCACTACCGGACCCCAATGGAAATTGTTATCGAATACGACCCTTTTGTTACCCTTCTCCCCTTCCTTAGTAAATTTTTCTAACCGTTGAGTCGCCGCGACTATTACGGCCCCCTCCCCTACTAACCTATATAGTTAAATGTTGAATTTATAGATACACTCGGCACATTTAAACTTTGTCAAAGTAAAAGGCCTAATAAACATAGTTATAAATAAAAAAAAAAGTGTACCAATGGCCGCGCACTTCTTAATTTGGTTTAAATAGTGAATAAGGTATCCAAACAGTTAAAAGTGCTGTTTACATGGCTCTCAGGCTCATTGCGATTACTCTCAGGTAAGGATTTTCAAGATTCACACATCAAATTCTGATTTTTTTTTTAACAATTCTTTATTTGAAACGGCTCATACCTTTAGGCTTTAAGGAGCCAAAATCGATTTTGGTTGTTTACAATTGTTTTCTTAACTTAACACTTTGTGAGAGGAGAAAGGAAGATAGAGAGGGAAATATGAAAATAAAAAAGAAATTATAGACGAAGATCGGTAGCTTTTAGAAAAAGGTAGATTTCGAACATGTAGTCCAAATCTAGCACAGCTAGTACATCTCTCACTGGAACATTAGGTGGTTTTCTTCGGGCCCTAAGGGAGTCTATTAAATTCGTTCTGGCGACAAGATGGACCTCACACGACCGAACAATATGCTCGATGTCATGGTAACCTTGGCCGCAACTACACAAATTGCTGCCAGCAATGTCAAAACGATAGAGTACCGCGTCTAAGGAACAATGATTGGACATGAGACGGGAAAATATACGAATAAAATCCCGACTCAGGTCCAACCTATTAAACCAGGGTTTAAGGCTTACCTTTGGGATAATCGAGTGGAGCCATCGACCATCCTCATCCTCGTCCCATTTGCGCTGCCAGTTGACAAGAGAGTTCCCTCGTACCAAGAAGTAGAATTCGTTGAAGACGATTTCACGTGGATACGTGTCGCTTTCCGTCGCCCCCACCTTTGCCAGAGAGTCTGCCTTCTCATTGCCCACTATCGAGCAATGAGAGGGAACCCAAACAAAGGTAATGGAAAAGCGACGTCTTGTTAAAGCACTCAAAGTATCCCGTATCTTCTCTAGGAAGAACGGCGAGTGCTTTCCCGGTCTTATTGAACGGATTGCTTCAACAGAACTAAGACTGTCTGTTACAATACAGTAGTGTTCTGCTGGCCGTGATGCGACGCTATCCAACGCCCAATAAATGGCTGCTAACTCTGCAATGTATACAGAGCATGGTGATTGGAGGTTATATGAGGCGCTAGCTATTTCGTTGAAAACTCCAAATCCCGTTGATTCTTCTATTAGAGACCCGTCGGTAAAGTACATTTTGTCAGCATCGACGTGTCTATATTTAGCATCGAAAATTCTTGGAATCAAAAGTGGACGATGCGAATCCAGGATTCCACGAATATCTTGCTGCATAAAAAAATCAAACTGGACAGAAGAGGTGTCGTAGTCAGGGATGAAAACACGAGTTGGAGAATACGAAGAAGGATTAACCTGCATGGACATATAGACATGATATATAGACATATATCTTATATGAAGATTTTGCTCAAGTAGCCTTTCAAAATTTACGATCACCAATGGGTTCATGACCTCACACCTGATGAGGAACCGAAGTGATAATAAATTAAATCGATCTTTTAGTGGAAGTATGCCTGCTAAAACTTCAAGACTCATGGTATGCGTTGAGGGCATACAGCCCAACGCTATGCGGAGACAACGATATTGAATACGCTCGAGTTTGATGAGGTGAGTTTTAGCAGCTGACTGGAAACAAAAGCTACCATATTCCATCACTGAGAGAATAGTTGTTCGATACAATTTTAAAAGATCTTCTGGATGGGCTCCCCACCAGGTGCCAGTGATTGATCGGAGAAAATTGATTCTTTGTTGGCATTTTCCTTTGAGATACTCAATGTGGGCTCTCCAGGTACACTTGGAATCAAACCAAACCCCAAGATACTTGAAAAACTTCGATTGAGTGATCGTTCTACCTAGGAGTTGAAGCTTGGGTTGAGCAGGTCTATGCTTCTTAGAGAAAACAACCATCTCCGTTTTCTGAGGGGAAAACTCAATCCCAAGCCCCAAAGCCCAGGAAGACAATCTGTCTAAAGTATCTTGTAAAGGTCTGTGCAGATGAGACTCGGAAGATCCTGTGACAGACACCACGCCGTCATCTGCAAGTTGTCTTAGAGTGCAGCCTTCAGAGAGACAACTGTCGATGTCACTTACGTAAAAGTTGTACAAAAGTGGACTCAAACATGAACCCTGCGGGAGGCCCATGTAAGAGGTTCTTCTAACTGCATTATCTCCGTGAGCAAAGTTCAAATGTTTCTCACAAAGCAAGCTGTATAAGATGTTGTTCAATAGAGGAGGCAGACCACAGGAGTGCAACTTGTCAGACAAAACCTCTATTGAGACTGCATCAAAAGCTCCCTTTATGTCCAGAAACACTGAAGCCATTTGCTCACGTTTTGCGTACGCCATTTGTATCTCTGAAGACAGCAAAGCAAGACAATCGTTTGTCCCTCTGCCCCTTCGAAACCCAAATTGAGTATCTGAAAGGAGACCATTTGTTTCTACCCATTTATCCAAACGAAACAAAATCATTTTCTCCATCAATTTACGTATACAAGACAACATCGCTATTGGACGGTACGAATTGGGATCAGACGCTGGTTTGGCAGGCTTTTGGATAGCAATGACTCTCACTTGTCTCCACTCTTGGGGAACAATGTTATGCTCCGAGAATTGATGAAATAAATTTAACAAGCGAAATTTGGCAGCGTCCGGAAGGTTTTTCAACAAGTTAAATTCGATTTTATCAATACCCGGAGCTGAATTGTTGCAAGAGAGGAGGGCAAGTGAGAATTCGACCATCGAAAAGCTGGAATCCATACCACACCTATCTGAAGGCACATCCCGTATTATTTTTTGTACAGGCGTAGAGTCTGGACAGACTTTCCGTGCGAAGTTAAATATCCATCTATGTGAATATTCCTCACTTTCATTCGTAGATGATCGATTACGCATGCTGCGTGCCACTCTCCACAAAGTGCTCAAGGATGTTTCTCTTGATAAGCCACCCACAAAATTCCTCCAATACGCCTTTTTCTTCCCCTTGACCAATTTTTTAAACTGATTTTCAAGGGAAACATATACTTCAAAAAGGGCGAGAGTTCCACATTTCCGAAAATCTTTGAATGCTTTTGATTTGTCCTTATAAAGCTTGGAACACTGCTGGTCCCACCATGGGTTAGGAGGCCTTCGAGGAACTGATGAATCTGGGATGGGTTTTGTTTGAGCGCGAAGTGCACTTTCATGTATTAAACGTGAAAGAAAGTGGTACTTCTCTGTAGGAGGTAAAACATTCGTAGAACCGATAGCTGATGTTATTTCGTCCGAGTACTTTTTCCAGTCGATGTGTCTTGTAAGGTCATATGTCATATTTATTGTGTTTGAAGAGCTGACCCCATTGGTGATTGTAATTTTGATAGGCAAATGATCACTACCATTGGGATCAAAAATCACCTTCCACTGGCAATCCAATGATAGTGAATTTGAGCAGAGTGAGAGGTCAATTGCACTGTGTTTGTCAGGTGGTTTAGGGACTCGTGTTTTTTCTCCCGTGTTCAAAACTGTTAAATTGAAACTATCACACATGTCATAGATAAGAGTAGAACGACTATCGTCAATTTGTTCTCCCCAAACAGTTCCATGCGAGTTGAAATCACCCAGGATCAATCTTGGCTCAGGCAAAACTGAACACAGGTCCTCTAGGTGATTTCGATCCACTGCAACTCTCTGAGGCCAGTACAAACTGACAACACATAAGTCCTTACCTCTTATAGTCGTATGACATGCAACAGCTTCAATTCCGCCTGATAGAGGAAGGTGGATTCTAAAAAAGGAGTGGCTCTTTTTGATCCCCAAAAGCACCCCTCCATAAGAATCGTAACGATCCAGACGGATAACATTAAAATCGTGGAATGAGATGTTCGATTGAGAAGAAAGCCAAGTTTCGGACAACGCAAAAATGTCACAATTTATTTCATGAAGAAGATGTTTGAACGGATCCATTTTCGGAATTAGACTACGACAATTCCACTGTAAAACAGTGATATCTCCGACCTCTCGGCTTAAATTAGCCATCGAGAGAGATAAACACTGAAAGAAGGGGCCAGGTTTGCATCAATTGCTTCAAAAATGTCTTTGCCAAGGGGAGCATTGCGAAAACAATGTCTCTTATGGATTCAGATACGTTGAAAAACGATATTATTCCATTTACTATATCAGTTAGCTTGAAAATTCCCGCTTGGGAGGTTGGTTCTCCCGAAACTACGTTGGATATTGGAGACTTCGAAGATCCTGCCACTTCTGGTTTACTCTGGGGTATAAATTTCATGGGGAATCCAGGAGGGCCTGTTTTGGAATTTCTCGAACTTGATGGTTTTTGTCTATTATTTATTGTAGAGCTAACTGAGGGTACTTTTTTTGGAACTTTGGGGGTTTTATGAGCAGGTTTAGCCCGTTTCCGTGAGTTTCCAACGAAGATAACTGGTAAATCCTGATCAATGGAATCAGTGTCTTCACTGTCAACTGACAGCACTGAAAAGATGTTACTGCATTGGGGTTGGGTCGGAGGCGCCGCGCTCTTTAAAATTGCGGCATAGGAACGTTTTGACCGTTCCTTCAAAGAGCGCCTTTGTTTATCCCAGCGGCTCTTGAATGCCTCGCACAGGGAGATATCATGGGGTGAGCCCCCGCAATAGACACATTTCTGCTCTATTGCTGAGCACGCTCCCTCCCCATGAGTCTCCCCACAGTTGGGACAACGCGTCTTGTTGCAGCAGTGGGACGCTGTGTGTCCCAATTTTATGCAATTTTTACATTGCATTGGTCGAGGCACAAAGAGCCGCACAGGAAGCCTCAAAACTCCGTCAATCAAGACGTAGTGAGCAGGGTTGGTAAATTTCGCCCGTCACGCTTGACCCGACTAGTTTTTTTTTTTCATCAAACGACCGGCACCTTACTCAATTGACGGAGCCTCATTACTCGCATGACGGATAAAGCACGACAGCAGTCAACATTTCTCCGTCATGCGAGTAATGAGGCTCCTACACATCCTCGATCGGCTGCTGCCGGCAGGTACAACTAATTGAACGACTTGCTGGCAGAGAGCAACAATAGCAATAAACAACTGAAAACGGGCTTGCTGGCAGGAGCAACAATAATAATAAATGCGTCTCTTTTTCGTCTTCGGTCGTTGAAATGCGATTGCTTGACTAGGTTATTATTTTAGCTTCAAATGACTGGGGAATGAATGACTGGCAAACGAAGTGACAGGTCGTTAAGGAACAGTCAAATGAGTTTGAAGGACCATTTTACCGTTGACCGTTGAATTATGCCAACCCTGGTAGTGAGGGAGGGCGGTACCTGCGAAGGTAACACGAAATGAGGCTGAAGGAGTGTACCTTTTATCTCCATTAACGACGGTGGTAGTTCTGAGTTGGCGACAATCCAAGATTTCAACCGAAGTCGAATCAAGGCACTTGAACTTACCAACGCCGTTGGATTTAATGTACTCCTCCTTGAGACTCATCTCTGTGATCACGCCCTCGATCTCTACGTCTCGAGACGGGATGTAGACACGGTACTCAAGGTTTATGAAATTGCTGGCTACAATTTCATTTGCGGCTTTCCGGTCAGCCACAACAACGCGCAGCTTATTCGGACGTACTTTTGTAATACTAGATACAGAGGGCCACCTCGCCAGATCTTTGGTGATCTGTACCACATTTAGTTGCTTACCGTTTACTTTGGGCCGGATGAAAACCACCCAAGGTCCAGTGAGAGATGAGCCCTCTGTGTATTTTCGGAGCCGGGTTGTTCCACTCTTAATCGAGGGCGATAAAGAATTATCACCCACCTGAGTATGGATCGCATTTGAGGGACCAGAATCATCTGTATCCTCCAAATGCTCTTCATTCTCGTAGGAGAAATTCTCATCGTCCTCGGTTGAGTCGTTTAACTCCCCGCCTTTGTCCATTTTTATCAACGGAGACACAAGTGCCTTCCGTTTTCAAAATATAAACGAATCACAAAAAATCCAAAATATAATAAAGTGAAAATGATAGTGTAGGGAAAGAGAAATAAAAAGAAGTTACAAACTTGTTTCTTAAATCTTAATCGATGATTTTTTTGAGTGTCAGCGATGGTCCAAATTTCCAATCTCCACAATGGCCGACCGCCACGTGGTTTTCGTCTGATCTGATAAAACTCCGTCCGTATTGCCTGTCCGCCTTGACCAGGACGCAGATGGTCGACAAATTGTGGTTACCTGGATCTGTTGGTTCCCCGATAACGGCAATCAAGTCCGAATTATTCGGGCTTCCAAAAGGATCCACCCGCCGTTGCGGTAGATTTTATCCGATGGATCCAACTGTCTGGAAGGAATACTCCTTTTCCGATCGTGTGATAATGCAACCACGGTCTAATTATAATCGCACTTGTACTGCTTGTACCACTAACTTCACAACTTTGACCACTTTTTCAACGCTATTGTTTTTTGCACTAACAAGCGAAAAAAAACGCGACCGCCTTCGGCGAGTGATGCCAAAACAATGCAAATACTGATTTGTCGTCATTGTTTTGTGATACTAGTCTAGTGCAAAATTAGTATAAGGTGCCTTTTCTACAAAGCATTATTTTGCCGAAAGATATATTGGAACAATGTTTCCGGTCCCGATTTCGATGAATCATCACAAATTCGGCGAGCTGTCTGAAAATCCACGAGGAAATTGACCAACTAAAACGTAAACAGATCCGAATTGCTATCTAACCTCAAATTTCCAGAACTTTGTAGCAATTTTTGTTAGATAATCGTTTCTTCTGACACTGTTTCCATAAGTGTGTTTTTTCAGCCGATTTTATGAAGGAAAACATTGATTGGAAACTTTCCTGTGAATCTTATACCGTATATTTTTTCACCTGGAGGCAATCTAGAGGCAACCTAGGTTCGCTCTAACTGCTGTCATCGTGCTCATTTATTGCTCTAGAGGCAACCTAGGTTCGCTCGAAAAACGGACGGAGTCGCCCTGAGAAGAAAGTCACTTTGCGAGAAGTTCACCAATACTCTCAACGTTGTTATCAAAACATTAAACAGCTGATTTTGGCTGAAAGCAAAACAGTTGAAATAATGAACGGGAAAATGATTATTGCCGCGATTTTGAACCTCTCAGCCAAGCAAAATCGTACTATCTACTGTCCAGTGCAATCCGGTCACGAAAAAAGGCGATCCGGATGTGAAGAACCGAGTGAAGAAATCCAGAAGGGAGAACAAAATGACAGCTGCATGTAAACATTGCGCTCGTTCTCACGCACACCTACGTATGGAACAACTCGAAACCCGAAAATCGTTTTTTTATTCTGACGGTGCCAGAGCCAAATCCGGAATAAAAAAAAACGCCATTATATAACCTTTGTGAAATTCCGAAGAAGTTCTCTAAGATTAACTGCACGCTCATTTTTTTATAACCATTTTCGAGTTTTTTTCAACCGTTTAATGAGTTTTTTGTTAAAACTTCGATTATTGTTATTAATTAACCATAATGCACTGTTAAATTTCAACCGTTTTCTGAGTTCTGGTGGAAAACCAAAATAATGGTTTAAAATTTTAGCGCATAAACTTTTTGAGTGGTCCGCCATTGTTTTGTTTAGTTTTAATCGTTTGTCGTTCAATAACATTCGGGATACTGAGGAAAAATATAGAAAGATTCAAATCTATGGCCACGATCAGGTAAATTTTAATTGTTGTACTGAATTGTTATGCGATATTTACGGTTCATATTGTCAGTGTTGTTTCAGAGAATCCTGGGAGCGTTCCGATGAACGAATGGACTATTTTAAGCAGCTGGACTTTCTGGCGAAGTTTTCTTCCTGCTAAACTAATTCCAGTAGGTGAATATTTTGACCGCATTAATACGGAGAAATCCCTGGAAAAAACTGCAGCCGCTGGGTGAGTTCATCTACGATTTTTCTTGAACCGGAAGATTGTTCATCGTTTCAGAAGAGGAAAATTTCTGAGAAAGCCTAACGATTTTTGAAAAGATCTGGGACCTGACGTGACTGTTGGAATCGGAATAACTGATGCACCAGGTGCAATAATTTTCCGAAACGAGTTTATCCATTGTTTGATTCTCACAAAAGCGGCCCAGCGTGCTAATCCAGACTTCTGGAACTGGGTGCCTTGGTTTGCAGGTTGGAATTCGACCGGTTTAAATATGATTTACGTAGACATTGAAATTTTCTGTAGAAAAATTGATACGTAATTGAACAGAAATAAATAATTTCAGCCTATTGTTACAATTGATTTTAGAGCTTTTATTATGGTGTGATTTGAGCAAAAATACAACTAAAAAACCCAATCCTAATCAAAAATAAACCAACTTGTTCGACCAGATTTGGCCCACTGTTTCGAACTTATTTTGAAAAAACCCGACAGCCCATAGTTCCCGAAAAACGGAAAAAAAAGAAAAAGAAAAAAAACGGGTTCTGTCATCGGATATATTTCCGGACATCGGTCTAAGCTGCGGAAAAAACGAAGTTCGAGAGAAGTGTGGCTGATTTCCCGCGAAAAGCCCCAGCGAAGCAAATTTCCCGGTCCCCGGTTTCAATCAACGTGTCTGGGTAGATATTTTTTGAGCTAAGCCGATTTGCGATCATGGGTGGCAAAACCAAGGAGGAAATTGTGCAACGACCGGAGAGCACCAAGCAGAATCATACCGACCAGGACGGCATCGTCGATCCGGAATGCCTCATCAAGCATCCGCTGCAATTCCAGTGGACGCTCTGGTATCCGGAACCGGATAAGAACAAGTCGTGGGGAGACAAGCTGAACGAGGTGGCCACCGTCGGTGTCGTTGAGAACTTCTGGAGATTATACAACCGCATCAAGAGCCCGTCGGACCTGAAGACCGAGTGCGATTGTTCGCTGTTCGAGCAGGGCATTCGCCCCATGTGGGACGACGAGAAGAATTTCCGCGGCGGCCGGTGGGTGATCAACGTGCCCCGGCAGCAGCACCACGAATTGGACAAATATTGGCTGGATACGATATTGTGTCGGATTGGCGAGGTTTTCGATAATCCTGAAGAAATTTGCGGCGCCGTCGTGAACATTCGCCAGAAGATGGATAAAATTGCGATTTGGACCTCCACCGTCATGAACCGGGACGCGCCGATGCAGGAGAAAGCTGTAAGTCGATTTTTTACCACGTCCGAACAATAATTGTAATGAAGGAGATTGGGTGGGTAAAATAAAAAGTGGCCATTAGGAAAATTTTAAATTATGTTCTCGTTTTTCATTTGTGGCGACGACCATAAGAAACATCATGCAACAAATGGCGCCCAACTAAATCGAACCACTTTGATTATTAGTTCGATAAATTTTAGAGACTTAGCGTCGACTTACAATTATGAGGGTTTTTAATATTCGATAATTGTACTTATCATTTTTTTTTCATGATTGCTCATCTTGTATATCACACCATATTATTGTATTATCATAATTTTTGTGTTATTTATTCGATATTGTCGTCAATTAAAATCAACATTTATTATTTATTGGAACTAAAATACATCACTCACAGTTATCAAAGGGGTTGCCAAGGAAAAATCAAAAGGAACGCGATCTGGAGGCGCGGTATAACCTCTATTCCGGGCCCTTGGTAATTAAGAGGATTAAATCCCTCTTTTCCTGAGATAACTGTTGCTTTTAGTTCTGTTTAGTCCTCACTGTAAAATCACCGCCATTATTCTCTTCAATGGCTACATGATTTTAAATGCTTGTTTTGCTGCTTGGGTGAAAGTTTTTCAGTCGTTTGGTTCAGGATTCGAGGAAATTTTTGCCAGGTCTGCTGGTATAGATCGACATCATTTGCCAAGATATGTTGGCGTTGAGTTTCGTTTTTAGTTTTAGTTAAATCTTTGCCATAATTCGTTGGCGTAAAGATATTTTGGTCAAGATTCGTTGGCTTTGAGTTTATTATGATGTTTATGTTTTATGTATTAAGTTTTAGACACCTCTGCAGTAGGTGTTACGCTTCCGAGGTATGCTCGGAATGTAGTCGATCATTTCTTTTCCTCGAACTCCTTGTGGCGTGGTTTTGAAATTTTCACGGATTTCTATCACAATCCATGAAAATTTCTACCAAAGCAGCAATGTTGTGTTACAATTGATTTTAGAGCTTTAATTATGGTGTGATTTGAGCAAAAATACAACTAAAAAACCCAATCCTAATCAAAAATAAACCAACTTGTTCGACCAGATTTGGCCCACTGTTTCGAACTTATTTTGAAAAAACCCGACAGCCCATAGTTCCCGAAAAACGGAAAAAAAAGAAAAAGAAAAAAAACGGGTTCTGTCATCGGATATATTTCCGGACATCGGTCTAAGCTGCGGAAAAAACGAAGTTCGAGAGAAGTGTGGCTGATTTCCCGCGAAAAGCCCCAGCGAAGCAAATTTCCCGGTCCCCGGTTTCAATCAACGTGTCTGGGTAGATATTTTTTGAGCTAAGCCGATTTGCGATCATGGGTGGCAAAACCAAGGAGGAAACTGTGCAACGACCGGAGAGCACCAAGCAGAATCATACCGACCAGGACGGCATCGTCGATCCGGAATGCCTCATCAAGCATCCGCTGCAATTCCAGTGGACGCTCTGGTATCCGGAACCGGATAAGAACAAGTCGTGGGGAGACAAGCTGAACGAGGTGGCCACCGTCGGTGTCGTTGAGAACTTCTGGAGATTATACAACCGCATCAAGAGCCCGTCGGACCTGAAGACCGAGTGCGATTGTTCGCTGTTCGAGCAGGGCATTCGCCCCATGTGGGACGACGAGAAGAATTTCCGCGGCGGCCGGTGGGTGATCAACGTGCCCCGGCAGCAGCACCACGAATTGGACAAATATTGGCTGGATACGATATTGTGTCGGATTGGCGAGGTTTTCGATAATCCTGAAGAAATTTGCGGCGCCGTCGTGAACATTCGCCAGAAGATGGATAAAATTGCGATTTGGACCTCCACCGTCATGAACCGGGACGCGCCGATGCAGGAGAAAGCTGTAAGTCGATTTTTTACCACGTCCGAACAATAATTGTAATGAAGGAGATTTGGTGGGTAAAATAAAAAGTGGCCATTAGGAAAATTTTAAATTATGTTCTCGTTTTTCATTTGTGGCGACGACCATAAGAAACATCATGCAACAAATGGCGCCCAACTAAATCGAACCACTTTGATTATTAGTTCGATAAATTTTAGAGACTTAGCGTCGACTTACAATTATGAGGGTTTTTAATATTCGATAATTGTACTTATCATTTTTTTTTCATGATTGCTCATCTTGTATATCACACCATATTATTGTATTATCATAATTTTTGTGTTATTTATTCGATATTGTCGTCAATTAAAATCAACATTTATTATTTATTGGAACTAAAATACATCACTCACAGTTATCAAAGGGGTTGCCAAGGAAAAATCAAAAGGAACGCGATCTGGAGGCGCGGTATAACCTCTATTCCGGGCCCTTGGTAATTAAGAGGATTAAATCCCTCTTTTCCTGAGATAACTGTTGCTTTTAGTTCTGTTTAGTCCTCACTGTAAAATCACCGCCATTATTCTCTTCAATGGCTACATGATTTTAAATGCTTGTTTTGCTGCTTGGGTGAAAGTTTTTCAGTCGTTTGGTTCAGGATTCGAGGAAATTTTTGCCAGGTCTGCTGGTATAGATCGACATCATTTGCCAAGATATGTTGGCGTTGAGTTTCGTTTTTAGTTTTAGTTAAATCTTTGCCATAATTCGTTGGCGTAAAGATATTTTGGTCAAGATTCGTTGGCTTTGAGTTTATTATGATGTTTATGTTTTATGTATTAAGTTTTAGACACCTCTGCAGTAGGTGTTACGCTTCCGAGGTATGCTCGGAATGTAGTCGATCATTTCTTTTCCTCGAACTCCTTGTGGCGTGGTTTTGAAATTTTCACGGATTTCTATCACAATCCATGAAAATTTCTACCAAAGCAGCAATGTTGTGTTACAATTGATTTTAGAGCTTTAATTATGGTGTGATTTGAGCAAAAATACAACTAAAAAACCCAATCCTAATCAAAAATAAACCAACTTGTTCGACCAGATTTGGCCCACTGTTTCGAACTTATTTTGAAAAAACCCGACAGCCCATAGTTCCCGAAAAACGGAAAAAAAAAGAAAAAGAAAAAAAAACGGGTTCTGTCATCGGATATATTTCCGGACATCGGTCTAAGCTGCGGAAAAAACGAAGTTCGAGAGAAGTGTGGCTGATTTCCCGCGAAAAGCCCCAGCGAAGCAAATTTCCCGGTCCCCGGTTTCAATCAACGTGTCTGGGTAGATATTTTTTGAGCTAAGCCGATTTGCGATCATGGGTGGCAAAACCAAGGAGGAAATTGTGCAACGACCGGAGAGCACCAAGCAGAATCATACCGACCAGGACGGCATCGTCGATCCGGAATGCCTCATCAAGCATCCGCTGCAATTCCAGTGGACGCTCTGGTATCCGGAACCGGATAAGAACAAGTCGTGGGGAGACAAGCTGAACGAGGTGGCCACCGTCGGTGTCGTTGAGAACTTCTGGAGATTATACAACCGCATCAAGAGCCCGTCGGACCTGAAGACCGAGTGCGATTGTTCGCTGTTCGAGCAGGGCATTCGCCACATGTGGGACGACGAGAAGAATTTCCGCGGCGGCCGGTGGGTGATCAACGTGCCCCGGCAGCAGCACCACGAATTGGACAAATATTGGCTGGATACGATATTGTGTCGGATTGGCGAGGTTTTCGATAATCCTGAAGAAATTTGCGGCGCCGTCGTGAACATTCGCCAGAAGATGGATAAAATTGCGATTTGGACCTCCACCGTCATGAACCGGGACGCGCCGATGCAGGAGAAAGCTGTAAGTCGATTTTTTACCACGTCCGAACAATAATTGTAATGAAGGAGATTGGGTGGGTAAAATAAAAAGTGGCCATTAGGAAAATTTTAAATTATGTTCTCGTTTTTCATTTGTGGCGACGACCATAAGAAACATCATGCAACACTATTAACACACCATGTTTGCTTCAATGCATTGATCCTTTGTATTTAATTCGGAAACCCTTCTTTTAAGCTTTAAAAATCGATTCCTGCTTTTTTCTTTTCGGAAAACGGTTATTTTATAACCATTATTCAGCTTTAACAAACGGTTGAAAAATAACCATAATCCAAGTTCTCCGTGAAATCTCATTTTATGAGTTTTCACTAAAAACTCATAAAACGACTTGATCCACAAAACTTCGATTATGGTTATTTTTCAAACATTTATGGTTCAATATGGCCGAGCGTGTGCTTATAAATACTAGAATAGTTTCTGTGCGCGGCAATCAACCCCCTGGCAACTTGACAGTTTAGTCGAGTTTGCTGTGCCGTCTTCAAAATGGTAGATGTCGCACTAGTCGCGTTTGTTTACATGCATCCTGGGATGCAATTCAACTGACGAAATACCATTTTAAAAGGGCACATAATCAAAAGTGATGCAAAAAAGAAAAATAAATAACTTTATAATTAAATTTTATAATAGTTGTCAATGAAATAAGTAATTTTATTTCAATCTATTTGTGTTCCATTCTCGGTTCCAACTTAATAACATTTCTGTTTATAGCAAAGATTACAAAATGGCCATCTTTCATCCGAATCCGTCAAGGAATATTTTAAGGAATATCTTTCAATATTCCTTGCGAATCCGTTGTGTTTTTGTTACAAGGCGTCACCAGATAGAGTTATGAGTTTATTTCGTTAAACATAACGTGGTTTGAAATAGTTCCGCTATTTCCTTAAGTTTATTACGGTAAAATTTTATCCAGCTGAATGTTATGAAATATTAGCATTACAAATATGTTGAGATAGTAAACACTGAGAATGAAAGTGGAAACGAGTTGAGGTGATGGCTTTGCATTTGCACAAGTGACGTACAGATAAAATTTCGGAAAGTTTAATTTAAAAAAAAATAGTAAGTAGCATCAAATGTGAAGATTGCAGAAATGAACTTTTCAATAGTTTTATTGGCAGATTAGAAGTTAATGCCAATGTGTTAAAGGTCTGCAGAATAACCGAGTTGGAGGTAAAAATTGTAGAACAAAATCATCAAAGTATAAACTTAGTATACTATATTATGATATCATAATGAATCGAACTCTGACACAGGTTTCAAATGATGCACGGGATGTTTTTAGAGGATTAGGCGAACACATTTTGGATCAGGATGCTTTAGTTAACCATCGAAACTTGTTGTTGAAATTATGTGTTGATTGTGTTTCGGATAGAGTCCTTCGCTAAGCAACTTAATGATTCTAAAGAATCTCTTCGAAAAAAAACTAACAAAGTTAATATTGTTTAGAAATGAATAAAATGTTGTTTTTAAAATTTACCATGCAATAAACCATTTACAAGATTTTTGAATTAAAATTTTCTTGTGTATTTCATAAATAAAAGCCATTTACCACGCTGACTTTTTTGGCCATATTATCGTGATTTTCTTTAAACATCAACTCATTTTCCGCTTAAAAGGTGATTCTTAATCATTGTTTTTAAAAACTTTTTTTTTCAATAAAAAATATGTTTGAAACCTTAATTTGTCGAACATTTCATTATCCACCCTTTCGATATGTTTGTTGAGTGAAAATGAGATTTTGACAGAACCAGAAACAGGGTTGCCAGGTGTCCTGATTTATCAGGATTTGTCCTGATTTTTGAGAGGCCGTCCTGATTTTTCATAAACGCTTGAATTGTCCTGATTTTTTTAAAATGGCCTTAAAATGTCCTGATTTGTCCTGATTTTTTAAAAATATCTAATTTATAACTAAATTTATTGTTAAATGATGAGAACATCAAACAAATCTTAAATAAAATAGTTTAACCAGATTAAGTAATAATAATCTTCGGTTCAAATATGATATTTAAAAAGTGTTTTTCGATATTTACTGCAGGCCAGCCAAGGTTATTTTCGCTTCATTTGCATAATTCCAGGCGTCATGAGCGTCTATATTTCGCCATTAGTTATGCAATTTAGTCAGAACTGCTTGTTATTTTCCCCAATTTAGTGGTGTCCTGAAAAATCCTGATTTTTGTCTCGGCGGTGTCCTGATTTTTGACAAAACGACCTGGCACCTCTGACCAGAAAAACTGGCACACGCGATGGGTCGATTCACGATGACGTATTCTCCCTTTTGTGATGACAGTTCGCACGTCCTGTTTACAAAATTTTACGAACGAGAAATGGAGTGCGGCGAAATTTTTCGTGCAGCTGCACGGTCAACAAATTTAACTCAAAACTCAGTTTAAGGATAGCAAAAAACCAAGTTCCATTTTGTGAATTAAATTTAGCGCATTTTTTAGTTTCTCATGTTTATCTCTTTGGAAATGACCAGAAGTTGAAAATGCGTAAAAAATTTCGAAAAGTAGGTTTGTTTATAAAAATGTTTCAACATATTTTCAAACCCCTTCTTCAACAAATTTGTTCTGGACCAACCCACTTTGCATTGAATATTCTGGGAAAGCGCGTCTACTTGAAATAAAAAATTCCATCAAATTTCCAAATGTGGAAACTTCTAAAGAATTCGAATGTACCGAATCGATTGTCCGGAAAATTTTTGTGTTATTTTGACCGGAAGCTGTAAAACAAATGCACATGCTTATACGACAACACTATTCAGGGACAGAAGAATCTAAAAAAAAATCTCCGGAAAACATTCCGAAAGAAAAGGCTCAACTATTATAAATTTTTACGATATGATATTTTCGAGGAATAAAAATAACGTCAGTTTAACCACTAATCACACTGACATGAGACTTAGGTCGAATTCACAGTGCGCGCGAAGCGAAGTGCGAAGCGAATTTCTAATTCGCGCGAAAAACCGCTTCTCATTGAAACACGTTGAAAAAAACATCGACCGGCCACAGTGCAAGCGAATTCTTGTGCGAAGACCCGGCTCGATCGCGTGAATTCATCCTGTTCATCCGGACATACACTGAAAATATTCTCTCGGATATTTTGTATCGCAAATGATAATTTATCAAAAAATCTTTTTCAAAAGTATAATTATTTAATTATCATTGCCGTTTCTGTGTTGGTTATGAAAAATGCACGGTTTTTTAGCACGGATTTTCGAAAAAAACGCAGTTTCAGTCTTTTTCATGATGAAAAAGACGTATGAAAGCCCCACAATATTTGTATAAGTGTTGTTGAGGCGAGATTTTCGGAGGATTCTTTAGCAAACCCGATGATGATGTGGTACAGCTAAAACTATATTTTTAATTATAAAAAATGAAATGCTAGAAATACAATGTTTTACTCACATTGGCTAACCTCAATCTTGCTTCTCCTCAACAGTATTTTTAATTTCCAATTTTATGGAATGATTTCTGCCTGCGTACATTTGAAATTAACGATTTAAATATATGGATTTAATAGAAAAGGTGTGAATACTCACAATCGGAAATAATTATCCAATGATAATGCAGAAACTAAGTGTTAATACGACGACCTTAATTGGCTCCTTCAAAGCACGGAATTATGTCCCTGTGATAGCAATTACTTTAGGATAAATTTATAATTTTAATAGTGGAATACTCACGATAGCAAGCAAAATCAATAAACGATTGATAAACTAAAGCGATACAATATTAATTATTTCACTGTCTGATCGAATCAATGCACTTCCTCAATCGCGTGGAATTAATCTTCCAATTCACCAGTCACGATGACATCATCTCCGGCCCGATAGCTGTCATCACCACTGACGTTAGTTGGATTCTCCTGCTTCAACAAGGGAGCGGTCAAAGTTGCGGCAACATCCCCCCGCTCGTAAGACAGATGGTCCCCTGAGGTCTTACCGATATCTAACACCGCTAACTTTGCTACCGGCCTGGTAACAAGTCCCTTTGAAGTTTGAACTGTAGCTCGTCGTACTCTTCCATCGGCACCTTTTGTAACACCTACTACGCGTCCTCTAATCCAGCCATTCCGTATCGTCTCGTCGATGATAACCACCAAGGTTCCTGGTTCCAACGGTTTCGTTTCTTCGAACCATTTGGTTCTTCTCGCGATGGTAGGCAAATACTCTTTCACCCAGCGATGCCAGAAAATATCCACCAGGTGCCTATTATGGTTCCAGTCGTCTCTAAGGGCCATTCCAGGTTGGAGAAACTTCATATGTGGCTGACCGATGCCCGAGGAACTCATGAGCAGAAAGTGGTTGGGGGTCAAAGCTTCCTGTGTGTCGTTTTCCAAAAAAATGAAAGTCAATGGCCTCGAATTGACCACTGATTCAGCTTCGACAATGACGGTGGAGAATGTTTCTTCGTTCGGTGTTCTAGATGTCGTCATGGCATAAAAGGCGGTTTTAACAGATCTTACAAGGCGCTCCCACGCACCACCCATGTGAGGCGCGGAAGGAGGGTTGAAATACCATTTCGTGAAGGCATTCGTAAACGTCGTTGCGAGTTCGTCGTTGATAGATTTGCACTCCTCGATGAGATCGTTCTTCGCACCTAGAAAATTGGTGCCATTATCCGAATAGACTTCGACTGGTGAACCTCGACGGCCAATGAATCGCCTCATAGCCATCTTGCATGACGTTGTGGTAAGGGAATGGACGACCTCCAGGTGGACAGCTCTGATGGTAAGACAGGTGAATAATGCCACCCACCTTTTCACCGTACTGCGTCCTACTCTCACTTGCATTGGTCCAAAATAGTCCAGTCCCACGAAGGAAAAAGGTTTGCAGAAGGCCCTCAAGCGGGCGGCAGGCAAAGGACTCATTCTGGGCACGTTAGGGGAAGCTTTGTGAACTCGACAGTACACACATAATTTTTCAACACGTCGAACTAACGTTTTTAATCTGGACACGTGGAATCGCTGTCTGATCTCGTTCACAACGGTGTTCGTATTGCGATGAAGGTATTTCTTGTGATACCATAAAACGATTAGCTGAGTAGCATAGTGTTCCCTCGGAAGAATAATGGGATTTTTAGTATCGTACGATACGAACGCAGCAGCGGTAATTCTTGATTCCATACGCAAAATCCCATCTTCGTCGATGAAAGGGGAAAGCTTCGCGAGGGGGCTGGAACGATTCAATCGTCGACGCTCAATTGGTAAACTAGTTTGTTTTAACTTGGCAATTTCTCCAGAGTAGTATTCATTTTGCATAATACGAAAGACAAGTCGTTCTGCTGAGGCCAGTTCGATTTGCTCTAAATATCCCTGCCGACCACTGACTTTCTTTGCCAGGCAACGCCGGTTATGTAAATAACGAAAGACAAATCCGATCGAGTGAACCAAGCGATTCCACTGGGAGAAACGGTCCCATTCGATCGAAATAAATGTGCTACCTTTAGTTTGATGAACATTCACGATGTCTATTTTTTGCGCTCTTAATTCTTCTTTCGTTCCAGCCCACTCGGCCTGCTGGGTTGGCCAGCGGTCTTCCGGCTCGTACAAAAACGAAGGACCATTGAACCACCTACTCGTCGACGATAGGTCGGGTCCAGTTGTCCACTTGGTGGCCTCGTCAGCAACGTTGAGTTTACTTGGGACCCATTTCCACTCAAACACATCTGTTGTTTCGAGAATCTCCCCAATACGACAAGAGACAAATTGATTATACTTGCGTGAGTCGGAATTAATCCAGGCCAGCACGGTGCGTGAATCAGTCCACAGGATTCGACGGGAAATCTTCAACGAATGTGTTTCGATAGCGCTTTTCGATTGACGGCTCCCGATAACTGCCGCCTGTAGCTCGAGTCGAGGGATCGATAACGTTTTCAGAGGAGCTACTTTAGATTTCGCTGCAACTAATATGCATTTGATGACTCCATCTACCTCCGCTCTGATGAAAGACGCGCAAGCGTACGCCAACTCGCTCGCGTCCACAAATACATGTAATTGGACTGATTGAAGCTGATGTGTGGCATACTCACCAAAGTAGGACCTGGGAATTCGAATATCCTTCAGCATCGGGAAAAGTGAAATCCATTGCGTCCATCGGATTTGTAAGTCTTCAGAAATCGGCTCATCCCAGGATTTTTGACTACGCCAGATATCCTGAACAAGAATTTTCCCATGTATGACGAAATGAGAAAGTAAGCCTAGAGGATCATATAGGCTCATGACAATTCTTAACACCTCTCGTTTAGTCGGCCAGTGAGGAATGTGTCCTAAGTTAGATGAATAGGTGAAAGCATCTTCTTCTCGAAGCCAAAACATCCCAAGTACACGTTTGATTTCACTGGGAGAAACGTTGGGATCACACACATCGAAGGATTTCACAGCTGACGGATCGGTTTCACCTACGGCTTCTAGCACACGATTGGAGTTCGACGACCAGGAGTGAATGTCGAATCCGGCTTGCGAGTGGACGAATTTTACTTCCAGAGACCTTTTTACCGCCTCAGTTTCATCGTCAAAGCTCTGCAGGAAATCGTCCATGTAGTGGTGGTTAAGAATCGATTCGACTGCTTCCGGAAATTTATCGGCAAACTCTTTCGCATTCATGTTTTTGACATGCTGCACAGAACAAGGGGAACTAGTCGACCCAAAGGTGGCTACTGTCATGAAGAATGTTGTAGGCGGCTTGGAAGGGTCATCGCGCCAGAGAATCCGCTGGGCTTGAATATCTTCTTCGCGAATCATCACGCGATGAAACATTTCGCGGATGTCCGCGCAAACCGCGATTTTTCGTTCCCGGAACCCAGTAAGAACTTTCGGAAGCGATATTAATTGGTCCGGTCCTTTAATAAGCATGGCATTCAAACAGACTCCATCTACCTTAGCGGCTGCGTCGCAAAAAATTCGAATTTTCCCGGGTTTTTTAGGATTGATTACAACCCCTAACGGCAGATACCAGATTCGGCGAGGATCCGTTTTCTCCAATTCCGCTCTTGTGGCTTCTCGCAAGTAGCCTTTCTCTAGATACTCTGAAATTTGTCTCCTCACACTGCTTCCGATAATTGCATCCGCTTCCATGCGTCGCTCTAGGCATTGTAAACGTTTAAATGCCATAGCATAGCTATCGGGAAACTCGAAAACATCGTACCGCCACAGTAAACCTGTCTCAAATCTGCGACCTATTCTTTTTGTCGTAGCTTCGAGAATCATTCCAGCTCGTGTGTCTTCGGAAGATTGAGGTGCGTTCCTAACAGATACTCCCAAACTATCGACAGCAAACGATTGTTTAATCAGGTCATGTAGTTCATCTAATTTTGTGGAGCATTCACAGATGTGCATATTGAACGCCGAGACAACTGCGTTCCCATCGGAGATCGGTCCATGGATTGACCACCCTAGTCGCGTTTTTGTGGCAAGAGGTGAATATGCGTCGCTTTCTCTTATACGAAGAGCTACTGCCAAATGTGCGTTGTCATTGCCGATCAAGATTTGTGGAGTCACGTCGTTGTAATCGCTCACCGGTAGACCCGAAAGATGAGGATACCTGGCAGCCAACTGCTGGTAACATAACGATTGACGAGGAAGAGCAAGATTCTTCACCGTGCGCACATTTAAAAGCGAATACTTTCGAGATCGTCCTTCTCCAGCAACTTCAAGATTTACTCGCTTCGAGGCGACTTCTTCTCGACTAACTTCCGCTGTCCAAGTTAGGCAAAGTCTCGCACTTTCTCCTTCTAGACCCAACTGATTCGCAATATTTTCCTCTAGCAAAGTTATTGAGGACCCATCATCGAAAAACGCGTACACTGTCAAGGACCGACCATTGCTGAATAGCGTCACGGGAAGAATTCGAAACAACGAGGATTGACCTTCTTGGCGATGATTATTTACTTTTCCGGTAGAGCTTGACGGTTGGGTTTTTGTTGTTGTTGTGTGCAGAAGAGGATGGTGTTTTCGTTGGCACCCTTGTTCTCCACAAGCTTTCTTCAGCTTACACGGCCTTCTTCCATGTTGGAAAAGACAAGTCCGACAAAGCGGTAGGCTGTGTACTACTTGCCAACGATCTTCGAGATTCATTTTAAAAAACTTCGGACAATCTGGGTTTTTGTGATCGGCTTTCGAACAAATCTTGCACACTTTTGGACCGAAAGTTTTTAACTCGTTCTGAGGCAACTCGTTCGTTGGATAAGATGGCTCGTGAGCAGTGTGAGCGTTCAAAAAACCTCGATCTTTGTGCTTTTCAAATTTCGCATTCCGGTGATCCTGTTTCCCTCCAACGGGAATACCCAAGCAACCAAAAGTCGCGTTTTTACTTAACTCCGAACTCCGAAGTTCACATTTGGCTGAAAAAATGTATTACGGGAACCTCAGGTGACTCTTGTCGCGTAAAAGTTACTCAGGAACTTCCATCGCCCTTAGAAAGGTTAAACTATCGATAACGGAACTTCTAAGCGCTTTTAATGGAACTTCTTTCAAGAAGGTCGATAACGTTCGCGTTACATTCCAAAACGCACCATTAAGATACTTGAAGGCGTTTTAAAGAACCTGTATGGGAAATCTAAGCGACATGTCAAAAATGTTTTTCAAGAAGGTTGATAACGTTCGCTTAACATTCTAAAGCGCACCATTAAGATACTTGAAGGTGCTTTAAAGAACCTATATGGGAATTCTAAGCGACATGTCAAAAATGTTTTTCAGGAAGGTCGATAACGTTCGCGTAACATTCTAAAGCGCACCATTAAGATACTTGAAGGTGTTTTAAAGAACCTATATGGGAATTCTAAGCGACATGTCAAAAATGTCTGTCAATTTCTTGTCATGGTATTTGTTTTGTTTATATCTGTACTGATATTTACAAATGGAATTCAAGATTTTTTCGAATTTTTCTTATAAATGTTAAATAAGATATTCGAATAAATTTTTGATGATGCGAATTTTTGTTATGATTCATATTGTGTACTGAAAGTCCTTTGAACGAAATAAGGTACCTTCTATTGACCAACCCACTCAATCATCTCAAATGACATTAAGTTTAAATACTAATTATTTCAGTGGCAATTAGCTATTGCTGGATTGGTCGAGAGGCTGGTGAGTTTCATTGCAACCTAGAGGGCAGCGGTTCAATTCTCTAGGCGTGTAAGCAGCTTTTGTAATCAAAACAATATAATTAAAATCAATGAGATAGACCATGATAGACCGGCAGCCTAGCAATCTGACATGTGGTTGTCAGAGCAATCTGTCAAATGGATTTTTTTTTCGGCGCGTAGAAGTTTCTTGACATTCTCTTAGAAGCTGAATAGCGTTCTCTACAGCCCCCTAAACGAACTTGGAAGTAGCTTTAAGAACTTAAATTTTGGGCTGATTAGCATTCTCTTCAGACACAAACGAGAGCTGATTAAGCTTCTATGGAACCTTTTTAAGGGAATTATGGTTGCTTGGGTAGTCACTTGCGTGGCTGCGTTTACCAAAATCGACATAAAGTTGGCAAAAGCTCTTAAATCGGGTTCTACAAATTGGTTCTTGTACAAAACCCAATCGATTTTCATATCATCTGGCAATTTACTAACAAGCTCGTGGATTAGAGTCGGATTGTTCATGTGGGCATAGTGTTGCCCAGCTTCGAGATGATCAACTAAGTTTTGAACTAAGTCATTCCAAAGGTAATCAGCGTGTCGAGCTTTCCTGGTTTTGGCCCGGGCGTATCATTTAGTTTTCTTAGCAGCGTATGAATCAATATTTCCGGTCGACCGTACAAGGATCTTAAGGTTTCCATGATCACCGGAACCGACGACGGAAGTAGCAATTTGCTCCGAACAGCATCCAAAGCTGGGCCCCGAAGGCAGCGTTGTAATCGTGTTAAATTATCGGCATCAGAATATCCGCAAGCTTGACTGGTGTTGTAAAACATCGTAGAAAACAGTGGCCAATCTTCCGGGTCCCCGGAAAATTGGGGCAGGTCTTTGGCCATGAGTTGACGCGCGGCCATCTGACTGCGATTCGGAGTAGAATAATTCTCGAACGGATTGTACACGGAATTTGGTAGCGTTGCCGCGGGTGCCAACATGGCGGAGACCGGAACGTCATTAGCGAATGCATACGGGTTTTGGCAATCATTCACGGTACTCATCACCGCAGGTTGGTTTACAGACTGGGTGTGAAAAGATGCTGGGATAGCTGTTTGCGGAATGGTACTTGATGGAGGAACCACTGCTGGAACGGACGAATATTGTTGCGCTACAGGCAACCCACTTGCCACGGGAAGTCCTCACGAAACAGGAGTCGATGTTTGTTGACCCACGGGATTAAATGGAGCCGATTTGGGAATTGCTCCGGTCGACATTAGCGAACTTCGTAGGGAATTAAACACATTAGTATTCACTGCGCCCACGGGCAAATTCTGTTGAATACGATTTCCTGCCGGAAGATAGTTTTCTCCACTTGAGTAAAACGGAAAGGCCATACCTGATGGTTCTTGGATGCGATTGGAAGCTGAAGCGGGAAAAGAAACGGTTGATTGCCTCGTAGTTACCGGAGCTTACGTATATTCCATCGCGGAAACTACTGGAAAACCGTTGTTAGACGTAGCCGGAGTAAATTCTGTCTCTGGGGCTAATGGGACTACAGTAGAGCTCACAGCACCGCCCAGAAGTCGGTCCACCTTCCATTGGATAATCTGGCTGGAATTACTCCGGTTGGATTTTCGACTTTGCCTTTCGTCTTCTTCTTCTTCCTCTGCCCCTTCTTCGAGCACTCGAAACTTATCCTGGATGAACTTTTTCTCCATTTCTAATTTTCGTTGATCAAGACGGAAACGATTTTCTTGTTCCTGTCGTTCAAGGTCCAACTGTTTGTCTTGAATCGCTTTCATCTCCTCTAACTTCTTTAAACGCAATTTCGCCTTCCGGGCAGAACAACTCGTCGACGCTTTCGAGCTGCAGATGGATTCAGCAGGGGGAACGATAGTGGTTTGTTTATCTTGTGGTTGGGTACAACGAGGACAAATAAAATCCTTTTCGCCGATGCTATCGCTTACTCCCACGCACTCAAAGTGCCACCACGAATCGCACTTGTCACAAGCCACCATCCTGCTTGAGTCCGGGAGATTACAATTCGCACTGCAGCTGTGCCCGGGTACGGTAGGAGCGTTTGTCGTCATCGTTTGAGCCCAATTTTTAGTGTTGTTGAGGCGAGATTTTCGGAGGATTCTTTAGCAAACCCGATGATGATGTGGTACAGCTAAAACTATATTTTTAATTATAAAAAATGAAATGCTAGAAATACAATGTTTTACTCACATTGGCTAACCTCAATCTTGCTTCTCCTCAACAGTATTTTTAATTTCCAATTTTATGGAATGATTTCTGCCTGCGTACATTTGAAATTAACGATTTAAATATATGGATTTAATAGAAAAGGTGTGAATACTCACAATCGGAAATAATTATCCAATGATAATGCAGAAACTAAGTGTTAATACGACGACCTTAATTGGCTCCTTCAAAGCACGGAATTATGTCCCTGTGATAGCAATTACTTTAGGATAAATTTATAATTTTAATAGTGGAATACTCACGATAGCAAGCAAAATCAATAAACGATTGATAAACTAAAGCGATACAATATTAATTATTTCACTGTCTGATCGAATCAATGCACTTCCTCAATCGCGTGGAATTAATCTTCCAATTCACCAGTCACGATGACATCATCTCCGGCCCGATAGCTGTCATCACCACTGACGTTAGTTGGATTCTCCTGCTTCAACAAGGGAGCGGTCAAAGTTGCGGCAACATCCCCCCGCTCGTAAGACAGATGGTCCCCTGAGGTCTTACCGATATCTAACACCGCTAACTTTGCTACCGGCCTGGTAACAAGTCCCTTTGAAGTTTGAACTGTAGCTCGTCGTACTCTTCCATCGGCACCTTTTGTAACACCTACTACGCGTCCTCTAATCCAGCCATTCCGTATCGTCTCGTCGATGATAACCACCAAGGTTCCTGGTTCCAACGGTTTCGTTTCTTCGAACCATTTGGTTCTTCTCGCGATGGTAGGCAAATACTCTTTCACCCAGCGATGCCAGAAAATATCCACCAGGTGCCTATTATGGTTCCAGTCGTCTCTAAGGGCCATTCCAGGTTGGAGAAACTTCATATGTGGCTGACCGATGCCCGAGGAACTCATGAGCAGAAAGTGGTTGGGGGTCAAAGCTTCCTGTGTGTCGTTTTCCAAAAAAAATGAAAGTCAATGGCCTCGAATTGACCACTGATTCAGCTTCGACAATGACGGTGGAGAATGTTTCTTCGTTCGGTGTTCTAGATGTCGTCATGGCATAAAAGGCGGTTTTACCAGATCTTACAAGGCGCTCCCACGCACCACCCATGTGAGGCCCGGAAGGAGGGTTGAAATACCATTTCGTGAAGGCATTCGTAAACGTCGTTGCGAGTTCGTCGTTGATAGATTTGCACTCCTCGATGAGATCGTTCTTCGCACCTAGAAAATTGGTGCCATTATCCGAATAGACTTCGACTGGTGAACCTCGACGGCCAATGAATCGCCTCATAGCCATCTTGCATGACGTTGTGGTAAGGGAATGGACGACCTCCAGGTGGACAGCTCTGATGGTAAGACAGGTGAATAATGCCACCCACCTTTTCACCGTACTGCGTCCTACTCTCACTTGCATTGGTCCAAAATAGTCCAGTCCCACGAAGGAAAAAGGTTTGCAGAAGGCCCTCAAGCGGGCGGCAGGCAAAGGACTCATTCTGGGCACGTTAGGGGAAGCTTTGTGAACTCGACAGTACACACATAATTTTTCAACACGTCGAACTAACGTTTTTAATCTGGACACGTGGAATCGCTGTCTGATCTCGTTCACAACGGTGTTCGTATTGCGATGAAGGTATTTCTTGTGATACCATAAAACGATTAGCTGAGTAGCATAGTGTTCCCTCGGAAGAATAATGGGATTTTTAGTATCGTACGATACGAACGCAGCAGCGGTAATTCTTGATTCCATACGCAAAATCCCATCTTCGTCGATGAAAGGGGAAATCTTCGCGAGGGGGCTGGAACGATTCAATCGTCGACGCTCAATTGGTAAACTAGTTTGTTTTAACTTGGCAATTTCTCCAGAGTAGTATTCATTTTGCATAATACGAAAGACAAGTCGTTCTGCTGAGGCCAGTTCGATTTGCTCTAAATATCCCTGCCGACCACTGACTTTCTTTGCCAGGCAACGCCGGTTATGTAAATAACGAAAGACAAATCCGATCGAGTGAACCAAGCGATTCCACTGGGAGAAACGGTCCCATTCGATCGAAATAAATGTGCTACCTTTAGTTTGATGAACATTCACGATGTCTATTTTTTGCGCTCTTAATTCTTCTTTCGTTCCAGCCCACTCGGCCTGCTGGGTTGGCCAGCGGTCTTCCGGCTCGTACAAAAACGAAGGACCATTGAACCACCTACTCGTCGACGATAGGTCGGGTCCAGTTGTCCACTTGGTGGCCTCGTCAGCAACGTTGAGTTTACTTGGGACCCATTTCCACTCAAACACATCTGTTGTTTCGAGAATCTCCCCAATACGACAAGAGACAAATTGATTATACTTGCGTGAGTCGGAATTAATCCAGGCCAGCACGGTGCGTGAATCAGTCCACAGGATTCGACGGGAAATCTTCAACGAATGTGTTTCGATAGCGCTTTTCGATTGACGGCTCCCGATAACTGCCGCCTGTAGCTCGAGTCGAGGGATCGATAACGTTTTCAGAGGAGCTACTTTAGATTTCGCTGCAACTAATATGCATTTGATGACTCCATCTACCTCCGCTCTGATGAAAGACGCGCAAGCGTACGCCAACTCGCTCGCGTCCACATGGCATACTCACCAAAGTAGGACCTGGGAATTCGAATATCCTTCAGCATCGGGAAAAGTGAAATCCATTGCGTCCATCGGGTTTGCTAAAGAATCCTCCGAAAATCTCGCCTCAACAACAATAAGGTTAAGGGGCTGAACGGATAGAAGTTGGAATTCGTTGTCCAACGCCATTTCGAAATCCAATATGGCCCCTTCGACTCAACTTTAAAATGCTGGAAGTGACTGAAAAGCACATGAAACTCCCACAATATGGGTTTTAGATGGAAGTGCTCAATAAGTAGAAGTCGAATTTGGCTGTCCGACGGCGTCTTGAAATCAAAGATGGCGATTTCCGCTTAATTCTAAATGCAGTAAATAACTGAAAATCGCGTGATCCATTCACAATATAAGAAATGAGTAAAAGTGATCAAAAAGTAGATGAAAAATGACTGAAGTTTAACAAAAATTTTGAGAAGACTGCAAAAAATCACTGAAAGAAATAAACAAAAATATGACAAGTGATAAATAAATGAAGTAATATTGACAAAAATATAACCAAACTGTGGAAAAATATGAATAACTATATTACTAAAATTTAAAATATGACAAAAATATGACAAACAAAATAGTGACAAATGACAACACTTTGAATAAAACACGACAAATGTGGTAAAAAAATATGACAAATATTACAAAAATTAGACAAAAATACGAGGAAAAAATCACAAAAATGGCAAAACTATGACAAATGAGAAAAAATTATATGACAAAATTATAATCAAAATTTGACAATAAAATGACCTGACAGAACTAATTTAAGGACAAATATTTGACAACAAATTTACAAAACTGACAAATTAATAATAAAAAAATTACAATAAAATCACAAAAATCTGACAAACATATATAGAACTATAAAAAAATTATTACATAAGTGGTAAAAATATGTCAAAAATTTGACATAAAAATAAAAAAATATAGGCTAGAATATGACAAAGTTCTGAAAAAAATATGGCAAAAAATTGACAAAATAATGACAATAATCTGACAAAATTATGAAGAATGAGATAAAAATATAACAAAATACTTTCAAATATATGTAAGAAAAATGATAAAATGATGACAAATACGACCTTCAAATTACAAAATTTTAACAAAAAAATGACAAATCCGAACATATAATGATGAATATGTTACAAATATTTGGCAAATATGACGAACAAATGACAAAATCAAGACAAATCTATGGGCTTGTGATATGTGTAACTCAGTTGGCAAGTTAGTTCCCTCCTAATCCAATGTCCGTGAGTTCAAATACAAGAGTAATCAACTATAACTATAGTAACTATAAAAAAAATAAATAAAATCAAATGAACAAAAAATCTGACAGAACTATGACAAAAATACGACAAATGAAAACATGGCAAAATTATGATAAGAATTAATGAAAATGACAAAAATCTTACAGTACTATAACTATCTTTGCCAATTTTTTTTTATCATAGTTTTGTTACATTTTTATCATATTCTTTTCATAGCTTTGTTACATATATTTTTATCTTATTTGAACGATTTTTGTCACCTTTGCCATATTTTTATCAAATTTTTGTCAGTGTTTCGTAATTTTTGTTGTTATAATATTGTAATTTTTATCAAATTTGCCATATTTTTATCAAAGTTTTTTGAGTGTTTTGTAATTTTGTTATTATAATATTGTATTTTTTTCCATAATTTTGTTATGTTTCTGTCATAGTTTTGGTAGATTTTTTTTGCGATTTTCAGTCATTTAAAATATTTTAAAGTTGAGCGGAAGCCGCCGTATTGAATTTTAAGATGGCGTTTCATAGCGTCAGACTGCAAGATTCGACTTTTACTAATGGATTCCTTTCACCTAATACCCAAATTATGGGTGTTTTATGCGATTTTGATGTTAGGCTGAAGCCGCCATCTTGGATTTGGGCGTCATAAATATATTCTCCGACGTCCTTTAAAGTCCAGGCACCTAGTATTTTTGTCCTTAAGATTTCATAATCCCTGCGGTCCTAGAACGCGCAAGGTTTTTTCCGAGTTTTTTCCGGAATTAACGTGGTTTTTCAGAACTTACGCGGATTAGTTTTTTTTGTGCGGTACATCTCGATCACAGTTTTGATTCTGCAAATTAATGTGCAAAAATTTTTTCACGCGTGATTAATTTTTGCAAAACACCGAAGGTTTTTTTCAGTGTTGAACCGCTTCGCAATTCGCGTGCACTGTGGCCGGCCTTCAAAAACGAACTTGCGAAATTCATCCGGTGAATGAATATTTCGCTTCGCAGTTCGCTTCGCGCTCACTGTGTTCGTACACTGAACAAAATCGGGCTATAACCTTTATTGGGAATTCTAGTATTTTTGCACTACTAGAAAATCCAATACTTTTTATCAACAGACGAATGATTGAATTGATAGAAATTCCAATAAATTTTAAAGCTAGCGAAATTGATGAAATATATTGTATATTTTAATGAAATGAATTATTTTATCAGCGTGATTAAATATGCTATGTTTTATTCAAATACTTTTGCTTTTATTTTTCATGTTGAATAATTATTTCAAGTTCATGTTGATGTTTAATACATTTATTCTATCGTAACTATCGAAAAACAAAAACATAGCAAAAGAAACATTGTAATGAAAATTTTAACACTGTTTGCTGGAGGACTGACATATGTATACCGACAATTCATCTGGTGGTTCAACTTTAGCATTTGAATCCAGTTTGGTTGAGGTGTTAGCCGCTGACAATATTCGCATTCCTGTAGCATAATATTATTTTGATGACTCCGTCTAGTAGCTGTTGTTTCGACAAGTTGGTGTAATCTGAAAAACAAACCGCATTTTAATTTCGAAAAAAAATATTCTTAGAAACATGGATTACCTGCTGTGCCGTAAAACGAAATTCCCATCAGGCCCATAAAGATTCATCTAAAGAAGGATATACACATTATCATTGATTACGAGTCGACGCATTTTGAAATTGACCAATTTAAATTTTGCCAATCAGTTAGAAAACAAATTCCTTAACAATCGAACAACCAACAACCTTTAAAACGGAACTCAAGAACTCTGAATGGATGAACTATGCCGCCAAATGTGATTTTTATCAAACTGATGGAATTTAAAGGAATTTTTTGTATGTTTTACTTGGTATAGCGAATTTTTGGAATTCATTGGATTTTCCTATAATTTATACTGGAATTATCTTTAGCCTCTATCAGTTACTGAGTAATAAAATTCATTGGATGGGCCCTTTAAATTTTATTGCCTGATTTGGTTTAGTGTACCCTTAGGCCGATGACATAGTGAGAGCGATGCGATGCGATGCGGTGAATGCGGTTCAATGCGGTGAACCACATTTGATGTTCCGCCGCTCGAGTTCGCGTAGGCTGCGTCCGTAAATTTTCCGCCAATTCGCATCGCATCGCACTCACTAAGGCCGATGACATAGTGAATACGATGCGATGCGATGCGGTGAATGCGATTCAATGCGGTGAACCACATTTGATGAAAATGTATGTGAATCGCTTAAACCTGACATACTCAACGCGGCGAAGGAGATGTTCAATTTGTTCCGCCGCTCGAGTTCGCATAGGCTGCGTCCGTAAATTTTCCGCCAATTCGCATCGCATCGCACTCACTATGGCCGATGACATAGTGAGTGCGATGCGATGCGAATTGGCGGAAAATTTACGGACGCAGCCTATGCGAACTCGAGCGGCGGAACAAATTGACATCTGCTTCGCCGCGTTGAGTATGTCAGGTCACCTTTCACGGCAAGGGGCTGAAAGAGAAGGAAATTTCCGAACTGACATTTCAGTACCGCACTGACGTTTTGGTACCAAAATGCCATTGAAATCAAAGGGGAACTGACAATCACATTAGAAATCATTATGATTGGAATCGATATTCCAATCTGATCGAAATGATTCAAAATTTTGATGAAGATAAACTAAGAGAAATCCTTAGTTTCCTAGAAAAAGCTCGAATGAAAATTTAAAAAGTCCAAGCATCAAAGTTGAATTTGAATAATAACAATAAAAAAAAAGAGAACATCCCTAAACCAGGAAGCAAGAATACATCAAAAAAACCTTCTTAGTGGTGATATAGAGTATCAAACTCTCTGCCATAAGGCATTTCCCGACTTGTCAACCGAACAGCTGATTTCTCATGTTTACAATTTTCGGCATCTGATGGTAGGGTAAAAATAACAACAACACTACGCATGTTCAATGGCCGGATAGCAACCATACCAAATTGGCGGTGGAATAGAAATGGTTATGCAAAATTCTTAATTTTTTAAACTAGCTAGAATTAAAAAAATGTAGACATGACATAATTTGAAGGTAATGTTGATGTTATGTAATGTTAATTTGAAAAAAATATATCTTTTGAAGAAATAATTTAACAGTGCTAATCTCCCAAGTTCAAAATGGCGACCAGTAGGTGTTTACATTTTTCAAAACAAAAACAATATGCTACCCTACCACCATCTGTCTCAGGAAATACTCTATTCTATCAGATCTATACATACATACATACAAGGGGAACTGACGTTGTGGTTCCAAACTCAGAATCAAAACAACCCAAAATTGACTTTGCCAAGGCAGCAAAATCAAGTTCAGCATGCTTTCTTAATTTTGGGGTGTTGTCAATGCACCAAAACCAAAGTTCGTAGCTGGAACTGACCACCCCGAAAAAATTTCCCTTTGTTTTTCAGAAAGTTTGTTTCTGTTTCCCAACGAGACAGTCGAATGTACCGAAAAAAAAATTTGGTGAGAAGATTTAGATGCAATATTGCATATGTTCTCGCGCGTTATTTATTCCAATTTGAAATTTTTCAGGCGGTTTTGTATCGAAAGTAACTTCGCCGAGCTTGGTATCCAGGAAAAAGTGAACCAACTGAAGGAACTTATCCAGCAAATTGATGGTAAAGCCAAAAAGATCGGTAAAATTAGATCACACTTGTCAATCTGCATCTTCTTCTACCAGGAACGCTGCACTGGCACCTGCAAACCCACGGTGTGGGCTATATGCAGTTTTCGTTTGCACCTACCTAACCGAGTCGGATGGGTCGTCAGGAACCTTTACTAATTGAATGTCCTGTGCTCCGGCGATTCAAAGTAAGGAGGAAGAAACCATTAAAAACACAGAAGAAGCGGATGGCGATCTGGGGCAAAAGTCGGATTTGCCATTCACGGTCCCAAAATTGCGTTGACTGTTGCTGTTCTTCAACGGTGCCAATCTCCGGAAGATTTCCGTAGAACATGGAAGTAACATTTTGTTATTTCTGACCGTTATTTATAAGTGCCGTTAATTATGTGCACCAGGAACGAATCAGATTCGGCTTATTCGGCTTACTTTATGCTTTCGATACTACTGCCGAAGTTTTTTTTTGTAATAAAATGAATTTTATTTAATAAAGAAACAAATTCTCATTTCTGTTGTATTTTTAATCCCTTTTGAAAAGGGTCACCAAATAAAAATATCCCAAAAAAATCCCTGCCGAATGACATGCCCCAAAATTAAGTTGCGAGAATGACGTTTATTCTCAAGTTTGGGAAAACCCCCTCAAACTCATTTTCGTCGGGAGCCAGTTTCATCCGATTTTGCGGCATTTCAACTTGGTTTTGGGTTACAAAGGCTTAGAGTGCAAAAGTCGGTACGGTCCGTTTGTATGTGATTTGACAGTTGCTTCAGTCCTTTGTTTCACGGTAAGTGCTTTTACTATAGACACTATAATTTCATATAGTCTGGCAAAGAGGATGACGGGAGCCAATCGAACTGTCACTCGCGCGGAGCCAATCGAGCATTCAACGATAATGTTCAAGCTCTTCATAACTCTCTCCAGTTGCAAAATGAAAAATCGTTTCTCAAATTCGTTAATAACATGCTATTTTTATCACTTCAACTAGAAAACGCTTTTCAAAAATATATTATGATTTATAGGTGAAAAAATAGTGAAAATAATGCTAAATAACTTTAGTTTATGTTAACAAAATGCCAGAAAAGCTTTGTGAATCACAATACTTCAACCATGATTTTCCAATATTTAGAAAGTTTGCTCGATTGGCTCCCGCGAATGACAGTTCGATTGGCTCCCGTCATTCTCTTTGCCAGACTATATGAAATTATAGTGTCTATAGCTTTTACTATTTAAGAATACAGAAACATAAAGAGTGTGGAGGCAAAAAATTAACCACGAACTCGAGCGACTCTACGGCGAACCCAGTATCCAAAGGAAGTGAAGGCTGGATGGATACGCTGGACAGGACATGTTGCGAGAAAGCCGGATGACTGTCCTGCAAAACAGGTGGACCTACCTAAGGGTCCAGCGCCGATTGACCGGCGCATAGGGCTGAGATAAAAGGTCTCCAAACATAAATAAATAAAATAAATTTTAAAGATGTACAATCAAACTTAGTTGACGCAGTGCTAAACAACATCAAGTTTTGGTTCACCAAAAAACGTGCAAACAAGAAACTCACTCAGATAATTTACTCCGGATTATTTCGAGTTCCTTCAGCTCGAATTGTAGATCGGCTATCTTAGATGAATATGTTTGGTTAGAATTTTGGAGATTTTTTATGATAGAATCTTTTTCCTTGTTAGCAGCATGAATATTGTTTCGCTATTCACAGATTAGACAAAATTCAAGGGATGTTCTGTACATTGTTTGCATTGAAATCTATTACTAACCTCCTCTAATGTTTCATTTAACTGGTGTTCGCATTTTTCTAGTTTACTCGTAACGTTTTGTGCATGTTGTTCCAATATCGAACATTTCTCAGTCTGTTCAGCAATAAGATATTCAAGCGTAATCTTGTTGGCCTAAGAATGAGAAAAATGTAAAATTAAATACTTACATATCTTCCATACCACTCAAGGTGTGATTCTGCAGGCCTTCTTTTGAATGAACAGGCTACAGGGAGCTAAACGCAAACAGACGAATGAATAAATACCTTTGCTTCAACTTCACTGCTCAAACGAATCGATTCTTCTTTATCATATTTAGTTTTATCGATTAATGTTTGAAGTTCGCTTTTGAGCTTTCGTTCGCGTTTTTCTGTTGCTTCCAGTTGTTCCTTAAAGTCGATAAGCTTTTTCTCCGTCGTGACGTACCGCATGACCATGCTTTCTTTATCTTTTGTGGCTTTATTTTGTTCAATTTGCGCCTGTTAAAAAAAATCTGTTTAAGAGAAAGATCGTACGATAACAACAAATATGTAAAACATGTAGATTAAATTGATTTATTTTAAGGGGTATGTAGTCTGGGATACAGCGGGCCTTATCAATTTTCTGTCATCCAGAAGGAGACATGATACCAAAAAGAAGAATAAGATATATTTTAAGGTAAACAAAAACTATTTCTTTAACAAATTGTTCGTTCTATAATATCTAAAATAATTTGAAAACTGTTTGATACATGAACTGTTTGAAGTTTTAGTGATACAAACGGCGTGTTCGTAAATTGATTTATTCTATCGAAGTGATTTTTTCTATCGATGCTGGCGTTCGAAAATTAAACAAACTGTATGCAAAAGCATTGGAAGGTGAATTGACATCTACAAAACAAATCGATGCATCACCCAAACAAATCAGTTTACGAACACGCCGATAATAATACATATTATGATGTTATCACAAAAGGTCAAGAAATTGAATGAATAAACCGCACCTGATGTTTTTCGCCTTCCAATATGATTTTCTCTTTTTCCAGTAGTTTGATGAAATCATCCTTCTGCTCAACAGTTTTCGTTAGAAACACAATTTTCTCATTTAACACCTCAACCGAATGGGCAAGGTCCAGCATTCTTCGGCTTATGAAGTTATTATCACAACTAGAATCTGTTTGGTCCATCCCGAAACAAGTTTTTACTATTTTTTTGACGAAAAAATTATAACATTTTCTATTCGAAATGGATCGATTCACGATGACTAGTGGTGACAGTTCGCACGTCCTGTTTACAAAATTTTACGAACGAGAAATGGGATGCGGTGAAATTTTTCGTGTAGCTGCACGGTCAAGAAATTTAACTCAATACTCAGTTTGAGGAAAGCAAAAAACCAAGTCCCATAGTCCTATTTGCCGCTGATAGTGTTGGTGATATTATGCTGGTTGTTTCACCAACACTTTTTAGTTTCGGGACAATCAACCTAAAAAACGACCATGTTTGTCGACCGGCTGTCCGTTTTTTGTACCGAGAGTTTTGGAGGTTAATTGTCCCGTTTCATCTGTACACGCTCAGCAAGTGTGCGTAAGAAATGTCAAAAACAACTCTATTTTGTGAACTACACGGTAACCAAAGTTACTCTATTCTGTATAAAATTCCATTCAGTTTCAAACAAACTGTCTCCACTTAGTTTTATGTTTGGTCGTTCTACGCAGAGCGTGTCTAAAGAGCTTTTATACAAGGTGTGTTCAACAAAACCCAATCGAAATCAATTGGAATGGATTGACAGTTGATCAGCTGTTTATCCAATTGACTTCGATCGATTTCTATCAGGCTGCTGAATGAACAGCCAGACACTAATACTAATGCGCTTAGTTTGTTTTCATTTTTTAATTCGGCTGCGCGCTTCAAGCATTCGTCCACAAATTTTGCGGACAGCAAACGCTGAGGCTGAGATGCGACGTCGTGATCGCAACCGGAATTCATCTAGACGATCGGGAACTTTTCTACGAAAAGTATGACGATGACGATTATGTGCCCCGAGCCAAGCAGCTAAGAAAGCTGCTGAAGCAGTGGCGGAAAACTTCGAAGATACCAAGGGCCAAGGGGCAAAGCATGAAGGAATGGGTTTCTATGTTGGGTTCACGTACCGAAATCGCTAACCGATTTAACAGCAAGGCCAGTATGTCTACCGCGATAAAGTCCGACGGATGTGCGAACAGAACAAATCGAGTTTTGTTGTTGCTTATCCGGATTTGGCGAACAACCAACATGTTTTGGCCTATTTTCTTCCAGAAACACCTTTTCAAATATTGGAAATTAATGATAAAGTTCTCAGGGAAATGGTGTTGAGAATCTATCCCACATACAAACACAGTATTAAATATGTCATCATGATAAAAATAAATTGCCGAAATGTCATTTTTACCGGTTCACCGGTTATTTTTCAAAAATGTGTACCTCCATTATTATAATTATACTGTTTAAATAAAACTCGACCCTGGCAGATTAATTCTAGAATAGAAATAGATAGAAAGTTCCGAGGAATAACTTTTGGGATATGAAAATATTTAAATTAAAAATAAATTTCTTCTGATGTTCAAAATATGTATTAAGCATTTATTTTTATCTTATCGTATTAAATTTCACTTTTGCTTCTGTGCAGAAACTGCACTGATTAATGCTACTAAAACTGCATCACTGACACAACACCTCTGGTACATCACCGCAGACGAGACATAGACCGACACTACTTTCACTATCACCTGCACGGCCCACAGAAACGAAACACAAAATCAGTTGTTTTTGTCTCTAGCAATTACCAGACACCATTCCAACACTACACTACCGACACAGCACGACTGGCAGCACCACCGACTTAGCACGAGTGGCACAGCACCACCGACTCAGCACCCGACAGAGAACACAAATGACACCACACCACTAACACTGCACCACCAGCACAGCACCTCTGCGGCACAACATCACTGGCACAGCACCACCGACGTTGCACCGATTGATTCCAGTTTCACTTGCAAGAATCACGCTAACAAAAGTTGAAAACAAATCAAATCAGCTGTTTTTGACAATAAACAACTGCATTTGTGTTAGTGCGATAGAAACCGATAGAAACGAATCCTGCTCTCGGGCTTGATCGATTTCGATTGGTTTCGATCGATTCCGATTGGCTTTTGGCAAGTTGCTCAATTCTGTATATTTCGACATGGGGATGCCCATGCAATTTCACGATTTCTTCAGAAAAGTCAAAGTTGAAAGGTTTTTTTTCGGAAAAAAACGTAATTCGCTTGCATAACTGATTATTTATTTATTGTTTATATAAACGTTCAATATAAATACATTATTCTTAATATATAATTGTCTTCTAAGTGTTTAGTGATGGAACAAAACGCTGTATGCAAACACTTTTAACTTCCGCGAGTTTTTTTTTACACCATTCCATGGCAAATAGACGCTCTCCTGAATACGAGTTGTTCTAGATCTCAGGCCAAAAATTCAGGGCTACGGCTGTTCATCCTGGTTCCGAAATTTTGTTTTAAATCTCGAATGGTCTCAACATCCAGAACGGATCCGTGCGGTCCAGCATGGATTGAACTAGGAAACGTATCAGTATCTGAAAAGAGATTGAATTGATTCTTTTGAAATTATAAATAATCTGCTTTGTTGAATGAAACTTGATACAAATGATGTGAAGAATTATTTAAGCCAATATTATAATGCATATAGCTTATTATAAGAATTAAATTAATAAACTTGTTTTTCAAAATTGAGAGCCTTTCCGCTAATTCTGAGTCCTAATCTTCTCTAAAGGCAGGGTAAAATTCCAGATTGAAACATCGATATTTATATAACATTTGAAATTTAGAATCTGAATTGCTATTCAATGATTAATTTTAAGAATCGCAATTAAGGTTTATGTAGAGTTACAAATAAAGCAAGCATATAAAAAATGTTCAAGGGCACCATATTCAAATGATCATATTTGACCTTTTTTTCCAGGAAAATAATAAAAATAATTATATTGTTCCTCACAATACTTTGGCAGTATTAACGAAAACAGGAAACATTATGTCTGCAACCTGATGTACTGAGTGTGTACTTCGGAATCAAACTAGGTTTCTCTGGCATCGTAAAAAAATAAACATCAGTTGATTTTTAAAATTAAGGACTATCTCCCTCTCCTGGCCTGATAAAAAAAAGCTCTGCTGTCAAGGCATACCTACAGCAGCCCAACTATATCCATTTTGCCGGCGTACTCGATCAGACTGAACGCCATCTCGACGTGATCCTGGACCCCATAGATTTTGGATGGGTGGTTTCGGTCGATTATTTTCACAAAACACCTACTGTGAATGCATTTTACCTGTAGATTGAATGAGATTGTTATTTAAGGAAGAGTATAAAATAAATGTTTGTTTGCTTATTTAGAAAATTGTTGTAGTCTAATCACATGAATTTGGTTTATTGTCTAAGCAGTCTCACCTTTTTTAACGAATTTGAAGAGGCTCGATGGTGCTTTAAATAGTTCAATGCACTCTCTGCAGCTTTCCTCCGGCAGCATCTCGGAACAGGAACCAATCTGCAAATCGAAACAGACACCAGCTGATGAATATTTTACGTAAAATATTTAAAAAAAATATAACAAACCTGAAGCAATCATAGCGCCATGAACCTCCAGTCAGCTGCCTTCCGGATAATTGAGAAAATATTTAAGTGGTTTTCATTTTGCTGGCTAAAATACATAAACCGTTTTTTTTGTTCTTCGACATTCTATGCCAAGAATGTTTTTCGACGAATTCTGCATCTTTGTCATCTATCTTCCGGATTCCGATTGCTGCCCGGAAACGGTCAGATTACCTCTCATATCTGTGGGTGCTGGCAATTCCACTGTGAATACATGCTGTAGTGGTATATAACTTGAGCTGGTGTGACACATTTGCGCAGCATTTCATGGCCGTCATCCATCATCCACGGCAGCAGAGCAGCAACGGCACGGAAAGGTATCAACCCCCCCTCGACGATGACCCGAGAGTCAGGACCGAAGCAACCAGGCTAATTCCATCCGTTGTCCGCCATCAGGTTGCACAATATCCAATAGTTTCATCCATTTCCGCAAATGTCCAATTGTGTTGTGCAATGCAGAAAAAGAAAATCGAAACAAGAATCCTTATTTCCAGACGGCCGAAAACAACAGATTTTTTCAATTTACTTACCAATTTCCAACGACAAACGATCTAAATTCAATTGTCCGGCAAAGGGACAATTTAATTGGGCCTATTTTTATTATTTACTCGATCTTTTCACAAAATTCCTATTTCAAACCACCATCAAAAAGTTTTTGAAAATTCGCTTTTACATCGGACATCCCTTTCCAACACAATTCCAACAACAACAAGCTTTTTATGCAGAGCTGAATAATAAAGTTTTAGTTTACAAATGTATATTGGCAACCCAAAACTACTCAAAATTGAATTGGGAAAATACATATTTTGAGCAACAATCGGTTAGTTATGATGAAGGTGTAATTGCAACACATTTTATATGTAACTCGATTTTTCCGTGTAAATTTAGCGCACACCCTTAGAAAATCCTACACAAAAGTAAGTGAAAAGAAGCCAAACCAACCCGTAAGTGCAGGAAGTCACCAGTATGTAAAAATGGTGGTACGGAAAATTATGTAACATAGGCTGCTACATACCAGTATGTAGAAAGTACGCAAAAGAACGTAAAGCCACGTAAAGCTACGTGAACTGAAAAGTATGTTAAAATCACATAAAATAGGAAAAAATCAAAATTCTTATTATGAATTAAGAAGCAGGGATATTTTCTTTCAAATTGATTGAAATTTGATTTGAGTATGATTATTTACACGCAGAAATATATATATATATATATATATATATATATATATATATATATATATATATATATATATATATATATATATATATATATATATATATATATATATATATATATATATATATATATATATATATATATATATATATATATATATATATATATATATATATATATATATATATATATATATATATATATATATATATATATATATATATATATATATATATATATATATATATATATATATATATATATATATATATATATATAAATATATATATATATATATTTATATATATATATATAGGGGAGAATGGGGATACTTGATCCCCTTTTCTTATTTTCACCATATCATCTTGGAAAAATTTAGCAACTCGCCGTCTTTGACATTTTCTGACAGCTTGTAACTTCAAGTTTCTATGCTCCAAAAATTAGAACGATACATGAACCCGTTGATGAACTAGAAGCATTTTCGTGGGAGTAAAAAAATTGCGATTTTTCTGAAGTTAGGGGAGACTTGATCCCCTTTGAAGGAGACTTGATCTTTTATTCAGGAAGCCCTAATCCTTGTATAAAAATCAAACAAAACCCCAAGATAGAATGTTAATTGACTATTTTGGTCATGTTTGTTCTCATTTCACAATTTATAGCAGACATAAGTAGAAAATTCTATAACTTTGTCTCAACGCTAATAACATTGCATACTTAAAGGCGCAATTTTTTATAATTAAGAGAAAATCAATTATTTATGCTCTTTTCTTCAGACAATTGTTTGATAAATATTAGTTTTTGGATAAATATAAGTAATTTCGTAATCAGCAATCATAACGATCAATTCACAAGAAAAATATGCCTTTCGGAAGGGGGATCAATTGTACCCAACTCTAGGGGATCAATTGTACCCATAATCAACATTTTAGAAAACTTTTTCTGAAAAAAGTTGAGAGTTTTCCATTGCTTTGAAAATATGGCATTATGAAGTTCATTTTACGCTCGAACGATTGATGCATTGGAACAAATATTTTTTTCATAATTTTCCCATGTAAGGAACATTTTAAAGAGATGAAAAAAGATCTTCAAGTTACATTTTGTGAAATTTTTCAAACAAAGTTCAATTACTCAAACAATTATTTTGTTAAAAAAAATTTAACTACAAGCATTCCCAAGTAACCATAAGCATTAAGCCAAAACCCTGAATCAGCATTAAATCAACATGTCTAATGCAAGTTAGCATGAAATCACCATTTCTAATGCAAGTTGGCATTAAATCAACATTCATAGTGCTTTTTCGTTTTATATAAGCATTATTAATGCATAGAAGCAATAAAGAAAATTAGCACTAATGATAGCACTATATGCACATATAGAGTAGCTCTAAAGTTAATAAGCATTAGGAGTGGTGTGCCCCGAACAGTACTTGAAGTACGGATTTTTTCACCCACCTTATCAGCATCAAGAGTGGTCGAAATGATAAAGGCGCAAGGAGAGATAAAGGCTGCTGCGGGATCCTCGGTTCGAGACTCAGAAGAATTTATTAAGCAGGCATAATCCTCCTTCATTCAGCACGTTGATTGATGTTGCAGATAAGAATTATTTATTTATTTTTTGTTCATTTTAATTATTCAAAAAATAATAATTAAATAAACAAAAGGTGTTCTAAGTATGCATTGTTAATGCTTTTATACGGCTTGCGAAAAATGACGTTTTGATGGTGCTCTAATTCAGCATTTGTAATGCTTATTAAAGACTATGTTGTGATAGCATTTAATCAGCCCGCTATTTCGCCTTTTTAGCATTAAATCTGCATTATATACGCATATAGTGCAAAACAAGCATTAATACAGAGTTATATATGGGAATATAGTGTTGATTAAGGGCTATGTTTTAGTGCTTATGGTTACTTGGGTTGTTATTTTGCTCATTTCGGCACATTTTTCTAGAACATTTAATCTTTGTAAGACATTCCAGTTTCGAGATATAGCTAAGGAATCAAGTATCCCCAGGGATCAAGTATCCTCATTCTCCCCTATATATATATATATATATATATATATATATATATATATATATATATATATATATATATTTTTAAGTTTATTCTACTACTGGCTTAGGCCGATGACATAGTGAATACGATGCGATGCGATGCGGTGAATGCGATGCAATGCGGTGAACCACATTTGATGAAAATGTATGTGAATCGCTTAAACCTGACATAGTCAACGCGGCGAAGCAGATGTCAATTTGTTCCGCCGCTCGAGTTCGCGTAGGCTGCGTCCGTAAATTTTCCGCCAATTCGCATTGCATCGCACTCACTATGTCATCGGCCTTAACCTCTAATACATAGCCGGCCAAGTGTTAATTACTTGAAAGAGAATGTTTTTACATATCTATGTTACAATCTATGAAAAAATCCGCTATACTTTTATACAATTTGAATCCTTGGTTTTAAGTATTAATTGAAGGTCAGGTGCTATTCGTTTTTCTAGTAGAATTTTCCAAACAGGCCATCTTCTATCTCCATAATATGGGCAGCTGAATAGATAATGGTCCGGATTTGCGTTGTTTGCGCCACAATAGCAGCTCGCGTTTGCGATGATACGGTTACGATGTAGGTGTGCTGGCAATCGTGAGTGATTGCTGATAAGTTTCGATAATATGACTACCCGAATAGCAAAGACCATGGTAATAACACAGAGAACAGACATACAAGCTAGCCCACGAAACTTGTGTAAATTTTCCAACAATAGTTTTGAACAATTTTTCTGTTTCTTTTGGCTGGGCCTTTTCGAAAACTGGCAACCTGAAAATTTGATTTGTAACTTTTGAACGGCACAATAGATTGCACTATTTCAAGTCAATTTCTAACGTATTTTTTGAATGTCAGCATTTGAAATTTTACACACTTTTTGGAAGATTTTTTGTTCGAGCTTGTACGTCTGTTCTCTGTGGTAATAATATAACTTAACAATGATTTTCAATAGAACAATTAACTTCATCGTAATATCCTAATATTTTTCAACCACTTTTTATTAAGAAATAACCATCATTTTAAAAGTCACCGTGAATAATGTCGTTATTTCAAAATATTTCATTGTTGTCGAAAATATGAGAAGCACGATATCACAATAATTTTCTTGTGCCTTTTATGGTTACTGGGTACTTCATGGTAAAATTATAATTCAAAACAAAATGAACATTGTTAAACTTTTGCTTTTTTTACGTATTAACAAATTAGCGTGTATAGATTTATTTTGATACCGCGCCCGCGTCAATTTTTACATTTCTAAAAAAATTTCTTCGTTTCGAATACGACGTGTTTAAGCTCGCGAGTGGTATTAAGAAATTGACCTTTTCGATAGGAGGTTAAAAATGCATCTCTCCCAGGCGGTCTCGAGTTGTTGGATGAAAATTGATGTCATCAAACATCCGGAAGAGAAGAACGTAATTCCTCCAAGCTGCAGGTAAATAGAATGGAATATTCAGTGCTGATAATCGATATTTTAAGATTCAGAACATCTTACAAATGCAGGATTCCTTAGCCGCGGTGGTCCATCGAAACACCCAACATCCGTCGATTCTGTCCGGGGATTTTGGCATCGCCAATCGTGGTGAGCTGGTGTTGAACGGCGACGGGTCTATTCGATGCCGACTATCTGGATAAGCAGCGGTGACCATCATCACAGATTTCCTCTCAAAATGCCAACAGCAGCAGCGAAGCTGTTAAATTTGCACGATGGCGGTGGTTCCCAGTCAGCCCCAAAGATGACGACTGGAATGGTATCCGTCGAGCGGGAAAACAACGGATTACTTCTGTGACGGGATAATAAATGGCTTTGATGCCACAAATAATACCAACGCAAACATAATTATGATGGCAACATTAATGCGTTGCAAATTTCGGAAAAACCCATTATATTTTCCCCAAAAAATAATCAAAGGACGAGCGACTTACATTGTTTCCTTTCTGCATGCTGCTGACCCGACTTCCGGGTACCTTTCGTCGGAGCACATCTCCGAATGCCCTGCCATCTGGAGGCCGTTGTCCAAATTGCGCAACTCGTGGTTCGCTGACACGCGACCCTGCGCGTTCCGGCTTGGGCCGCTGAACCCGCAGATCCTCCTGCTGGATCCTGTTGATCCGGTGGTTCTCCGGAATAAATGTGTTGTTGTCATCCGATGACCAATGATGTTTTCCCCCGGTTGCAACCGGGAACGCCTTCCGCCGATTTCGCCGATCCCTCGACGCCTGATGCAGCGAAAACTGAAAACCGCCTGATGCAGCAAAAACTTGCTGAAGATTTTCGGCAAGGTGGCCTTCTGCCCCAAAAAACGCTCCCTCGACTGGCGAGGAGAAGCGAGTGTCGAAACCGACCGAATTAATTCGACGAAATCCGTTTTCATATCCATCGCGTACCGAACCTCCGTTTATGAAATTAGTCTGTAAACTGACGCTTTCTACACTCCTGTTCAATCTGTCAACTCTCTTATACCAAAACTCTACACAGTTTGTTCTCTCTTATTCAAATGAACGCTCTCAAAATTTCCGAGTACATTGATCGGGGCTTACTCTCTAATGAACAAGCGTTGCCAATCTTCTAGTTGTTCATGTTTCGTTTATTCCATCAGAGATATTTATCCTTACTATATTCCCTACATTCGCCTCCGCCTCTATACTCCTGAGCTAATTTTAATAAATTTTATTTATTCTGAATTCCTGTTCAAATTTTTCTTTTCTAATGTGTATTTTCTTATGTTTTCATTTTCACATTACTCGATTCTCCGTCATCACTTTCATTTTCAAAATACACAATTCTTTTCAAGCATTAAAATGTACTTTTCGATGCTCTCATCACATTGTTCTTTTTCTGGTGAATATCGGAAATTTCTTTTTTTTTAATTTCCTTACTTGCTGATCCCATACGAATTCCGTTTCGCTTTCAATTTGGAATAAGTCATGAAAAGTCAATTGCAGCATTTCACAGATGCACTTCCGAACTCACTCCTCAGCTACAACTGCAAAAAACATTGGACAATCACTCTTTCTGTCGTCTGCTTCTCAATTTTAAATCAGGAATCAGTTGACCGTGCCAAAAAACCCTCGTGTAAAATTTCGAATCGATCGTTGCATAACGACGCAATTATTACCCTTTCGGTTGCCTCTTATACAATCTTTGATATCTGAAATCGATTACCCGTCCCTCAAAAGTCAGGTGTACCCATTTTCATATGAATCCGATGTATAAAAACGACAATATCGCATTTAAAGTGAATAGTCAATATGGACGACCCCTTTGGCCTCCCCAGACTTTGATAAGGATAAGAGAAATCAATTTTTTTGTCCCTTATACCTCCTATGTGCAAATTTTTATCCTGATCCTATGTATAAAAAAATTAATATCCCTAATATATTGAAAAGTTAATATGGTCCCCTTTTGCCGGCCCCTTACACTGAATTTGACACCTCAAATCGATTGCACGTCACTCAAAACTATCGTACACCAATTTTCATCTGAATAAAATGTATAATAAAGTCAATATCGCAAAAACAGCGAACAGTTAATATGGACGACCCCCTTGTCCGAAAATCTGCAAACATTTTTCAACATTCCTGGCCCTAATGAGCATCCATGCCAAATTTCAGAACTCTAGCTCTTAAGACAGCTGCGTCTATAAAGGACAAATAAACAAACATACAGAAATTGCTTTTTATATTGCTGATCCACTCTTTTTTTCTATTTCTGCGATAGCTGATTTGGGCTCCCGTAGGGTACCACTGTAAAAAAAAATTACAGTATTCAAGAAAAAAATGAGCATTGTTCTACATAAGGATTATTTATCGACTGAAATTAAATCGGATGAACAAGCGGAAAACATTGAAAGATGATTTAATAAAAAGTTGTCAAACAAACATGTATACCAAATATTATTATCGGATTATCTATTGTTTATAAAACAAAAAAATTGTGTTTGACTTGAGCTTGGTCAATCAGCGGTCAAAATCACGGAAAAATGAATAATAAAAAAACCTGTTTGCGATAGGGTCAACCAGCGGACAAATTCACGAAAAAAAATGAAAACCTGTAGTTGTTTGAATAAGTTTAGAGTTCGACGACACGGTAGCGATCATTCATTGAATGTTGGATTTCGTGCTATGTGTTGCAGTCGGAGTTATCCGTATAAAGTTTAACCGAAAAGCGGTTAGCGTGTAGAAAACCGTCAGATTTTATACTGATTTGACAGATCGCACAAATTTCGAAGTTATGAGTGCGCAGTCCAATTTTTTGCGATGCGAATGGTATTATTTCCTATAATAGACTATTCACCGTACACAACTCCTTTTTTTAACTTCTCATATACGATTTGTTACATTTTAACGACAACATAATTGAATTCGACCAGCAGCGTATAAAGTATCAGAGACGCATTTATCGCATCAAAAATCTTCGTCATGCCAAATTAGTTAATTCTCAGGCTATGGAAAAATGTGTTTTCAATAATGTAGATTGTTTTTTGTTTTGTCTGGGATTTTAACGCTCGTAATTAATACTCGTCTCAATGAATACTAAGAATAATAATATTTCATTCCGATGACTTCATGTTTTGTCCTCTCTTGCAAAATAATGATTTGAAGATTGATTCAAGAATTTACTTCTTAACTTTTCAATGAAATTAGTGAGTAAGAGTGAATTTTTTAACTGTGTTTACTGCTCCGGCTAGCCTACCGCACGGAAGGCTACCGTCGCGCGATTAGAAATTTTCCCAGTAACCGCAATATATATAGATAGATTTCCTGATCCTACCGCTCCTCATTTTAGGTGACGGACTCACTCACTAACGTACTTCAGCATTATTTGAGAATTACTTTTCCTTTTTTAAACTCATCCCCCTATCCGATTGAACCTCTACTAATAATACTACCTTGAAAAGATGATTTGCAGTTTTCTCTTTTTATACACTGCTGACTTTTCATTTTTTTTTTGCTCCTATGATTCCCTTTTTCATATGAGTTCTTTTTTCTGATTTACCTTTCTTCCCTTTGTCCATTCTCTTTTTGAACTCTATTTTCCATTTTCAATATGATTTCTTCAATGAATCTCCTTTCATCAATACTGCACTCTTCATCCTCTATTGAACATTTTTCATTCTTGATTTTCAACTCTCTGTATCATTTTGATTTGATTTTTATTTTACTATCTATAATTCATTTCTCCACTTTTGATCATAAATGCTCATTTTATCTCCTATTTTTTTTTATCCTCCCTTGCTCGTCTTTCCTTACTTACTCTTCTCCCTTATTTTTCTTTTCTCAATTTTCCATATACTTATTTCAAAACCCTATTTTTGTTTTGTTCTCCTTCCAACAGAACTCGATTTTTTTTTTATTCCCTTATTCTCCTTTCTTCTTGATTCACCTTATCCAATTATCATTCTAATTTTTTTTTTTTTTTGGGCTTAAGTTTTTATTTTCTGTACAGGCCTTTTTTGTACACTGTTTCATATTCCCCAACAAAATATCCGTTTTAAAACTCTTATGTCCATTTTCCAATTTCAATCTTTTGTTATCAATACTATCGTTTTGAATGCCATGAATTGTACCATTTCTTATTCTTGATTTTGAACTATTTGTATAGGTTAATATTCTGCCTTTTTTCACTTATTACGCTCCTGCTCATTCTGTTTACCTTTTTTCCTTTATTTCTTTCTTATTTATTCTCCTCCACATTCCGTATCACTTTTCATTCGTCAATTGTCGTTAAATATTTTCCATACTCTCTTTTCAAAATACTATTTTAACTTTTTCATTTTCCAAATCTTTTTTTTTCGCTCTTTCTGCTTTAATTTTTCCCTTTTCTTATATCCACTTTGATGGAACTTCCTTTATCTATTTGGTTTTCTTTTCACTCAAGGTTTGTTTTTTTGCGTTTATTTTATCTCCATTTTCCTTTTTTTTTTCCTACTACATCAATTTCCCCATCCTTTATTTGCCATTCTTTTATTTTGTTTTCTTTTTCACAAAACTTATTTTTTGTTCCTTTTGTTCATTTTTGATTTCTTAAAACATTTTTTCATCTTGTATATCTCATTTCATTGTTATTTATACTTTAATTATCTTCGAATTCTCAATCTTTTTAATATTTTTCATCTCTCCTTCTTTTTTTTTATATTTATTTGTCCTGCATTTTTGCTTTTTTTTTACTTATTATTCATAGTTATTTTTTATAATTCCAAACTTATTTTCAATGCTCATTTTTATTCAATTCCATATTTCTCATTTACATTCCAAATATCATCCGTCATTTAATAAAATCTTGATCTTCATATTCATTTCATATTCATCATTTACCATCTTTCGAAGATGCGATTGTTTTCTTTCTCCATTTCCGTCATATATTTTCCATGTTCCACTATCCATGAATCTCTTTCCGTTTTTTTATCCTCTGGTGTATATTATTCATTCTTGAATCTCAGTTACAATGATTTTTTTTTCACTTTATCATCCACTTTAGTATTATGAATTTTTAATCTGTATATTTCCGATATTTCATGTTTCCCTCATTCTTTGTTTTGAGTTTTTTTTCTCCATTTTACGTTTCTTTCCTAAGTCTTCTTCCTCATTTTTCCATACTCTTTGTTTTATTCTTTCTTCTTTAATTCTTCTAATTTTTAATCTCCACTTTTCTGAATCTCCCATATTCAAAATTTCCTTATTTGTTATACTTTCATCTTTTTTTTTTAATCTTCACTTTTATGAATCTACTTTATTCATGAATTCCTTTTCTTTCAAATCATACTAGACTTTTTTTTTTATCTTTTTCATTATTTTTTTTTAAATTTCTCATTTCCAGTTTTTTTTATTTTAATCCTTTAGCAATAATTTTTAAGCCCGTCCTTCATTTGCCTTTTTTTTACTCAATTTACTTTTCTTTCTTCTGTTCAATTTCTTTTCTGTACACTATTCTTGATTTTATGTATTATTAACATTCCAAATAACATCAGTCTTCATGTTCCATGACACATTTTTTTTCCTTCTTCATTTTCGCCAAGTTTTTCCATATTCCCCTCTCAATTGATCTCCTTCCATTTTTTCATCCTCTATTGTACATTAGTCATTGTTGATCCTCAACTTCAGTGGTATTTTTTGTTATACTTTCACTTTATTATTCACTTTTGTTCTATGAATTCTCAATCTTTTTCTGATGTTTCATCTTTCTTTCCTTCTTTTTTCTAAGTTGTTTTGCCCTTCATTTTCTCTTACTGCTTTCCTTTCATAATTTTACTACCTAATTTCCATTCTCTTTTTTCTGCTCTATTTTCCATCCAAAAAAATTAATTTGATTTTTGTAGAAGCCAAAAATCAAAAACTTGAATTCTTCGTTTTTAAATCTTATCCTGTGGAAAACTCTCTTCATTAAAAAATCTTCAATCTATTTTTTTTTGTTTATCAACCATTCTTTAAAAAGAATTCTTAGCTCAAGTTTTTATCTTCTCTTTAGTTCAGGACTTTTTTTTTTGGCACTGTTTCCTACTTCATTGTATTAAATGTTTTGAATATCTTCATCTCTTTTTTTCATTTTTCCATTCTCCCTTTATTTGTGATCCATATATCTCTCTCCATTTACTAATATGTTACAGTTATTATCTGCTTTTCCAATAAATACTTCCGTATTCCAAGCCTCGTTTTTTTATTTAACATTTTTCATTCCAAATTTAAAACTTCCAATTTGCAATCTATTCCTATTTCTTTTCTCCCGTTTTTAATTTTCTTGTGCTTCATTTTATTTTATTTTTTACTTTTTACTTATCATTACTCTTTCTATATTTTTCTTATTCGCTTGTCAAAACTCCATTTTTCGAACTTCGTTTACAGAATCCTTTTTTTTTTAACGGTTTCTTATTTCAAACCAAACTTTCCAAACTTTTTCAAATTTGCTCGTTCTTTTATGTGTTGCTTCTTTTTTTTTCAACTTCATAATTTAAACTTACTCAATTTTTTGCCGTTCACTATGTTACAAATAGGGACTGACCCTCTCAGAGGTTTGTACTTTCCAACTGGTACTGCCTCTCTCAGGGGTTTGTACCTCCCATCTGGTACTACCTTTCTCAGAGATTTGTACCTCCTATCTGGTCTGGTACTGCCCCTCTCAGGGGTTTGTACCTCCCATCTGGTACTGCCTCTCTCAGGGGTTTGTACCTCCTATCTGGTACTGCCCCTCTCAGGGGTTTGTACCTCCTATCTGGTACTGCCCCTCTCAGGGGTTTGTACCTCCAACTGGTACTGCCCCTCTCAGGGGTTTGTACATCCTACCTGGTACTGCCCCTCTCAGGGGTTTGTACTTCCCATCTGGTACTGCCCCTCTCAGGGGTTTGTACCTCCAACTGGTACTGCCCCTCTCAGGGGTTTGTACATCCTATCTGGTACTGCCCCTCTCAGGGGTTTGTACTTCCCATCTGGTACTGCCCCTCTCAGGGGTTTGTACCTCCTATCTGGTACTGCCTCTCTCAGGGGTTTGTACCTCCCATCTGGTACTGCCCCTCTCAGGGGTTTGTACCTGCTGCTCTCAAATAAGTTTCGCTATTGTCTAACTCAAATAGAGAAAAAATCAAAGATAAAGCTGGTTAGTTCATTTACCTCGAATCACAGCCAAGCGCAACCAATCAAGCAGCCGTAAAAATGTACGAGTCTACGAACGGCAAACAAGCACCAACAAATGAGATCCATTTCATCACATAAAAAATCCGCTACATCATATTCCGATTTTACATGTACGTCAACAACTATTCAAACAAATCCACATAACTATCGAAATCGAAAAGGCTCGAAGAAGCGCAACACCGATACTTGCCATTCCACTCTCCTTCACCCTTCTTTTTATCGTCCTTTCACCATTTTTTTCACAACTTCCACCATTCTACTCACCATCCACCAATTATCCACAATACCGGTTCGACTTCCAACCAAGATCCCGATTTCAGCCTTCCAAATGTTCACCATCAATTTCAAAACACAAGAATACTTTGTTGCATTTGATTTAAATCAATATTAAATGTACCTTAAAATAGATATGATACGAGCGTATGGCAACATCTTTTTGACAAAAACCCACAACTCATCACAAACATAATAAGAGTGCAGCGCTTCAACTCGAAAAATCCCAGACTGCAAAATTTTGGAGCAATTTCGGCTGTTCGTTGACAGAACTTCTCGAAGCGAAGCAGTTTTCCGAACTGGGAATGGTCAGTTTGGCTTTCGTTTCGGAAAGTTGGCAGCAGGGAAGGAAAAAAAAAAACGTTCAGCCGCGACAGTCCGAGCGTTGACGTGGCCGAAAAAGTTCCGGGGTCGGAAAAAAGGAAGTGGGCGGGTGCGTGCGACTGCGTGGCGGTAAGTCGGGAGCGAGAATTCGTGCGTGTTATTTGGGCAGGACAGCATCTCTTGCACCGGAGAAGACGTGATCTGCGAGATTTGCTTCTCTGGTCGTGCGTTGTGTCTGGCAGCATCTGCTGCATCGAGAATAAGTGGTGAGCAATAATGAGAAAGCACGGCGAGTTGTGTGTGGCGCATGGCAGCGTCTGCTGCACCCGGAATACGAGGGCACGAGAAATGGGAAGACCCGACAAGACGGCATGTGGAGAGCAGCAGAGTCGAAAGCGCTCCGGAGAAAGCACCCCGAACAACATCCGGCATGGCAGTGTCGAGCGTCGCCTGCAGCGCTCAACAAAAGGCGTTTTTGGAACAGCAGGTACGCGCATCCGGTGGCATTCGCCACGCTCACCGAAGTACACGGAAAACGGCGACAAAATCATCCGCAGCACCGAGGCGACGGCAGCAATGCTGCACCAGCAGCAGTATGGCCAGGGGGTCGAGCGTCTCGGAGTAAGCCGTAAGTGAAATTTTTCATACAACTGCACTCCAACAAATTTGACCGGAGTAATCGGGAGATGAGGGGGGAAAATAAAATGTTGTCAATATAGAAAATTAACATAATCAAATCTATCATTTGTTTTGTGGCGATGACCATACAAAACCCTCCATTACAAATGGCGCCCAACTAAACGAACCTTTCTTGTTATGTTCGTCAATTTATATTGAGTTAATTACACTGTATTTTAAAGTGTGATTCTGATTATTTTATTAACGCTCATTTATGGTATCATATCTATGAATTTTTTTTTTGTGTTAAGTGCATTTATCTGGTTATTTGGATTCGCTAAATAGTGATTGAACTAGTTATTATGACCTCTTCACTTCTAGTTAGCAAAAAAAAAAAAAAAAAAAAAAGTTCAGCTATGTCCACTACCCAAGGTAGTCAACAAGGTCGTCTCCGGCACAAAAACATGCAAAGCGTTATCACCACGATCCACTGCGAGGCGAAGCGACTCCTGCAGAGCCGTCCAGGGGACATTCGTTAGCCTCAGCAGTTCACATTCGAATCAAGACCGAACGAAAAATGATTTTTGACAACTTTACCGATTATGACTTACCCGATCATGTCTACCGATTTTGACACCACCGATTTTGAATATCCCGATTGCGACAACACCGATTTTGACGACACTGATTTTGACTTCTACCGATTTTGACTTTCCCGATCATGTCTACCGATTTCGACACTACCGATTTTGAAATCCCGATCGGACAACATCGATTTTGACTTCTACCGATTTTGACCTCTACCGATTTTGACTTCGACCGATTTTGACCACTACCGACATCGTGTACTAATCAGCCACAATTGGAAGGGGATTACCAAGAAAAATCAAAAGGAACGCGATCTGGAGGCGCGGTAAAACCTCTATTCCGGGCTCTTGGTAGTTTAGAGGACTAAATCCCTCTTTACCCTGATCTTCTGTGTCAAATTCCGAACCAGATAAAAACAAATTATTAAACTGTAATAGTTCATCTTTGTAAGATCTTTTCATTAGTTATAGAATGACAACAGATCTTGATTTTCGTTTGCTGCTTTTGAAATATTTGTTAATTTCAGAATTCGAAGGAGTTTCTTTCTGCCATATATAATGGTGAATGTCGACACCTTTGCCAAGATTCGTTGGCGTATAGTTTTGTTGATTAGTTTAAGATTTCGTACGAGTTTTGCCAAGACTCGTTGGCGTTGAGATCTACACCCAAAATAATTTAGAAATTAATTATACGGGATTTTTCACGTAAACTAATCTTTTGTGGCATAACATAGATTCTACGTGTGCCTTGTAGTAACTACTGTATTTCAAATGACTATCACATGAATTTCACGTAAAAACTAAGTGGATGGTTTGAAATCTCTTGTCTTCAATTTTCTCAAGCATGAGGTAGTAAATTCTTATTGGAAAAGGGATTTGTCGTCAGTGAGCTTATTGATATTTTTTATGAGAAAACTCTAGCAACGGTTATGGCAGTTCGGAGGGTTCAACGTCTGAAGACGAGCAGTAGATCACAGTGAACATCGTGCGCGGAATCCAAGGAGGTAAGAGTTCATTTATTAACCCCTCGAAAATTATTTTTATTTAATCTGTGGTTTGGGTTTTTTCCAGCTTCGGAAAAGTGTCTGGAAGTCTTGTCATGTTCGCTCATGCTTTGGTGGAACTCCCGGAATTGATGTTCATGGCACAAGGAACAAGTTGGACAAGGTAAATTGTCTCTCATGAAAGTATTTAAATTTTAATAAATTCATATTTTTCAAATTTTACAGGATCTTCAAAACCAACCTGCATTGGTCAACCACTCGGAATCCCGATAATTTTTTTCCATTCAAGTGATAGTGATTGCTGTAGTGAACGTTATTAATTTAGTGGTAGTGATTGTTTATAAAATAAATTTAAATTTATAATCATGTTTGTTATTCTTATAATTATTTCTAACAACAAGAAAAAACGGGAAAGAAAAAATCAAATCGACCAATATTTCACGCATCTTTCACCATCACATCGTGTTGAACTGACTAGAAATTCACGTAAGTTGTAGGTGATTTTCATTAAGCACCAATTCCTATAGGGATGCGTTTACATATTCATTTTGTAGCTTTTACGTGAAAATCATTTGGATAAAAATTATGTTGTTTTTCACGTAGCCGCTATGTGTAGATTATTTTGGGTGTAGTTTGTTATTATGATTAGTTTATGGTTCATTTTAAATAGATTCACCTGTAAACTAGGTGTTAAGCTCCGTTGCACGGAATGTAGTCGATTATAATCTCCTTCGAACTCCTTGAGGCGTTTTATGAATTTTTCATGGATCCTTGTTCATGATCCATGAAAAATTCTTCCAAAGCAGCAATGTTGTGTTGCATTTGATTTAAATCAATATTAAATGTACCTTAAAATAGATATGATACGAGCGTACACGCTCGAAATTAATTAACCAATTATCGTTAAAAAGTAACCATTTTCACACCTTTCCGCGTTAAGTGATTTTTTGGTTTTTTCCATAGAAGTCATTTTTTGACTTCTCTTGAGAAGTGAAAATATGGTTACTTTTTAACCGCAAGAAATTATTGCGGAGAAGTTGAAAAACGTTTAATTTTCAACCATATCGCAGAATGGAAGGGAAACAGGTATTTTTTTTCTCTTCAAAATACTAGAATTTTGATGTTTTCAACTGAAAAAAGAAAAATGCGGGTTTGAGAGCAGCTTATTTATTTGCGTACATTTTTATTGATTGCCGTGTTTATGGGGAGGAACACTACTCACAACGTTTTCCATTGGTGGCCACCGTTGTGCCCATCCGAACCCAACCGATCAGTTCGGTATTGACGAGACCGTCCACCGTGTGGGATCGCTGTGGACCGATCTTCTGCTTTAGAATACGTTGAATTCTTTTATGGGGAGGATTTCAAATTCGTTTCGCGTTTGGTATATATTGAGATCCGTAGATGATGGGTAATCGAATACGGCAATGTTTTTTGGAGCCAACGGTAGTCATCTTCGAAGCAGCAAACTGAAGAGACTACTGATTGTTTAGGGCAATCACCGGAAATTTAAAAAAAAAACTCTCGAATGTAGCCTGGCATAGATTGCAGCAAACCCTGTAGGGGAGTCGAAAAAAATATATTATTGACGTTCGAAGTTAAACATGCTGTTGAGAGATAAGGGTCTATAGTATGTTCTACGCCTGACTTCAAACAGCATAGAAATCAATGCCATTTTTCGCGGAAGAAATTCCGGCATAGCTGCAATTGGTAGCAATATATTCATGAATGTATTTAATCGGATGATTACCCCGATCTTTGAAAACATTCCTGATTATATAGCAGCTTAATATTGCAATGTGCAGCTTATATGGCAACATCCGGCCAAGAAAGTCTCGGCAAAGTCGGAGTCAGTGTTTTCCTGTGATTAATAGTAAAATACATAAGAAAAAACTTACCATTTAATTGAACGCAGATTCCTGCTTTTTTCCTGTCATTTTCTTATTTTTTTTTCTTTTTGCTTCCCGCTAGCAGGAAAAGTCACGAAAGTTTCGAAGAAGCCGATAATAAAACAAAACTTATGACTCCGGCAAGCCAGTGTAAGCTCCCCATGAAGTCAATCATTTGCTAGGTCTTCGTCGTACTTTAGCAGAACCGCAATGGCTTTCCGTTCAACTTCCTCTTCTCCACGCTCCGGAACGTAGCGATGCACAATCAAAAAACCACCACCGCTTTCGATGAACTTTGTTCCGGAAACTTTGGTTATCGCGGTTTCCGGTGGTTACCGTCGGGATGTGTCGTTAAATTGGCTTAATGGAGGAGGAATCGCTACCGGTTTTCTTCGATGAGTGGCCGCTCCTATTTCTATTCCGAGCAGGAACGTCAACCCGTTGTTGCTAGCTGACGACGAGAAAGTGCTCGGAAGATTCGTTTGTCCTACAAAGGAAATTGTTATCAAATTTGAATATTTTTAATATTTAATAAGCAATCAATTATATTTACCTTCCAGCAGAGGGGACATGGTTAAATTGTCTAGTCGAAGGAAATCCGTTAAATATAAATCCGGGGGAATCCGAACGGCGATAACTTCGCCATTGTCTTCCGACAAAATAAAATGGCGAAGGTTTTGTTATCGAATTTTTAACCATATTATGCTTATTGCTCGAAAACTTCAACAATGGTTAATTTGAAAGCCACAAAAATTCTTAAAAAATAACCATAATGGCAGTTTTGAGGCAAAAACCATAAAATGGTTATTTTTGAACCAAAAATGGTTAAATAAAAACGAGCGTGTATGGCAACATCTTTTTGACAAAAACCCACAACTCATCACAAACATAATAAGAGTGCAGCGCTTCAACTCGAAAAATCCCAGACTGCAAAATTTTGGAGCAATTTCGGCTGTTCGTTGACAGAACTTCTCGAAGCGAAGCAGTTTTCCGAACTGGGAATGGTCAGTTTGGCTTTCGTTTCGGAAAGTTGGCAGCAGGGAAGGAAAAAAAAAACGTTCAGCCGCGACAGTCCGAGCGTTGACGTGGCCGAAAAAGTTCCGGGGTCGGAAAAAAGGAAGTGGGCGGGTGCGTGCGACTGCGTGGCGGTAAGTCGGGAGCGAGAATTCGTGCGTGTTATTTGGGCAGGACAGCATCTCTTGCACCGGAGAAGACGTGATCTGCGAGATTTGCTTCTCTGGTCGTGCGTTGTGTCTGGCAGCATCTGCTGCATCGAGAATAAGTGGTGAGCAATAATGAGAAAGCACGGCGAGTTGTGTGTGGCGCATGGCAGCGTCTGCTGCACCCGGAATACGAGGGCACGAGAAATGGGAAGACCCGACAAGACGGCATGTGGAGAGCAGCAGAGTCGAAAGCGCTCCGGAGAAAGCACCCCGAACAACATCCGGCATGGCAGTGTCGAGCGTCGCCTGCAGCGCTCAACAAAAGGCGTTTTTGGAACGGCAGGTACGCGCATCCGGTGGCATTCGCCACGCTCACCGAAGTACACGGAAAACGGCGACAAAATCATCCGCAGCACCGAGGCGACGGCAGCAATGCTGCACCAGCAGCAGTATGGCCAGGGGGTCGAGCGTCTCGGAGTAAGCCGTAAGTGAAATTTTTCATACAACTGCACTCCAACAAATTTGACCGGAGTAATCGGGAGATGAGGGGGGAAAATAAAATGTTGTCAATATAGAAAATTAACATAATCAAATCTATCATTTGTTTTGTGGCGATGACCATACAAAACCCTCCATTACAACTTCAATCGAACCGACCACGCCATTGTCGAAACCGACCGAATTAATTCGACGAAATCCGTTTTCATATCCATCGCGTACCGAACCTCCGTTTATGAAATTAGTCTGTAAACTGACGCTTTCTACACTCCTGTTCAAACTGTCAACTCTCTTATACCAAAACTCTACACAGTTTGTTCTCTCTTATTCAAATGAACGCTCTCAAAATTTCCGAGTACATTGATCGGGGCTTACTCTCTAATGAACAAGCGTTGCCAATCTTCTAGTTGTTCATGTTTCGTTTATTCCATCAGAGATATTTATCCTTACTATATTCCCTACAGCGAGCAGCCAGCGTTGAATCCGGAGCCGAAGTATCAGCAAAAAGGTGACGAAACAAGTGGCAAAAGGTGTCCGAAAAGGTGTCGAAAAGTGCCAAAAGGCGTCCAAAAGGGAGGTGTCCGAAAAAAGTTACAACAGTGTCCAAAAAAGGGGTCCTATTGGGACGGAAAAGTGGGGTTAGAAAAAGGAATTGTTGAAATAATCTAACCTCAACTCACTTCCGACCCCTTTTGATGTTGATCGCCGAGTGCCTGGTATTCTTGCTGGCAGAATGCGCCTGAATATCGTCGCCAGAATCTCCTAGCGCGTGGTGCTTTTTCGGCACTTTTCCCTTCGGGAAATTTCCTTGAGCCCTGGGCAGCTAATATGTGACTGCTACCTGTAAATTGGGGCTACTTTAACAAGTGCTGTTGGCTTTACGCTTTTGCCGCTTACCTTTTGTTGGATAGTGTTTTTTGGCACTTTTCCTTCCGGGAATTTTGCTCGTGCCCTGGGTAACAAGCGTGGTAGCCTCGTTTTTCTCGGCAAGCTGCTTAATGGCCCTTTTCCCCTCGGGGAATTTGCTCGAGCCCTGGATGCACAACGGGTTAGCCTGTCTTTTACCAGATGGCTCCTATTTGCCCTTCTCCCGTCGGGGAACTTCTTTAGCCCCGGGTGACTAGCTTGGTAGCACTGCCTGTCTCCGTGAGGTTCCTTTTGGCGCTTGTCCCGTCGGGGATTTTCTCGATCCCTGGGAGGCTGGCTTGATAGCCCTGTCGAGAAATACGGGCTGTTGGCTGGCCTTTTGACAATGCCACTACGAATGGCTTATTTTTTTCCGCGGCTCGTTCCCGGCACTTCTGTGGCCGACGCGTCAGTTTTGCCAACTGAAAAAGCAAAACTCCTCCGCAGGCGAAATTTTCCATCTCCTTCTTCTTATGGCCGACATTCGTTCTGTACAATCCAACAGTGTACCGATGTTTGGCTGACAAGCCTTCATCCCTCTGGATTTCTTTCAGCTGTTTTGGTTCAGTGTCCGAATGTTTGTTTATTATCCCCTAGGGGTGGTCATGTGCATTTCAGGTGTACACGCTCGTGCGCTTTTGAAGGGAAATGGGTTAAAAGTAATAGTTTGCGTATTTGCTCCTAACATCGTATCAAAATTTCTATACAAAGAATTAAATGTAACACTTCATAAGTTCACCAACGAGCGCCGATGGAGGGCAAGGATGATGAGGTAATTGTTTAGATTTTTTATAATAAACTAGAATAACCGTAATATTGGATTAAGCTTATTAGTGTTGCTTTAGTATTACATTGGTTTCAGTTTAGATTTTCTATCTTCTTTATTAGGCTGGTTGATTTGCTGCCCGCCCAAGCAACCAGAATTCCCTTAAAAAGGTTCCATAGAAGCTTAATCAGCTCTCGTTTGTGTCTGAAGAGAATGCTAATCAGCCCAAAATTTAAGTTCTTAAAGCTACTTTCAAGTTCGTTTAGGGGGCTGTAGAGAGCGCTATTCAGCTCCTAAGAGAATGTCAAGAAACTTCTACGCGCCGATAAAAAAATCCAATTGACAGATTGCTCTGACAACCACTTCACGGAGAAAAAAGACGACAGTTGTTTCAATTATTTCAGCTTGTTATACTAATAATCGAAATGCAGTTGATTTTTTCGCATTCAACTACATTTATAATAGATTCAACTACAAACTTTTAATTGTCCTTACGCAATCAACTATCAATATAATGAATTCAACTGTATGATTTATTTTATGCATTCAACTATAAATACAATAGATTCAACTACAAACTGCTGATTGATCTAATGTAATCAACTATGAATATATTAGATTCAATTGTAATGGTATAATTGATTCAATTGTAATGGTATAATTGATTCAACTGTAGATATGATAGATTCAACTACAATTGTAAAATTGATTATAGGAATTCAACTGTAAATATAATAGATTCAACTGTAGCGGTATAATTGATTCAACTGTAAATATGATAGATTCAATTGTAGTGGTATAATTGATTCAATTGTCAATATGATAGATTCAACTACAATTGTATCATTGATTTTAGGCATTCAACTATAAATATAATAGATTCAACTGTAGTGATATAATTGATCCAACTGTAAATATGATAGATTCAACTGTAGTGGTTTAATTGATTCAATTGTAATATGATGGATTCAACTACAAATGTATGATTGATTTTAGGTATTGAACCATAAATATAGTAAATAAAATTATATTGTTATGATAGATTCTGTGTTACTTGAATACTATATTTAGTGTTTTGAGTATAGTTGCGCATGAGTGCAGAGAAAAATAACAAACAAAAGCGCGACAAATTTTCGTGATAGTGAAACCCGCAGGAATACTTTTCCGAATCCTCCAACCCACCAAGGATTCCTGAGTGCTTTCTCCTGGCAGCGGTTGTGGTGCTTACCCAGCAGTTGGCATTCTTTTGGAAAACGCAACTGTTGATTGGCTGCCGCAAAACCGGCGAAATAGAAATTTCTTCCAAAAAGCTTTTTTGGGCAGCCGAATCCGACGTGAACCTCAATCTCAGGCCGGCGGCTCCAGCGGCATGGAGAACGTGCATACTTGTCGAGGCAAGACGATGGAAGGTAGACATGATTGCGATTACAAAACGCATCAGACAATTTTCCTGGGAACGATGTTGCTAATCTGTCGCCGACAACATGTGTGCTGGTGAGGAGGAGGCCGACTTACCGGAACACGGGGATCGATTGACAGCAGATCACACCAAACGCCCTGCAGGTCCCCCGCGAAACGCAACGCCCCGTCGAACAGCATGAAATGTTGGTTGCCCGATCAATGATAAAGGCAAAAAATGCGCCGGGTAAGATTTACGAGTTTTGTTTATTCTCAGTTATTTGCAATCTACTTTTTTCCCTGGCAGCTTTCTTTCATTCTACCTAACCCTGTGATTGAGATCGGTGGACTTTCCGGAGGAGCAGTAATCAGCAGCAGCAGTTGTACAGGAATTGTATTCCCGTACATTCACCACCACCACCCGATGGTCAGATTTAATTTTAATTCGTGCAATTTTATGTATCTAAAGCGAAAACCAAATAGGTACACGCAGCGAAAAGTAGTACCATTGAGATAAAAAAAATGCATCTTTGATTCAAAAACCTCATGTACATTGAAACAAAATCCATTTTCCTTAATTCAAGTAAATTTTATATTGTACCGAATTTTTATTTCATTGAACCAATGTTCCAAGTTTTTGAATCAAAACATTTAAATTAAATTCAAGGAATTTTTGTTTTGACTCTGAATCAATGTAAAAATTCATTGATTTAGATGAATTTTCTTTTGAATCAAAGTATTTTTTCGTCAAACAGTCGACACATCTTCTTTAGCTACTTTTGGTGAACGGGTCGGCGAGAAGTTTTTCCGACAACCAGTCAGACCATTCAATTTCTGGGAAATCTTCCTGCCGCGCAACAGTCAGACAGCACCGGAATCACAAGATCCGGGGCAGGAAAGTCTTGACGGCTAGAGGCCAAACGATAGTGGACTAGGTAAGTCTATCGAAATACATTTAATTTCAAATAAACCGTCAACCTAACAAACTTTTTCAGGGCAACCATTCATCTAATAAATCGCTTCCGATCTGGTCCAAGGAGACATCTGGCGTCGAAACCCTTCATGAGTTGTCCGCCAACAAAAATCGTTCAGTAAGTACTTTTCATGCAATGTATATAAATAATTTAAATTTTTTTTATTGTTACATATATGTGTACATTTTGTTCTCCTCTTTATTTACAGATGTGCCAGTTCTAGTTACAGGGAAAATCGATAATGTGAACATGAACTTACAAATGAATAAAATGTATTAAACCATAAGTGATTTCTTTTATTTCCAATTGGACGAAAATTCATATAAAGTACTAGAATTTTTAGAAACAAAACATAGAATTGAAAAACAAATGCTTTAAAATTGAAACCCAAATACCGTTGGAATAAACGCAAATTTCATAAAATTAAACGAAAAGGGCTTTTGAATCAAAAGCATTTTGTTATTTGGAACAAAGAAAAAGTTTTGATTCAAAGGAAAGCATTTCTTCGAAACAAAAGAAAATGCATTTGAATCAAAGGAATTTTTATTTGTCCCAAAATCAAAGGAAAAAATCCTTTGTTTTTGCGGCACTTTCCTTTGAAACTAATTTCAATTTTTCTGCGTGTAAATAAAAAAAATGAATAATAATTTGAATTACCGCTAGAACCGATAAAAAAGCAGTTAACAATAAATATGATGACTTGTAAAATAAACATTTTTTGAATCTACAATATCTATAGTTAAACTTAATAAACCAATCATAAAAATATAATTGAATCAATTATATTTACAGTTAAATCAACTATACCAGTATAGTTGAGTTAACTATATTTATTGTTGAATGCACAACATCAATCATACGATTATAGTTGAATCTATTATATTTATTGTTAAATGCAAAAAATCAATCATACGATTATAGTTGAATCTATTGTATGTACAGTTGAACGCAAAATATCAATCAGATAATCTATTATACATATAGTTAAAAACTTCAGATTTATAGTTAGCCGAGAATTAATCGTAAATATAGTTAAATATAAGTGGAATATTGTTGGAAAAACTATACTTTTTTCTCCGTGTTGTCAGATTGCTAGGTTGCCGGTCTATCATGGTCTATCTCATTGATTTTAATTGTATTGTTTTGATTACAAAAGCTCCTTACACGCCTAGAGAATTGAACCGCTGCTCTCTAGGTTGCAATGAAACTCACCAGCCTCTCGACCAATCCAGCAATAGCTAATTGCCACTGTAATGATAAGTATTTAAACTTAATGTCATTTGAGATGATTGAGTGGGTTGGTCAACAGAAGGTCCTTATTTCTTTCAAAGGACTTTCAGTACACAATATGAATCATAACAAAAATTCGCATCATCAAAAATTTATTCGAATATCTTATTTAACATTTATAAGAAAAATTCGAAAAAATCTTGAATTCCATTTGTAAATATCAGTACAGATATAAACAAAAAAAATACCATGACAAGAAATTGACAGACATTTTTGACATGTCGCTTAGAATTCCCATATAGGTTCTTTAAAACACCTTCAAGTATCTTAATGGTGCGCTTTAGAATGTTACGCGAACGTTATCGACCTTCTTGAAAAACATTTTTGACATGTCGCTTACACACTACCAAAAAAATCTGTAAAATCACATCACATATGATGTAAATAAAAAGAAGCATCATATATGACGGAATTTTCAGTGCGAGTTGAATATTACATGTTTGTAATTTAAAAAAACCTATAATGCCAAACTCGCACTGAAAGTTACACGTCTGTAATTTTTAAAGACGTGTAATATAAAATCGATGTAAATCTGAAAAAAGTAATATTGGAAAACTTTCCTATTGGAATTTGTACAATAAGATTAGAACATTTTTCTCAAATAATAACAATTGTCGTTTGGATTACATTATTTATTTTTCATCGCACAGTGAAGGCACAATTAATCCCCCTGCCAAAATAAGGTTTCATTGCATTCAAAGCGAATTTAATTTTTTTTAAATTCCAAAACAACATTCGAATAGATAGCTGATACCTTTGGCAATGTCGATCTCCCTATGTTTGATCCAAGTCGTGACCAGTATTTTGATCCCACTGTATCGTTTGGGATATGATTTTTAGGATTCCATTTAATTTTCCCTAAAAAGATAAATAAAATTAAGAATAGCCAAATTTATTATTTTTCACAATTTAATATCGTACCTGGCGGTCGACTTACGGGTGGCAATCGTTGTCGTGAGCGTTGCCCAGAGAATTTTCCAGCATCCAGCATCTTAAATGCTTTCTGTTGTTGAAGGATTTAGGCACCGACAATGCTGAGATTTCTTCTGCCGCTGTGATGAAAGCTGCTGCCGCACTGGTTCCGCTGGACTACTCATCGCGACTGGCGTGTGAACAATTAATTCCGAAAATCTAATAATTGATGCCTACAAAAATTAGACCCCCCGGAAAAAAATACAAAAATTAGAAAAAAAAAGTTGAAATTTAAAAATATTGGAACTTATTGAACTCACAATGCTTACAATAATAAAGAACTACAGGAAAGGCTGGAAATCAAGCTTTTTTGCTGAAGAGGAGGTCAGTCTGCGACTTGAGTCTCGAACTGTGGTGGCTGCTGGCTCCGATTGGTACCTGTGCTCCCATCGTTGGATTGATCGTTTGTTTTCGCTGCTCGGAACCAAAACCCTCTTCCTGCAATTAGCATTCAGCTTTTAAACACACCTCAGCCACCCCGATTTTGTCACTACTTTACAACAGTTTGGTGTTTTTTTGTTTGCTTGCGTTTGTTTACTTCGTGTTTTTCACATCGTGCATGACTTTGACAGGAGAAGGCTCAATACACTCAGAAGAACGCATACTGAATTAATTTAAGTTTTCTACTATTTTTTGTGTAATATTCAATGCTGTGTAAATTTACACTACAAAACGCATTCCGTGTTTGTCATAAATGAGGGATTTTTCCATGCGAGTTTAATATTACAGTTTTTTTTTTAATTACAGACGTGTAGTATTCAACTAGCACTGAAATTTCCGTCATATATGATGCTTCTTTTTGTTTACATCATATGTGATGTAATTTTCCAGATTTTTTTTGGTAGAGTGGTAATTTACACAAAAAAATCGCGTTCTGTGTCATGTAATATTATGGTTTGCTTGTTTCAGTGCTGTTATAGATTCAGATTTTTTTTCTGTGTAGATTTCCCATATAGGTTCTTTAAAACGCCTTCAAGTATCTTAATGGTGCGTTTTGGAATGTAACGCGAACGCTATCGACCTTCTTGAAAGAAGTTCCATTAAAAGCGCTTAGAAGCTCCGTTATCGATAGTTTAACCTTTCAAAGGGCGATGGAAGTTCCTGAGTAACTTTCACGCGACAAGAGTCACCTGAGGTTCCCGTAATACATTTTTTCAGCCAAATGTGAACTTCGGAGTTCGGAGTTAAGTAAAAACGCGACTTTTGGTTGCTTGGGTTAACCTTTCAAAGGGCGATGGAAGTTCCTGAGTAACTTTTACGCGACAAGAGTCACCTGAGGTTCCCGTAATACATTTTTTCAGCCAAATGTGAACTTCGGAGTTCGGAGTTAAGTAAAAACGCGACTTTTGGTTGCTTGGGCGGACCCAGGTTTTGATTTAGCTAGACGGCGACGAGTTTCGGAATCATGCGCCACTTGCTTTGCTTATTGTCCCTCAACTACACCGAGGGCGTCACCAAGAAGGAGGAAAGACTGAAGTGCCTGGAAGCTGGTGCCACACTAGATCTTAAAGAAATGATCCAGCAGAACAACACCCGGGTTCGGTTGCAGACCACCAAAGCGGAAATACCATCTTCTGCCCTTAAAACCATGTAGCATTTCTTCCCAATTCTGGTTCGATTGCCATAGATTTGACCTATGGATTCAGCGAACGTCTGGTTTTCCATGTTCAGCAGAGAACCTGCGCGGCACTCTTGTGGTAACCGACTTTCGCCACAAGCTGTTCGAAATACATAGTTACTGAGTCGGTCTTAACCGCTGAGCTGAATTTCAGCTATCCATGGTAAATCCAAAAATTTTAATAAAATAAGCAAACGAATAAAACAAGTATTTTTTTATTTTGAGAGTTAATATAAACAAAAAAACAAATGAAAACATAAAATAAAACCATGTAATTTCACGGTCCCGACATTCTTGATAAACTATGAATCAACATTGATGTTCATAATCTTTGAACGATTAAAATTCAAGGGATAACAGTGAATTTCACAGTGTGGTTGAGAAAATTGGAAGCTGTAAAAACCATAATTTCCATCGTTTTGTGTTTCCAAATGTATGAGAAAAAGTTGATTTTTTCATTGTTAAGTTGCTTAACAACCCCCTTTTTTCATGGTAATTTTGGCCAAAACCATGAATACCATGGTTGAAAACGATGAGTTTGACAGTGAAATCATGGTTTCATGTATAGTGATATTCATGGTGTCAACCATAAAAACCACGGTAGAATGAAAATGAAATTCATGGTGTTTTCATAATGTTTTTCTATTCGGGTATTTGTCTCCTTGTTAATTCTGTGTTTTGGAACCATGGTTGCAAGGACACTTCTTTTAGAATACTATGACAAAAGCGGCCTTTGGTTCCAGAGTCCCATCGGCATTGCCACAGTTGTCTCGAACGTGATTGGCACGGAAATGAACTATCGTTCGAAGTTAAGGCACAGAGAACAGAGTTCGAGCTGGAGCTCAACACGTGTTTTTGAATACCAACCTAAGTTTCAAACCAAATGCGTAAGTGGACTAACATACATAAGATGTCGCTACCGGTACACCTATTTTTGTTTTCATTTTTTCGACACGCTTAGAAATTAATACTTATCGCTTCCCGAATAGAAAAACATTATGAAAACACCATGAATTTCATTTTCATTCTACCGTGGTTTTTATGGTTGACACCATGAATATCACTATACACGGTAATTTTAAATTATTCAGAGACTGATTTGTTTTGGTTCAGGAGTCGCACCATGTATGAAGATGAAAACAACTGAGTTGAAATCCATCAAAATTTTGAGTTGTTTTTCTTCAGCGGTAGCGAAATTCGTTGACTTAGCGAAGACGCACACTATTTCACTGGGTATGAATGGAAACAACTCAGAGCATCTCGAAAACAAAAGTTAGTGATCGTTTTGAAAACAAAAGTTAGATGAACTGCGACTGGTAAAATTTTAAAATTTGTTGTATGTCTGTATTTATCTAATTACATAGTTCCTTTTTAGATTGGTTTTCTCCAGCTGCGGCGCAACTTTTCGCCACTGGAATCGGTAAAAGGTCCGTCTGAACATCAGATCGCTTCGGACGCTCTCGGTCTGATGTTTTCATCGGAAAATTTATCTGTTGGCCGCAGGGAAATAATATCGGCTGCTCATAGAATAGCATCTAGTGCTGGTTGCTGATCATCAACTACGGCGAAAAGTGCGACAGGTAAGATTGATAAATTAAATAGTTTTGTTTATTTTCAGCGATTCATAATTTTGTTACTCTTCTCCAGGTCTATTCCCGCCGGGTGTGGCAGTTCCTATATGCTAAGGGGACGTCAACGAGTATGAGATTGTAAAATTTGTTCTGTTTTTATGTATTTACAAATTTTGTTCACCTTTAGGTTGGTTTGTACTGGATGCGGTGCAGTATTTCATCACTGAGATCGGTGGAAGTCCCAGCTGAGTAGCAAACTCCTCCGGTCGTCTTCCAGTTTGTTAGGTGAAATTCCACCGGATGCGGCAAAGGTTTTCGCTTATGGGATCGATGGAACCGGCTGATCAGCAGACCGTCAGGACGCCCTCCAGGATCGAGAACACAATCGGAAAATTCGTCGGTTGACAGGAGAAAAACAAACGGTCACTTTCGAACATCAGAAAGTGATGGCTGCCACTCACCATTTTGGACAAAAAAGTGATGGGAAATAAACTCATTTCACACATTTGATTTAATTAAATTTGGTCCGAAATTCCAATTAATTGCTTTAAAAAATATATAATCCCTTTCGAAACCGTGTCAAATTTTTGAAGATTTTGAGTTGTTTTGGCTCAGACCGTTCAGATGCTGCTTAAAAATGCCTGATTGAAAACAACTCAAAATTCGCGAAAACCCCTATTATTCATATCTGAGTTGTGCCGTTCTAATCAAAATTTGAGTTTCCCTAGTTTTGGCGAATTTTGAATTGTTTTCCTTCAAATTTGAGTCAGGGAGAATTAGAGTGTACATGAAACCATGATTTCACTGTCAAACTCATCGTTTTCAACCATGGTATTCATGGTTTTGGCCAAAATTACCATGAAAAAAGGGGGTTGTTAAGCAACTTAACAATGAAAAAATCAACTTTTTCTCATACATTTGGAAACACAAAACGATGGAAATTATGGTTTTTACAGCTTCCAATTTTCTCAACCACACTGTGAAATTCACTGTTATCCCTTGAATTTTAATCGTTCAAAGATTATGAACATCAATGTTGATTCATAGTTTATCAAGAATGTCGGGACCGTGAAATTACATGGTTTTATTTTATGTTTTCATTTGTTTTTTTGTTTATATTAACTCTCAAAATAAAAAAATACTTGTTTTATTCGTTTGCTTATTTTATTAAAATTTTTGGATTTACCATGGATAGCTGAAATTCAGCTCAGCGGTTAAGACCGACTCAGTAACTATTGTAACCGTTCATTACATACAAAATAATGTGTCTTCGACACATTGAGAAATCAGTACCTTAATCATGACTTAGAAATGTCAAAGCCATCGACACTCACAAGGGCTCTCAGGGATTCCTTCCTTTTTACCGCCTTCCCAAAGAAGCACGCAGCCACTTCTCTCGCGAGAGATGTTCATGGGCGTCGGAGGATCTCCTGCGTCACCGCGAGGAAGTGTTATCACCCGGAGAGCGACACATCCGCGTAATTTCATCTTTGTATGTGTGTCGGTCAAAAATATCATAGACCTTTTTACAAAACGGATTTGCATAGCCGTTCTTTCTGTCTGGGACCGTTTTGAAGAACGGAAGTGCGCGTCGTGTAGTGTAGGTTTCAAAGTTAAAATTTAATGGTGTAAAGGGTTAAAAATCTATTCCTACTATTTACAGATATAAAAAGCCTTGCGAACAAACACGTTAAAATTAAAAGGAAACTGTGTTAAAATGTATCAAAAATAGAAAGGTTTGTTAGAAAATAGTGAAGTATTGCGAAACACGTTAAAACTTAATTTATTTATATAAACAGCCAATACAAAAAGTGCTTAAACTACACACAAGACCTAGTGTAACAGCACGCTCTACAAAAAAAAAAAAACAACATAAAAAGGTAAATTTGTAATGTTAACAGAAGAAAAACATATTGTAAACCACGTGTATGTTAATATGACGTCACATGTATTATAACCTATTTGGCAGGTCCAAGAGGGCCTTTTTTGTTTTGGTTTATTCCTTTTCGTTCGGCTAAGCAGCACACGGCACAACAAAGTCCAACATCCAGACAGGAAGAATCTACCGACTTGCTAAAATACCATCCACACGGTATCGACTGGAACGGTCATCACCAGCGGTGTTAGAAACATCGATCCGCAGCTCGTGGGCTCTTCCGGGACGCCGGAATGGAGCCTATGAGGTTAGAACCAGTTCTAGACAGACGTGGAATCTGTCAACCAGAGGAAAGTCTCCGGTCCCAGTATTTCGGGTTCCGGCAAACAGCCATGCAGAGCCAAACCACTAGTAATCACGCAAGTAACAAAAGCCCCTTATGTGACGTCAGTAAAAGAAATTAGTCTTAAATATATTCAGAATGTAACCCATTAAAAGCCAATAGATCTTATCTGTTAGTAGAGTAATTTTGAACTTTTTACACTTATTTTGTCCGTTTCACGTTCTGGGCCAGGAGGGCCCCACCCAAAACTTCACTTCAAATCAGTCCCTGGCAGAATTAGTTCATTTTAAAATAATAGTTTGACCCGGTTGGGAACATGCGAGGTACCACTCGCAGTGTGGCAATGGTAAATTTTCCCCGTTTCATGAACATCCCTATTGGAGTTTCCTCTAATATTCTGAATACTCCGGAGGAAGTAGTCTGTGCTATCCCTCAGAAAAATACGACCCTGAGTTCCACTCATTCCACCCACAAATCCCGCTAAATATATAGCGTGTTCAACAGCCAATTGAAATCGGTTTCAATCGATTTCGATTGGTAAATTGTTGTTCACTCAGCCAATGTTGTGATCGAAACTAATCCAATTGACGTTCAATGAAGCCAATCGAAGTCGATCGAAACCAATCGAAATCGATCAAGCTCGAGAGCAGGATTCGTTTCTATCGGTTTCAATTACACTAACACACATGTAGTTGCTTGCTGTCAAAAACAGCTGGTTTGGTTTGTTGTGACTAATTTTTGATTGTTTCTTTGGGAGCGGTGTTCATTGTGGGGTGCTGGAGTCGGTGCTGTGCGAGTTAGCTAAGTCGGTGGTGCTGTGCTAGCCATGCTGAGGTGGTACTGTGCTGAGTCGGTGGTGCTGTGCTGAGTCGGTGGTGCTGTGCTGAGTCGGTGGTGCTGTGCTAGCCATGCTGATTCGTTGGTGCTGATGACTTGGGGCAGGTCCGTCGGGCTGGTGTCATGTTTATTAAGAATCGATAAATCATTAAAAAAAAAAGGTTTTTTTTTTTCATTTAATCAAGTTAAAACATCAGTACAGTAACAGACGATTGCTATTATAATTTTCATTATTAAATAAAGCCCGAAATCTCCAAGTACACAGTTGTATAAGAAAATGACAGCAAAAGCAGCGCGTTAGTATTAGTGTCTGGCTGTTCATTCAGCAGCCTGATAGAAATCGATCGAAGTCAATTGGAAAAACAGCTGATCAACTGTCAATCCATTTCAATTGATTTCGATTGAGTTTTGTTGAACACACCTATAAATAAACCACCCACCCGCTGAGCAACCGCGAGTTACAATTTGGCGCCCGACAAAAAAGTAAACATTAGCACGATAAAATTTCCTCCGAGGAGGGACGAAAAAACAATTCTTGTTTGGTGTTTAAAATCGTTCTCCAAACGATCGTTTTGTAATGGAAACTAATCTATATTTTCTCATTTTAGAACCGCAAATGTTCCAGTGATTCCGGGAACCTATCAGAAAAGGTCAAAGCTTTAGCAAATTGATTCAGAAGCATAGAAAAAAATCTAATCACCAACTTAGTTGGCTTATTCATCAGAGGCTTAAGTTCTCAGGAAGCCTTTCCGGTAGAGGACTTGAATGAATCAGACCGGTTGCAGTTGGCAATCCGTGATCCGATCATGTCTCGTCTCTCGTACTTAGTGGCACTTAACCAAGCTCATATGCTCAAGACTAGCAGTAGAAATTTTTCAAATAATTTGAATTTGTCTTCAACGCCTAAACCTGAGAAAAACGATTTAGGAAATGGAAGTATCGTTAGAAACGTTTGTAGGAACCAAAAAGGAAAAGACATTCCCATGAAAGAAGTAACGGTGTGCTCTTTCCACGAGTTAGAGAAGTTAAAAGTTTCGCCGCGTGTCGTTAAACCTTTTTTCAAGAACCATCGAAAGCAATCGCGAGGAAGTTTATTGAATTTGGAAGATGACAAGAAGTATCGTAGGCGTATTGCGTGGAGCAACAAAGTTTCGAGAAAACAAACTTGCAATTTGAATTTAGAAGCCGAATCTGAATTCACCTCGTACCAAGATCAACGTCGCGCGAATCGGAACGCACTATCGAGTCCCAAGATTCGCGTAATATCAGACCGGTTTTCAAGTGGAATCCCATCAACTATAGTGAAATTACCTGCCCGAATTTGATGCTAGTTTTCCGCGGAGTACAATCTATCGCGAACGTCGCGGAAAGCTTTCGAAGATCATTTCCGGATACCTACCACCCATCTTCGTGGCCCGTCAAAAACTTGTTTCGAATTTAAAAAACGAAAACTTAACTTCCGAAAACAGATAGCCCGTGAAATCAAATCCGTTTGCTTTTCCTCGATGGAAATCAGATTAACCTTTCGCGCACGATTACCCGAAACCCTCGTTCAAGGGAAATAGTACAAATTTCCAGAATTTATCGATACCCGTTTTAAAAATCAAGAATTTTTAACTATTTTTCTTATTACATTATCTGATAGCCGAAGAAACGCGAGAGTCTTCCAGATAAAAACATAACAGCTGAAAAATCTTTACATTAACGACCAGAAGCGAAGTTCTGGAATACGTTCAAATCGACAGAAGAAAATCCGCGTTCGCGTGTCTACGTTTCCTACCAGATAAAACGAAAATGCTCACTGAATAATGCGAAATAATCCGAAACTTTTTTGAACATTCGAATCGAACAAGAACAATCTCAGTCCAGATACTTTACCTAGCGTAACGCCAGAATTGCTGGTTACACACGACTTTTTGTGTAACTTTGCGCTTTCAAAACTACAAAAAACTGCCATGCGTGGCATGGCAAACTCAAACCTCGTCCTAACTAATCCGTACATTTGGCCTTTAAAAAGTGCGAAATTGTACGTAAAATCGACTATGGATAACAATCTACAATTATTGCTTAGACTTTCGCGATACGTAATCCGTTTTGTCATGAGCAAGTAACCGACTAAAATTTGTCCGTTAACAAATTTCTAAACGCTTATTTAAACGCGTTATTTCCATGAAGCTCATCGGGGCGATCGAGATGTTGAATCCGATAGATATCTCTAAATTCCAGTCACCTTTAAAAAATTTCCCGGTTTTAATTTCTATTCCCCTCCGGTTCGGGTGGAAAAACCTAACGGTTTGCAACGAACAGATGGATTAAACAAAAATGTAGGAAATAGTCGCTGATGTTGTGGGAATTTCGGATTCTATCACACAAAATACGTTTTTACGTGCCATTTACGTCAACTAAAAATAGAAAACAGAAATATCAGAACTAACAAAAAGATTGACGAACTAAAACTTCTCCATGGTTTGCGAGGTCGTTAATTAGGTCCACTTATGGTTCCTTCTCAACAGCAGTGCTATGCCGCTGATGAGTGTCATCGGGGCCATATCCGCAGCTGACTCGAAACCTGAAAATAGAAAAAAGTACGAAACAATATAAGTATCTGTCCATTATGTTGAACGATACATAAAACTTACCCTTTAGATTATCTGCTGTTAATTTTCTTCCACTTCCAACTGCCTAGGTCAGTCCAGGTGTGAAATCTAGAAAAAAACACAGAAAAATAATCATTTTACCAGCTGATGAAAAGCTGATTTTCGGATGTGTTTTAGCGGAAGGCTAACACAATCAAAACAACACTTACCTGGTGATTTTTGGGGAAGCAATTTCGGCCTTTCCGGATTTTTCCTCACCGCAGTTTTAGCTGAAACCGACAAGAGAAATAAAAACATTAGAAGGAAACTAAAATCTGCAAATTGAGCTCTAGAGGATCAATGTTGTGAAAATAAGCTTGAAAACTTACCTTTAAAATCCACCAACTTTGAACACCGGTGAATATATATATGAAAATTAATCATAAAATTTGGATCCATAAATTGAAAATTGTAAACAAACATTCTTTACCTTTTGTACTGACGTTTCCCGTGAGTGGTCGTCAACAAAAAGAGATACTGCAGTGAGTTACACTGAGCAACTCGACGCTGTTCCGATCACTTGATGATTGTGAAATAGGCAATGTACGAGTATTATGAACATAAGCATAATTTTTATTTTGCTAATTCAAAATAGAAAAATTTGAAAGAATTGTGTTGCATTCATCTCTCCGCGTACAAAATGAATGAAGTTTCATTCATTTTGAAGAGGGACGATGGGGTAATGTAACCGTTCATTACATACAAAATAATGTGTCTTCGACACATTGAGAAATCAGTACCTTAATCATGACTTAGAAATGTCAAAGCCATCGACACTCACAAGGGCTCTCAGGGATTCCTTCCTTTTTACCGCCTTCCCAAAGAAGCACGCAGCCACTTCTCTCGCGAGAGATGTTCATGGGCGTCGGAGGATCTCCTGCGTCACCGCGAGGAAGTGTTATCACCCGGAGAGCGACACATCCGCGTAATTTCATCTTTGTATGTGTGTCGGTCAAAAATATCATAGACCTTTTTACAAAACGGATTTGCATAGCCGTTCTTTCTGTCTGGGACCGTTTTGAAGAACGGAAGTGCGCGTCGTGTAGTGTAGGTTTCAAAGTTAAAATTTAATGGTGTAAAGGGTTAAAAATCTATTCCTACTATTTACAGATATAAAAAGCCTTGCGAACAAACACGTTAAAATTAAAAGGAAACTGTGTTAAAATGTATCAAAAATAGAAAGGTTTGTTAGAAAATAGTGAAGTATTGCGAAACACGTTAAAACTTAATTTATTTATATAAACAGCCAATACAAAAAGTGCTTAAACTACACACAAGACCTAGTGTAACAGCACGCTCTACAAAAAAAAAAACAACATAAAAAGGTAAATTTGTAATGTTAACAGAAGAAAAACATATTGTAAACCACGTGTATGTTAATATGACGTCACATGTATTATAACCTATTTGGCAGGTCCAAGAGGGCCTTTTTTGTTTTGGTTTATTCCTTTTCGTTCGGCTAAGCAGCACACGGCACAACAAAGTCCAACATCCAGACAGGAAGAATCTACCGACTTGCTAAAATACCATCCACACGGTATCGACTGGAACGGTCATCACCAGCGGTGTTAGAAACATCGATCCGCAGCTCGTGGGCTCTTCCGGGACGCCGGAATGGAGCCTATGAGGTTAGAACCAGTTCTAGACAGACGTGGAATCTGTCAACCAGAGGAAAGTCTCCGGTCCCAGTATTTCGGGTTCCGGCAAACAGCCATGCAGAGCCAAACCACTAGTAATCACGCAAGTAACAAAAGCCCCTTATGTGACGTCAGTAAAAGAAATTAGTCTTAAATATATTCAGAATGTAACCCATTAAAAGCCAATCACCCTTATTCTTGTTTACGGCGTATCGGCCTTTCGTTCGAACGGATACTTTCGAACGAATTCGAAAACGTTATTCTTGTTTTCGTTCGAACGCGATACTTTCGAAATTGGTGTTACCAGATCAACTTCGAAATTTCTGAGCAGCGATCTGCGTCAAAATGACATTTGTTGTTATGTTTATTTCGAGTTTTCGGGTCGTGAAAATTTATTCGTCGATCAGTGGTGGAAAATATTTGGGGGAAAAAGAGTTGTAGGTCGTGTGTCGGGGGCCGTGCGACTGAAAAGCATCGGAAAGCGGTCTAAGGTGTGAAAATCAGCAGTCAAAAGGCTGATTCCAGCAGCGGATGTGGGCCGTCATCAATCGAATCTCTAGGCTCAGTCCGACATCGAAGCGGTTTAAAATGTTTCCTAAATGTTCCTAGATCCTAAGTCGTTTCCGGACAGCAAAGGTGTTCTCAATTGCAATCGGTGGATGTGGTTATAATGCTGCCGCTGCCGCAGCCGGTGCTTAAATTCTCACTCGTCGTGATGAAGTGGAGAGATTTGGAAGACAACAAAGTTTCAAATACAACTAGGCTGAAAAATTTTAATAAAAATGTCTATTCAAATTCAAAATTGTTTTATTTGTATTTAAATACAAAATTAAAAAAAAGCAACAATTTTTATTATTATGAACCACATAATTCCTTAATCGTCAAACTTCACAAATTTCTTACCAGAACGTCCAAGTTTTGCAACTTCAGACTTACGGTTTTTTTTTCAACTAAAAATGAAAAAAATGGCCTTCCTAAAATTGTTTTTTGCAGTATACAATTTTGCGGTTTTAAATCCAACAGTATTCTTATTATTAATCAATTCTGAATTCCACGATCCGTAAAAAAAAATCGCTAATTGCTTTAAACGGTCATGATTCGCAGTATCAGACTCGCGTTTGTCAGTCCAAAGAAAAAATACGTTCGATCGAAAACGGGAATGCAATGTTTCGTTCGTTCGAACGATGTTCGAAAGATCGAACTGTTCTCATTCGTTCGAACGAAAACAAGAATACGAATTTGCCTAACTTTCGAACGAATGTCATTCGATCGAAAACGAGAATAAGGGTGAATAGATCTTATCTGTTAGTAGAGTAATTTTGAACTTTTTACACTTATTTTGTCCGTTTCACGTTCTGGGCCAGGAGGGCCCCACCCAAAACTTCACTTCAAATCAGTCCCTGGCAGAATTAGTTCATTTTAAAATAATAGTTTGACCCGGTTGGGAACATGCGAGGTACCACTCGCAGTGTGGCAATGGTAAATTTTCCCCGTTTCATGAACATCCCTATTGGAGTTTCCTCTAATATTCTGAATACTCCGGAGGAAGTAGTCTGTGCTATCCCTCAGAAAAATACGACCCTGAGTTCCACTCATTCCACCCACAAATCCCGCTAAATATAAATAAACCACCCACCCGCTGAGCAACCGCGAGTTACACTATGTATTTCGAACAGCTTGTGACGAAAGTCGGTTACCACAAGAGTGCCGCGCAGGTTCTCTGCTGAACATGGAAAACCAGACGTTCGATGGATCCATAGATCAAATCTATGGCAATCGAACCAGAATTGGGAAGAAATGCTACATGGTTTTAAGGGCAGAAGATGGTATTTCCGCTTTGGTGGTCTGCAACCGAACCCGGGTGTTGTTCTGCTGGATCATTTCTTTAAGATCTAGTGTGGCACCAGCTTCCAGGCACTTCAGTCTTTCCTCCTTCTTGGTGACGTCCTCGGTGTAGTTGAGGGACAATAAGCAAAGCAAGTGGCGCATGATTCCGAAACTCGTCGCCGTCTAGCTAAATCAAAACCTGGGTCCGGGCAGCAAATCAACCAGCCTAATAAAGAATATAGAAAATCTAAACTGAAACCAATGTAATACTAAAGCAACACTAATAAGCTTAATCCAATATTACGGTTATTCCAGTTTATTATAAAAAATCTAAACAATTACCTCAACATCCTTGCCCTCCATCGGCGCTCGTTGGTGAACTTATGAAGTAATCCGTTGTTTTCCCGCTCGACGGATACCATTCCAGTCGTCATCTTTGGGGCTGACTGGGAACCACCGCCATCGTGCAAATTTAACAGCTTCGCTGCTGCTGTTGGCATTTTGAGAGGAAATCTGTGATGATGGTCACCGCTGCTTATCCAGATAGTCGGCATCGAATAGACCCGTCGCCGTTCAACACCAGCTCACCACGATTGGCGATGCCAAAATCCCCGGACAGAATCGACGGATGTTGGGTGTTTCGATGGACCACCGCGGCTAAGGAATCCTGCATTTGTAAGATGTTCTGAATCTTAAAATATCGATTATCAGCACTGAATATTCCATTCTATTTACCTGCAGCTTGGAGGAATTACGTTCTTCTCTTCCGGATGTTTGATGACATCAATTTTCATCCAACCACTCGAGACCGCCTGGGAGAGATGCATTTTTAACCTCCTATCGAAAAGGTCAATTTCTTAATACCACTCGCGAGCTTAAACACGTCGTATTCGAAACGAAGAAATTTTTTTAGAAATGTAAAAATTGGCGCGGGCGCGGTATCAAAATAAATCTATACACGCTAATTTGTTAATACGTAAAAAAAGCAAAAGTTTAACAATGTTCATTTTGTTTTGAATTATAATTTTACCATGAAGTACCCTGTAACCATAAAAGGCACAAGAAAATTATTGTGATATCGTGCTTCTCATATTTTCGACAACAATGAAATATTTTGAAATAACGACATTATTCACGGTGACTTTTAAAATGATGGTTATTTCTAAATAAAAAGTGGTTGAAAAATATTAGGATATTACGATGAAGTTAATTGTTCAATTGAAAATCATTGTTAAGTTAGATTATTACCATGGTCTTTGCTATTCGGGTTATCTCAAAGAAGGCCAATGCAATGTATGACAGTAACACAAATTTCGGTGTAATAAATTTTAAAACATCATGATTTAAAAAAAATGCAAATCATATTTCAATCACAATTGAACGCTGTCAGATGCCCCATATTGTTCAAACAATTTTGGCGCTGAATTAAAAGTTGAATTCCAAGTGTTAAAGTATGTGTTGGGATTTTACTATCAGTTAACAGTTTTCTAGAACAGAAAATGTGAACATAAATGTTATAGGGCTAGGTGGGGTAATTATGAACAAAATTTCTTCATTTGGCACACTTCTAGCCACCATATGTTCATTTCTTATCATAAATTCTAAAAAGCTGCCAACAATGAATGTTTCCGTGCTCTTCATCATTCTGTAGAGCAACTTTTATTTTTTGGTCGAATTCCACGGCCTTGAGACGTCTGTTCATAATTACCCCGTCTGTTCATATTTACCCCCTGTCTAGGGGGTAATTATGAACACGGATTACGAACTTGGTATAAAATTTTTGAAAAGTAACAGTAGTTATGCGTTACATTTACCCATAGTAAGCAGTGTATGGTGATTTTTTACTTAAAAAATTATGTTCATAATTACCCCGAGACTTGTCCAATATCATTTATATGGTGTCAGAAAATCTCAATTCATCACCAAATAATAAAAATAATTAACAGTAACAAGAAAATGGGTTGTTTTATAAAAACTCAATTTAATTAATGTATAAAACTTGTAAAAAAACAAATGTAATCAAAACTAAGATGGAAAGCAACAGAAAAAAAATAGCTATTTTGTGTTCTTTTTTATTGATTTTTTCCAACTTTCGGGAGTAAAATTTTGTTATTGCATATTTTACATTTTGGTTGGTTTGTTTTTTTTTCGTTTCTTTATGTCGTTGCAGAACATTTTTATTTGATAGGACCTCTCTATACCAGTGAAATTTTGGGCGAGTCAGGCTACTCGATATTTTTTTACATCCGTTTGAAATGTTTTTGCAGCAAACATCAAGCCTTCACCTAAATGTCATTGAATACATTGAAAAAAGTATCTAAGTATCAAAATAAGACTGCAAGAAAATAGATTTAGGATCTTTGTTATCCGGATTTACCACATAAACAATTATTATTTGCTGTTATTCTAATGTTCTTAATAGCAGCACGTAGTACAAACATAGATACAGGAAAATTAATCTTTTTGATCTTTGCTTTGTGGACTTGTTCACCTATTATATTTATTAAAGTTTTCCATACATTTTACTGTTGACCACAGATATTTAAAGTTCATAATAATGTTAAATTTCACGTGGTTATGAATAAAAGCTCGAGCAGCCAAAACACTTGGTGAATTTTATGTTTAGTAAAATTGAACATTCTTTAAGTTTAGTTTATAACTGTCGGATTCTTTCGATTCTTCTCAAGAACTTCCGGACAACTTCACGTTGGATCGAAACACTCGTGTCCGTTGCCTCCAAAATTAGCTAATAGACTGCCTTGGACTGACCGTTGAGCATTTTTCGTTTTTTTTTTATTTTCCTCTCTCTCTTTTTAACAATCCTCCGAAAACGATATATACACGCTCTAACAAGAATACTCATTGACAATCAAAGCTTACTTAAAACGAGTCATTTGTTGATATGATTTATTTTATTTTGCGTTACATCTATATTCTACAATCTCCTCCTCCTCTACTCTCTTAAATTTCTCTTTAGAATAATAGAAAAGTTGTTTTTTTCATGGAAAAAACATCAACAATTGATTATTTTGAAACAGTCGCGTTCAGTTTTAAAAAAAAATGCTCTGAGATCATTCAAACGCAGAACTTTTTTTATGCAATAAACTACTAAATCATTTTTTTTTCATTTTTTTTTTCAATTTTAAAATCCTCTCCACTGCATTTTTTATAAATAATATTTTACTTTCGGTACCTATTGATTTTCGGCTAAACAAGACACAATCTCCTTTTGTTCAGGCACTATAGATTAATTGAGTTTTTTTTTATTGTTGTTTTAGGAACTTCACTATGTCATCGAAACTTATTTGAAAATACTAATTCGTTTGTGTTTTATTATATTTAATTCATTCTATCTTTTCTTTGAGATATCATGTTTTAAATCAATCGTTACTGGCTTCAAAATCATAAGACAAACTTTCTTTTCCAATATAGCAAAATCAATTCCTGTCTGTAAGTTCTAACACAAATCACACGGTCTTTTCTTAACTATTTAGTTAGAATTTTTATTCTTAATTTTTTTTAAATACATTGTGTGGTAACTGTAGCAACTCTCCTTCGAAATAGTATTTTATTTAAAGATTTTACCTTTCTCTTCTATTTCAACTCTCACTTTTCCTACCACACAAAACCTTGCGTAATTTTTCCGTACTTTTACCATCAAAATCGAATCTAGAATGACTTTTCATCGTTCATCCCCGTATCTTCTCCGCTCAATCAGTTCACTCTCCATTCATTCATCTATATTTTTCTCTCTCACAGGCACCACTCAAATTGCGCGAAGAGATGATTGTGTTTTACACTGTTAGTTTGAATCAATCAGCTTAGTTAATAAAATGCGGTCATTCAAGTCAAATGAATAAGCTTGAATAAATAATATTTAATTATTTTCATGTTGTATTGATCAATGTATATTAATTTCAACAATTAGAATTTCAAATATTTAAATCTTCATGACATATCTACCACACATTGTTAATCATATTCTTTTATTGTACTTGGTTTTGTAGTAACATATTGACAAATCTTTTTACATTTTTATCAATGTTCACATTCCATACTGTTTTCTTTCTGTTTTTTTTTTTTGTTTTACAAGAAGCTATCTCAATTCTGACATAAATTTTTATCTTTTTATTTTCACATAGATCACACGTACCTTTTTTTTGAAAAACTTTTCAATCGCAATTTTTTTTTCTCTAAATTTCAAATTATGGTTTCAAACGAATTCAATTATTTTTGTTTTTTTATTTTAATTAAATATTAAATTATCATTTTCATTTACCTTAGTCTAAAATGAAAAATCGAATTTTCATAAAATGTTTTTTTTTTAAATTATTCTTTGCTTCATTTTTTTCATTCCCATTTAAGAAATTTAACATAGCCTCCTACAAAATCACAGGACAACCACTTTTTTTTTACATTCTGCAACATCAACCCTTTTATTCTTTTCGATTTTGAAAGAGTTTCCTTTTTTTTTTTTTTTTTTTTTTATGAACTTCATGTCTTAAATTTCATTCGATTTTTTTTGGCTCAATGTTTGAAATACATTGTTTATTATATGTTTTTATTGAATTCGTTTTAGCAACCACATTGTCAAATCTTTTTTTTTTACATTTTTTATCTGAGTGCACATTCCATACATTCCATTTCATTCTAATTTGGGTTTTTTTTTCTTTTTACAAAATGCTATCTTTTATTTTGGCAACATCAATTTTCATCTTTTAATTTTAACACTATTCACACGTACCATTTTTGAAGAAAGTTTCCAATAACAATTTTTTTTCTTAATATCAAATCATGGTTTCACACGAACTTGTTTTTTTTTTCTTCAGTAATAATTTTTTTAAATTTATTTTTTTTTATATATTTTTAAATTGAATTCGTTTTTAGAATACCACATTGTCATATCAATTTACATTTTTATCTTAGTTCACATTCCATACATTTTCCTTTCTTATTTTTTTTTGTAGGATTTTTTTTACAATAAGCTATCTTTTATTCTGACAGCAGCAATTTTTGTCTTTTTATTTTCACACTCTCCTTTTTTAAAGAAACTTTTCAATTTTCTTTTAATTTGGTTTTTTGAATCATGGTTTCACGTGAATTTTTTTTGTTGTTCTTTTTTCGAGTAATAAATGGAACGTTACACTTCTTCAGATTAACAAATTATCATTTTCATTTGCCATTGTCTCAAATCGTCGAGTTTCCATAGATTTTTTTAAAGAAACTTTTCACTTACTACTCCTCCTTTATTTTTGCTTTTTTTTAAATTATTATTTACTTCATTTTTTCACTACTATCCCATTTATTAAATTGATCATAGACTCCTACGAAATCAAAAGACAAACACTTTCTTTCCATTCAACAACATCAACCATTTTATTATTTTTGATTTTGAGAGAATTTCATTTAATTGGTTTTTTTTTCGATGAACTTTAATGTTTTATCTCACATCTTTTTTTTGTTTCTCATGAATTTCATTCGACTTTTTTTCTGTTTTTTTTTGAGGAACTTCACTGTTCTATCGGAATACATTTCCCACATTCTTTAAAAGGCATGTTTCAAAGAAATCTAAGAAGCTTTTCTCTTATGTTTTACTTCATTTTTTATATTCTTTTATCACAATTTCTGGTAATACTTATGTTTTCTTTTTTTTTTATTCAAAGAATTCCGCCTTCTCATCGAAATTCCGTTACATTTATTATTGAACTTCGCCTTCTCATCGAAGTCAATTATTGTTTACTAAGAACTTCGCCTTCCCATCGAAGTCCATTTCAAATCAATTTTTTTTTTCATTTCATTTTAATTGCAACATATTTTTTTTTTAGAACTTCGCCTTCCCATCGAAGCTCTTTTCTTATCTGAATATTTTTTTTTATTACTATTATTTCAATCAATCATTTAATCAATCAATCAATAATTGTCTACTAAGAACTTCGCCTTCCCATCGAAGTCCATTTCATTTATTTTTATTTATTTTCCATTTTTTTCTTTTCAATTGCATAAAAAAAAACTAATTTTTAGAACTTCGCCTTCTCATTGAAGTCAAATATTACTACTTTTATTGTAATTTTTTCAATAAAAAATTCAGGATCTAGGCATTCTCATTAAAATCCTGCTTCTGAAAAAAGCTTCTTAGAATTCTCTTTCTTTTTTTCACTTCTTAAGATGACATTTTGCAGATCTTCTTTTTTCGGAAATCAGACCCCCAAATTCTCTATTTCTTACAATTTTCACACTTGTCACTTTCTTCGTCCAGTAGGCACTCACTGATCAGGGGAGTCACGACTGTGCCAATGTCGGATTCTTTCGATTCTTCTCAAGAACTTCCGGACAACTTCACGTTGGATCGAAACACTCGTGTCCGTTGCCTCCAAAATTAGCTAATAGACTGCCTTGGACTGACCGTTGAGCATTTTTCGTTTTTTTTTTTATTTTCCTCTCTCTCTTTTTAACAATCCTCCGAAAACGATATATACACGCTCTAACAAGAATACTCATTGACAATCAAAGCTTACTTAAAACGAGTCATTTGTTAATATGATTTATTTTATTTTGCGTTACATCTATATTCTACAATAACCTTGTTATTTATCAATTCAAAATAAACTGGTTTTGTAAGAACGTAAAACCTGTATCCGGTATTAGAGAATTATTCGTCGGAAACAGGTTTTCGGTTTTGGTATTACCGGTAAAACTATCCTTACGCACAACTCACTTAATCTAAGAAAACATTTGACTGCCTTTTTTTCTATCAATAAAAAGCAAGTTCTCACTAATTTTTTAAATAAATTAAGACATCTTTAAATGCGATTACGGATTAAGCTTTTTTTAAATTTCTGTTTTATTCACTTTTTTCACTTTTGAAATTTTATTTTCAGTATTGATAAAATTGTGTTCAAAAGTTTTTTCAAAGACTGAAAAGAATAGCTAGCTTTTTTTCTAAATCTCATTTTTAGAAAAAAAAAAAACAATTTCTCAAAAATTCAAAACCTAACATTTAACACATTGCGGAGCTTGTTTTAAAAATCGAATTTATTGAATTTGGTCCGGTGGATTCTGTGATATAGAATGCCGAGTGTTGATGTTTCCCGGCTAAAATTTCATCCTTAATGTGTTAAGATCTTACAGAAGAAGGGGGGAGGGGGGGGGGCGTGTAGTTTTTTAAGAAATTTCTTACAAGGGGATGAAGGGGAAAGGGGTCTGGAAATGCTTGGGTAACTAGTGAGTGGCCCCCTAAGTTGATGAATAAAAAAAATGACCATCGAGAAGCCAAAGAAATGGCAGGAAATGAATAAGAATATGTGTTCATAATTACCCCATAGGACGAAAACTATGGGGTAAATATGCGAACATTCATCTGTGAATCAGTGCGAATAAAATTTTTCAAAATTTCTTCAAAATCCTGACAAAGCATCATAAGCTGGATGTAAAACAGGTGATAACAACATTCCAGCTGGATTTCCTATGATCAGATATTCAAAACCAGGGTTGGCATTATTCATCGTCATTAGTCAAATGACTGTGACTGTTGAGTCTCTTGGTCCGTCAAACTCAATTGACTGTTCCTTAACGACCAGTCACTTCGTTTGCCAGTCATTCAACCCCCAGTCGTATGAAGCTCAAAAAATTTCATAGTCAAGCTTTCACCAATCGCATTCAAACGAGTCGTGGACCGAACTGAAGACGAAAAAGAAACGCATTTATTATTATTGTTACTCCTGCCAGCAAGCCGAAGACGACCGAAGAGGAACAAGAAAAGCATTTATTATTATTGTTGCTCCTGCCAGCAAGCTCGTTTTCAGTTTTTTATTGCTATTGTTGCTCTCTGCCAGCAAGTCGTTCAATTAGTTGTACCTGCCGTCAGCAGCCGGTCGAAGTGTGAAGAGATTTGCCAGTCACTCTCAGGAGAAATTTTGACCATGTGTAGGAGCTTCGCCAGTCGATGATGCAGAAATGTTGATTGTTGTCGTGCTTTAGTCGTCATGCGAGTAGTGAGGCTCCATCAATTGAGAACAGTGCCAGTCGTTTGATGAAACAAAACAAGTCGGGTCAAGCGTGACGGGCGAAATTTACCAACACTGTTCAAAACATTAAACATTGTCGAAAACGATTTCCGTTTCACGGGGTAATGATTTTTTAAAACGTCGGAAATGATATCATGAGGATTTGAAAACAGATCGGAAATAGCTTATAGCTATCCATTGGAAGTTAAACTACCACTTTTGGTACTTTTTGTTTTAATTCATCCCCCACAGCAGCGCGTATGGCACTTGTTCGGAATTACCCCGTGTTCATAATTACCCCACTTGACCCTAATTGTAAACTATGACTCGATATTCTGGTTGATGTTACCTGAGATCGATATATGAGGTCTTGTAACTCAGGGTTAGTAATCAGTAGAAATGATTTAAGTTATTTATAAACATGAGTTACAAGATACCATCAACCGGAATACCGACCCATAATTAACAATTATAACATTTATGTTCACATTCTCTGTTATAGAAAACTATTTAATGACAGACATACTATAAAACTTGGAATTCAACTTTCAATTCAGCGCCAATATTGATTGAACAATATGGGGCATATGCTGGGACATAGGACAGCGATTAAAGTATGATTGAAATATGATTTGCATTTTTTTTAAAATCAAGATGTTCTTAAAATTTATCACACAAAAAGTTGTGTTACTCTCATACATTACAATGGCCTCATTTGAGATAAGCTATGAGTATTAATTTCTAAGCGTGTCGAAAAAATGGAAAAATATGTGTACTGGTAGCGACATCTTATGGATGTTAGTCCACTTACGAATTTGGTTTGAAACTTAGGTGGGTATTCTCACACACGATTTCAACAATTTTTTGTTCGGGGCCCGATGTCTGTTCTCTGTGCTAGAAGGTACCAGACATCGCAGAATTAAAGACCACGCCAGGCAAAATGGGTACCCGCATAAATGAGGATTGAAACCAAAAGATTTCTGTAAAAGTCCAACGACGATTTGATGAAGCGTAAATAAACGTTTAGTAAACGGTTATAGAAATTGTTAAAAACATTGCTTTAATCGTGATTTCCCATTTGATTGTATTTTGAATATGTTGTTAGGTTATGTAACCGTTCAAAACGGTTAAAACGCTTATATGGGGGAACTGTTCTACAAACCGTTGAAATAACGTCCAAAAACTGCTCTTGGTAATCATATTCAGACAACAAAACTGTTAATATTATAGTTTTTCTTAGAGTAATCTTTTATCTGAACAGTAGTATTAATAGTTTTCAAATGATTCAGAATAACGTTCTTCCAACGTTAACCAGAACGGTACGTGAATTGCAATTGCGATTACACACATTGATGTAAGTTCATTAAATAACAAAAACCTAAAATTTAATTTTGCATAATTCTTTCATTTTATTCAATGCTCATCTTTACCTTTTCCTGTACATGTAAATGTAATACGTCTTTCTAAATTACATAGCTTCATCATACCTATATCTATTATAAAATCTAAGTATACTTCTTAAAAAGATAAATTTTTCGCAACACTCATGTTCAATTCAAAACTGATCTGCGGGCCAGGCCATAAGTGTTCCGAAACGAGTTGGCCTTTTCTATCAGCTGGTCTAGGTACTTCTGGTCGTTCTTGCGATCACTCCGGTGCAGTTCCGCTTCTTTTGGATCTCCTGACGAGCTCGAAGGTTTTGGCACCAGTGTCTAGCTGTCATGACGTTGCCTGATTATCCTGTACCCGAAAAGTTTCGATGACATTTTTTTGTCAATTTTGTACATTTCTGAAAAAAAAGGAAATTACTCATTCAGTCCGAATACTTTTCGCTATTGTAAATGGAAGATTTGTAAATTAATCTCACCTGTATCACTTTCCCAATCAAACTTTTAAGAATTTGTCGTCAATTCTGAGCAATTGTCGCTGAACTGACTTCACTTTGCATATCCACTTAACAAGGACCGGATTTCACTTTGCAGGCCATTCTCACTTCCGGCAAGGTCACCGCTGCCTCGAATGTTGCATCGTCTTCCCCGGGGTCCAAAGGATCAGCCAGTGTTGGAGCAATTTAGGACCCAACGGCTTGGATTTCATAACTGTTTTTAAATGCAACATTTCAGCTTCTAGGGTAGATTTACTCTTCAAGAGAGCATTATTTTTCAGGTTTGCGGTCATTGGAAGTTTCATTTTTATCCACTGAAATGAAAAAAAAAAAACATTGAACATTGAAATAACACAGAAACTCAATTTTTCTTACCATTTCATTTTCTGTCCTGAAAAGTGCAAAAACAAATGGCCGTTAGAAAAATTGTTTCTTTGTCTTCGATAAGGCAGTGCTGCCAAATATATAGTTTGACAGAAACTTTATATTTTTATTGTAAAAATTTAAACGTGATCGAATTTATTTAAGTGATATCTTGGTGCGCATTCAAAATTGGTAGGTACATGCGATCAATAGTTCTATAAAATTAGCTTTTTGAAAAAAACATATGGCATCTCTGACCCGCCTTTCGACTATTTTGACGTCAGGACATGGACGTCATAGGTAATGGTTCGAGATCAATTTTACGGTTGTTGATAAAATTGAAGTAAATCGTCCATACAATTCATTCACCTTTCCAAAAACCATCACTTATTCACATGATCGTTCATGATACGTTATTATCGGTTTCGAAGTAAAGTTTGATATAATAACAACGTTTACAGAGACAATTACTATTTCATGGAGCAGTAGATGTATCGTATTGACTGTTTGAGATACAGTTTTTTAGTATGCGGGTACTTTCAGTTACAGTAAAACTATGTGTTTTAAATCTTTTTCGGAAGAACCTATTCTTTTAGAGTTTGGCGAAAATCCATCAACAAAACGAAGAACATCAACTTGGGCCTATACTTACCTCGAACGTCAAAAAGCCATTGGATTTGTAAGTGTTTACTAAATTAAAATTTCCTTTAGATTGACCTGGTTCTATTGCCTTATCGAATTTATCAAATTTACATCCCACTTCAGCCAAAAATCAATTGAAGTCTCAAGTTTTTCCTTAATTTATATGCCTAAACAACGTGTAACCTGAAGGTTCTCGCCATGCCACTAATTTTTCTTATCAAATGGTAACTTTTAAAATAAATTCCCATTCAGTTATGAGTACTGGAAAAAATACCTATTTCGGATTTTATGCTGAATTTTCATTCGTGATTTGTGCTTTCGTCAGCAAAAGCAGATAGTTTAAAAATTAAAAAAAATATATACAAGTCATAACAAACATAAAGTTCTGTTAAAATTTCAAAATTGTCATTTTGTGTAAACTAGTGTTACTTAGAACCAAGTTACGGAGGAAATGCAATACACACAGCTTTTTTTTACACGGCACGGATTTTTTTTACGCGGTACGTATATCAGTGTAAAAAAAACCTTCTTGTAATATATGCTAAAACACATTTAGTCAGCTAGTTTTGAACTAAAAATGAACATTCATAAGAGACTTGCTGTTTATTGAAAGCTTCTATTTAAAGAAAAATACGTTAGGAAGTTTAAAATGTAAGCATTTTTGAATATCTACCTCAAATACCGATTTTCATACCGATTTTTAGGATTTACATACCGATAAAAGATTTTTTTGGGTTTCAAAATACCGATAGAAATGTGGCATCACTGGTAGTGCCACCTATACTGGGTTGTTCGGGACAGTCTCTAGAACACTCCTGATATAGTGGCTACGAGTTTATATCGAGGTTTTTGAACAACATTTTTCAAACATTGAAATTGATTTTTTTGTTGAAAAAAATTGTCCTCGCTTGTCTACGGTAGGAGACGAGAGGGTCAAAAATCTCATTTTTCTGTCCTCGTGGTATCTGAAGGGCCCCAGAAGTATTTCTTTAGTTCATAAGTTATGTCTAATAAAAATTCTATCTAATAACAATAACAGAAGCGTACACTCAGAGGAAATCTTATTATAAATTTCATAAGATACATCTTATGAACCACTTTTTTGCGTCCAAACTAATTTTTCATAAGAGTCTTATGAAATTCTTTCAATTTTCATACGATGTTCTTATGAAACATAGAAGAAACGGCATTGTGAAAAAATGATGAACACATTCATTCATAGTATCAATTTTTTTTTCATCATCTAACAGTACGAAGCAATCGCCAGTTCATAGTTATTATAGTTTTCCTTCAATGATGTTATTGTTATCTCCGGAATGGTAAGTTCGATTTGATGTTTTTGGTGTGAACGTTGAATATATTAGTAAACTAAAATACATTATTTGTTTACTTTTCAGCAAGCTGATCGGCATAAAACGAAAGGTCGAAGATTAAGATGCGGCAAAAAAAAAAACTTTGATGGAGCTGTCTGTTGATGCGCTGCTGATGGTGACCATGAAGAATTTAATTTTAAACAAATTTGGCAAACAATAAAGTGAATGTTTTCAGCATGAAATATCGAAATTTTTCTTATTAGAAAGTGATTTACTGTTTCCATAAGAATTTCTTATGAAAAGCAACAACCTCTCATTGAAGTAGGCGTTCATCTTCAGAATTCATTCGCGTCATAAGACAATCTTATGAATTTCATTAATTTTTCTTATGGCGCCACTTTATAAGAGAATCTTATGGCATACATAATAGTATTTTTCTGAGTGTATAAGTCGGTTCCAAATAAAGGCGGCCGCACAATACCGCGTCCGTCGTCGCGTCGCGTTGACAGTTGATTTTGGGGATGCCATTTTCCGTTTGAGTCACCACAATGGTGCGTCGCGTCAGTGAAGTCATTGTACTAAAACGCTAAACTTGTTCTAAACGGCAGCGTTCTCCAGCGTCGACGTTTTGGTTTTGAAATAATTCAAAATGTTAGCGCGTCAAAAAGGTTTGAACTATTCCTTTTTAATGTTTTTCGTCAATGTTTGACAAAAATGGATTCGAAAATCATACACTCAGGCAAATTCTTATTATAATTTTCATAAGATGCATCTTATGAACCGCTTTTTAGAGTGTAAAATAATGTTTCATAAGAGTCTTATGAAATTCTTTCAATTTTCATACGATGTTCTTATGAAAAATAGAAGAAATGGCATTGTGAAAAGATAATGAACACATTCATTCATTGCATCAGTTTTTTTTTTCATCATCACAGTACGAAGCAATCGCCAGTTCATAGTTATTATAGTTTTCCTTCAATATTAAATGTTATTTTTATCTCCGGAATGGTAAGTTTGATTGATTGGAGTGGACGTTTAATATATTAGTTAACTAATATACATTAATTGTTTACTTTTCAGCAAGCTGATCGGCAAAAAAAACGAAAGGACGAAGATTAAGATGCGGCAAAAAAATACTTTGATGGAGCCGTCTGTTGATGCGCTGCTGATGGTGACCATCAATGATTTAATTTTAAACAAATTTGGCAAACAATAAAATAAAGTAATGCTTTCAGCATGAAATATCTAGAGTTTTTCTTATTAGAAAGTGATTCACTGTTTCCATAAGAATCTCTTATGAAAAGCAACAATCTCTTATTGAAGTAGGCGTTCATCTTCAGAATTCATTCGCGTCATAAGACAATCTTATGAATTTCATAAATTTTTCTTATGGCGCCACTTCATAAGAGAATCTTATGGCATACATAATAGTATTTTTCTGAGTGTATGATTGTCATTTTGTCTTCTCGATTATACAAATTTGTTGAATAACGTCATTGACATTTATTTTTAACATTCAAATACATTTGACATAATGATGAAATAATAGAGGATTAATTATAAATATGAGCTTGATTTTTATGTTCCCGTTTTTCAAAAATAAAAACAAATTCAATGAAACATTTTGTGTTGGAGTATGCCGAGATTTGCCTCAAAATTTCTCTGTCAGCCCTGTCAGTAGACGCTGTATTGTGGTGCGAAAATTGTAGAGTGCGTCGCGTCAGCGTTTTAGTACTCAACGACGGCGTTGACAGCTGACTGGACGCGACGTCCGACGCGGTATTGTGTGGCAGCCTTAAAGCTTAAAAACATTATAGCAGAGCTTTTTCTAGCGAATCATAGATGGCGCTAGTCTAGTGAAATGTTTCAAAACTGACTAGCAGTGGTTGAAATGTTTTGTTCCTATAGCATATGAAAACGTTTTGTTCCTAACTTGACACAAGCATATTTCATACATAAATGGTTACTTAGAAATGAGCGTGTGGTGTACGCTGTCATAATCAGGGTTGCCAACATTTATTTTCAAAAATCAGGGAACTTGCGAAAAAAAAATCAGGCAAAATCAGGCTACATAAAGTAACGGAAATTACGCTCAAAGTGATGATCTTTTTTTTTTTTTGGTCATCTCTCCACATTTTCACTCCAATATGTGTTGTGGGCAGATGAATAACTCTACTGCATCAAAGCAATCAAAAGATTCCCTTCAATTCTCTTTTGCAATAAGAATTGACGAGAATCTTTCGATTGCTTTGATTCAGCCACATTTTTACTTTTTCACTTCAGCTATGGCTACTCCAGTTCCTTACTATCCATTTTTCATGACATTCGCAAAAATCAGGCAAAATCAGGCATATTTTCAAAAATCAGGGAAAATCAATGACTTATCAGGTTGTCAGGCAGAGCCTCGAAAAATCAGGCAACGCCTGAAAAATCAGGCACATTGGCATCTCTGGTCATAATCATTTTTCATTTATCGTTATCGACTGGTTCGAAAAAGTGCGCTCTTGTGGTGATCGAGAATTAAATTATTAGAAGTGGAAAGAAAATTTCGTCGACTTAAGAAGGTATACTGCTTTTTGTTTCGTGAAGAATTTTATTCCTTATATTGAATAACTTAGGTAGAGTCTCATTTTGATTTGAGCCAAAACGCATTTCACTTATCCAAAATGGCGCCAACAATCTTACATAACCTTTTTCGCTAAAACCGTTTTCTTAACTTGCTTTTCAAAATTAACTATTTATTAAATTCTGTCCATACTAGACAAACAAAATATATTTTAATTTGTTATGTAATTGATGGGCTCTTTATTTGTTCTCCAGCTTTCGTGTTGTTCAGTAAAATCGAACTCGCATAGATACACTAACTCCACCAGAATTTGCTGTCGTGAGAGTGGATTTAAGCAAAGCTGACTTTCTGTTGCCATTAAAGAAAAAGTATTCATCAAGCGCTGAAAATTTTAGTGGTTGAATGAAAATGAGTCGTCAACTATTAAGGTAAGAATATATATCAACATACCATTTGTAATTTAATATCCAATTAATTTTCATTGAACTTTGCCCTATTAGCGCCGACTGTTATGATCTGAGTCTACAGGGTTATGAAGATCTGGTGGAATGTCCGTATAACAAAGCACATCAAATAATGAAATTTCGTATGCAAACGCATTTGTACAAATGCCGTAAAAACCACAAGCATCTGAAATACGTGCGCTGTCCATTCAACGAAACTCACGACATACCGGAGCTCGAATTAAAGGTAACTTAGTTAAGCTAAGCTTAAGTCGGCTAGGATAAGGGGGCATCCATTAATTACGTAACGCTCCTAGGGGGGGAAGCTCGAGCGTTACGAATTGTGACATAGGGGAGGGGGGAGGTATGCTCATCGTTATGTAACGATTTTTTCCTTAAAAATTTCAGTTATACGCAGCTATTTTGATGTCATACAATTTTTGCAGAATGATAAGCAAACCAAAATCAGCTTATAATTTATAAGCTTCAACATGATTAAGGTTATAAACCAGTAACCTTTCCTCTTTAATGATTCTGAGATAGATTCTTTAAACTGTGTATTGGATATCCAAGAAATAATCGCTAGAAAATGTGTACAATTACTCCCAGGAGCTCAATTCATCCTTTAGACAGAAATTTTACTATTCTTCTCAATTTGCAAACTGCAATTTTGGTTATTCCGACGAATATTACAAAGTGGAGTTATATTTTGCATAACAAGTTATGCTCCTTGAACAAAATAAATTAAATATGGTAGATCATCAGTTTACAAGCACAGAACAACTATTAATAAGGCAATCGTTTCATTTTATCAGAGAGTTATCATCAATGAGAACCAAGAAGCGATTTGGATAGATATTAATTCCGTTTCGAAGAACGTTAAAAAAATGTATGTTGAAATCTTTTCTTACCATCGAAAATCATAATCAAACATGAAAAGAGGGAGGGGGGGGGGTGTAATTATCAGCGTTACGTAATTTTCATAGGGGGGTACATCGAAACGTGACGATTTGTGACATCAAAGGGTCAAAAAAGTGCATTTTTTGCGTTAAATTATGGATGCCGCCTAACCATTTTACATAAAACTGTCGTTAGCTATAATGCCTTTAAACCAAAATTATGGAGACGGATCAAACTACAGACCCTGTTCGATTTTGGCAACATGTCCATTATTTATTAAATTTTATTAATGGTGGTACTCCATCGATTCTCCAGCGCATAGGGCCATGGTACCAGATCTCCAATGTTACGATCCGGAGCCAGCGTCTTTACTTGGCCCCATTCAAGATTTTCCTTAAGCGCCTCTGCAAATCTCTTCTCATCTATACGCAGCGTGTGCCCAATCCATCTTCACTTACGTTCCCGAATCTCCATTTCTAGCGCCTCTTAATGACACCGGCAATGTAGTTCCTTATTTGAGATCCAGTTGCCAGGCCGCCAAGCACGGCCGCAGACAGCGATTTACAATTACTTGCAGTTTTTGCGTCGTCTCGCCACCGCTTTTGTGCCTACAACAATACGGATTGGAAGTAATTTCGTGTTGCCAAAATCGAACGTTTTTTTTTGTGTCACTTTCTATTTTTATTTGAAACTAGCTGACTTCACCTTCTTAAGAATTATTTTAATTTATTTTTCGTTAAGACTTTTAAATCAATTTCAGCGTGAATCAGAAACAACCAAATGAGAACTGCAGCCTTCCTCCTTTCCATACCCCATAACATAACTTGAAGGGGGTAGGCGTTTCTAATAACTATACCCAGTTTTTCGTGCACAAAAACACTCAGGTCAATTTGGTTCCATTGTTTAATAAGTTCTTAAGCGATAAGGTACACCGGGGTAAGTGGGGACGGTTTTTCGTATAGTTCAACTTTAAAAAATTAGTAAAAAATCAGCAGTGGGTCAATTTTGATAAAATCGCGTTCAATGTGATGCAGAACATGTTGTTCACAAATGCAGAAGAGATGAACTTGATAGACGCAAAGCGAAAAAATTTATCACGTAAATTGTTATGGACTGCTGGTGTCTTCACTTACCCCGCTTTATGGGGTAAGTCTTCTCGACCGCAGTTGCTTGTGGAGTCCATAGTAGGCACGACTTCCGCTGATAATTCGCCTCCGGATCTCACGGCTGGTGTCATTGTCTGCGGTCACCAGTGAGCCGAGATAGACAAAGTCTTCGACTATCTCCAGCTCGTCGCCGTCGATCGTGACCTTGTTATTACTGGACAAGCGGGTTCGGTCGGTCTCGGATCCGCAGGCCAGCATGTACTTCGTCTTGGACGTATTAATCATCAACCCAATCCTTCCTGCTTCGCGTTTCAGTTTGCGGTAGATCTCCTCCACCGCCGCAGATGATCTGCCGACTATATCAATGTCATCGGCAAAGCAGATAAGTTGACTGGATCTGTTGAAAATCGTGCCCCGCATTTCGTCCACCGCTCGTCGAATAACACCTTCTAGCGCCACGTTGAACATCATGCAGGATAGACCATCACCTTGTCGAAGCCCCCTGCGCGATTCGAATGAACTTGACAATTCTTTTCCTAATTGGTTGTTTTGAATGTAAGAATTGTTTCAATGTAGAGTTTTTCGTCAAGAGCCAGCTAGTTTACGAGAAATTTGTGATTGAAAAAGATGCACGTCAACTCCACATCGTAGTTAAAAATAAAAAATTTACAAAAAGTCACCGTAAACATCCGCAATCGTCAGAACCGTATCTCTTTTACAGTTTTTGGATAGATTACAAGTAAATTTAACATTTTGCGTTAAAAGTTTGAAAAAATAGTGCACAGTATTGTTTTAAGAGCCACCGTCCCCACTTACCCCGCGTCCCCACTTACCCCGGTGTACCTTACAACAAAATCATATACAGTACCTAGTTCGATTAACGGTTCAACACATACTGGTTGATTGTCGAGGTTGTGACGAGGCCCGTCTCTCATGTGGAATGGAAGGAGATTCTTTTTTTGACATTCTTTTGAATAGATCAGATAAAGAAGATAATGTTATAAAATTCATCAAATTATGTAAACTTACGGATAAGCTTTGAAATGTAAACTTAAACTGTTTAGACATGAAAGCCATATTAATGGTAAAATGTCTTTAATTTTAATAACAATAATAATAATATACAGTACCGTTCATTATTGTATAGAAATGGAAACTCGACTTTGAACTTCTATAACTTTTTACTCTGATAATATTTTTTGGTATTTAAATGATCAATGGTTTCTGCGTAAGATAGATCAACTATCACACTATTAATTAACGTATTTTGAATTTCTGAAGTATACATGGCCTGAGAAACAGTAGTTCTACACACACTAAGATTGCATTTATTGCGCTCGGGATAATGACTCTTTGAATCACAGGGAAGTTGGTCAATTTTGAATGAGAACCCTCCCGAATCTCGTGACGCTTCACAATTCCTTCATTACGGGATGAAATTCCTACGAGTGCACAG